>NC_069510.1:15076506-15291506 GCF_027579735.1 Bombina bombina | reverse complement strand
TTGTTTTAGTTCATTTGTTTTGAAGGTGTTTTATTTGATGCTGGTGTCCTTCACAGTGGGCCTTGTTCTACAAATTGAGTTGGGCGTTGGGCACGTATTTAGCACATGATATTAGTTTCACAAATATGCTTTATTTATTCTACACCATAGGTTTTGCTATGATTTAATTTTTAGTGTTATAGCTTTGAAAAAATCTATAGTACAATAGACTCAGTAAAGAAATATCCGATGCGGCACCTCCTGCAGTCAGAACACTATCCCTTTCTATATTTACATAACAACTTTTTTTAATGGGCAGTGAACTTAAATGAATTGGATAGAGCAAGAAAGTTGAAGCAGCTTTCCAATTTACTTTTATTATCAATTTTGCATCATTCTCTTGGTATCCTTTAGAGTAATCCTACGTGAACTCAGGAGCGTGCACATGTCTTTGACCATCTTTCAGCAGTGTGCAACAACGTTTTTAGTAATGTTATACATAGTTACATACACTGCTGCTATAGAATGTTAAAGACTGAAAGCTTCCAAGCTCCTATCAGCCTACCTAGGCTTACTCTTCAACAGAGGTTTCCAAGAGAACAAAGCAAATTTGATAACAAAAGTAAATTGGAAAGTTGTTTAAAGCGGTATGTTCTATATAAATACTGATTCCTAGCTATCTAAAGCATGTTTCTTTTTTATTTTCCTGTAAATTAAACATAAAGGCACCTGTATAAATCACCTCTGCTGCTTCCTGGGTCTGTTAGTGCAGGGGTTGGATCCATACTTATCCCCCTCCCTCCTGGAGAAGCATTTCCAAGCAGACTGCTTGTGTGTCTGGGTGTCAGAGGTGGCTGAGACTCTGAAGGGAGTTCTTGTCTTCTGACTTTCCCCATATAAGGGAATCCTCAGTTTGCGCTGTCTTTTATTAAACATCTTTCCTTTCTCTGATAGTAGCGAACCCTGATTAACCTGCGTCGCTACCCGGGGCCGCATACACACATACATCTCTTTAAGCTTATTTATATAGTGCTTATACAGAAAAGAATGTGCAAGGAAGAACTTATAGTAATGAATATTTATACTGTATGAAATCAGTGAGAGGTGTCAGTGCCCCCTGTGCTGTTCTATGCAGCTGCGGCACTATAGCAGTGATTCTCAACATTTTTGTAGCAAGCACACGCACGCACACACACACACACACATATATACACACTCATGCACACAAACATATACACACAGACACACAAACACATAAATACACAAACACAAATACACACTCATACACACAAACATATATATATATATATATACATACATACATACATACATACATACATACATACATACATATATACACACTCACATACACACACACACACATATATACACACTCATACACACAAACCTATATACACACATACACAAACATATACGCAAACACAAATACACACTCATACACACAAATATATATATATATATGTAGCTTCAGAGGGTGAACTTTCTGGGTCGGAGTCCTTAGCGTCTACGACTCCTGCTGCGGAGGAACCGTCCTTTAGATTTAAAATTGAGCACTTGCATTTTTTTTTATTAAAGGAGGTTCTGTCTATGTTAGAGGTTCCAGAGGCCGTGCTGCCTGAAGAACCTATGATACCTAAATTAGTCAGAGTTTACAAAGACAGGAAAGTTCCTTTGACTTTCCCTGTGTTGGTTAAAATGGCAAACATTTTTTAACAACGAATGGGAAAGAATTGGATCTTCCTTTTCCCCCTCGTCTACTTTTAAAAAAAGTTGTTCTTGGTCCCGGACTCTCAACTGGATTTGTGGGGCTCCATTCCTAAGATGGATGGTGCTATCTCTACGCTTGCTAAACGTACTATTATACCTCTTGGTGATAGTTCTTTGTTCAGAGAGCCGTTAGATAAGAAAATGGAAACCTTTCTGAGAAAGATGTTTCAACATACAGGATTTTTATTTCATCCGGAGGCTGCTACCTACTGGTGCAACTCTTTGTCGGAGCTCATTGAAGTGGAGTCTCCCCTCGAGGATATTTTAGACAGAATTAAAGCTCTGAGAATTGCTAATTCTTTTATCTGTGGTGCAAATTATTCACCTAAATACAAAGGCCTCTGGCTTAGCGGTCCTAGCCTGCCGAGCGCTCTGGTTGAAGTCTTGGTCTGCGGATATGACTTCTAAGTCCAGACTCCTTTCTCTTCCCTTCAAGGGAAAGATTTTATTTTGTCCAGGCCTGGACTCCATTATTTCTATGGTTACCGGAGGCAAGGGTGCCTTCCTACCGCAAGGTAAGAAGAACAAGTCTAATGGACGACAATCTTCTTCTAATTTTTGTTCTGACAAATCACAAAAACAACAATCCTCCTCCAAGCCCGAGCAACCCAAGAGTACTTGGAAGCTGGCTCTATCCTTGAATAAGTCCAAACAGAATTAGAAGCCCAACGAAAACAAACCTGCATGAAGGGGCGGTCTCCGATCCGGGATCGGATCGTGTAGGGGGCAGACTGTCTCTTTTTCCAGATGCTTGGTTCAGGGACATACAGGATCTGTGGGTCCTGGAGGTCGTACTCAGGGATACAAGATAGGCTTCAAATCTCATCTGCTTAGGGGCAGATTACTACTCTCGACCCTGTCTACAGACCAGAAAAGAGGGATGCCTTTCTAGGGTGCGTTCGGGACCTATCCTCCTTAGGAGTTGTTGTCCCGGTGCCTATCAAAGAAAGAGGTTTGGGGTTTTATTCAAACCTTTACGTGGTCCAAAGAAAGAGAGAACTTTCCACCAAATTCTGGACCTAACGTGCTTAAACACATTTCTCAGTGCCCCTTTCTTCAAGATAGAAATGATCAGGTCCATCCTTCCTTTAGTTCAGGAAGGCCAATTCATGACCACTATAGATCTAAAGGTCGCTTACCTTCATGTTCCAATCCACAGGGAACACTTTCAGTTCCGGGGGTTTGCATTCCTAGACCAGCACTTCCAGTTCATTGCCCTTCCGTTTGGCCTACCTACTGCTCCAAGAATCCTTACAAAGGTTCTGGGGGCTCTTCTAGCCGTTGCTAGAACTCAGGGTATTACAGTAGCCCCATACTTGGATGATATTCTGGTGCAAGCACCATCTTGTCGTCTTACGGAAGAATACTCTGAGTCCCTTCTATCACATGGATCGAAGATAAACTTGGAAAAGAGTTCTCTTATCCCAAGTACCAGGGTGGAATTCCTGGGTGCTATAATAGACTCCATATCCATGAGGATATTTCTAACAGACCAGAGATATTGCAAGCTAACTTCGGCATGTCTTGCCCTCCGGACCTCCTTGAGTCCCTCTGTGGCTCAGTGTATGGAGGCGATTTGTCGCATGGTGTCCTGCATGGACATCATTCCTTTTGCCAGGTTCCGTTTCAGACCTTTACAACTGTGCATGCTGCGACAGTGGAACGGTGATCATTCTGATCTGACTCTACAAATTGTATTAGACAGCCAGCCGAGAGAATTGCTCTCTTGGTGGCTCTGTCCAGATCATCTTTCCCAAGGGACATGCTTCTTAAGACCATCCTGGGAGATTGTGACTACGGACACAAGCCTATCCAGATGGGGAGCTGTTTGGGGTGCCAGAAAGGCACAGCGGTTGTGTACTCAGGAGGTGTCCTCCCCCCAGATCAATTTTGGAACTACGGGCAATCTTCAATGCCTTGAAGGCTTGGCCACTTCTGGGTTCGTCCCAGTTTATCAGATTCCAATCAGAAAATATATTTGCGATGGCTTACATTAACCATCAGGGGGGACGAGAAGTTCCTTGGCGATGAAGGAAGTATCTCAGATTCTTGAGTGGGCGGAGGCCACAGCTGTTTGCTTTCAGCGATCCACATTCTGGGTGTGGACAACTGGGAGGCGGATTTTCTCAGCAGGCAATCCTTCCTCCCAGGGGAATGGTCTCTCTATCCCAAGGTGTTTGCAGAGATATGCAACAAGTGGGGGATGCCGGAGATAGTTCTCATGGTGTCCCGTCTCAATACCAAGCTACCCTGGTACGGGTCAAGGGATCCCCAAGCGGATCTAATAGATGCACTAGCAGTGCCCTGGAAGTTCAAACTCGTATATTTTTTTCCTCCATTACCGCTTCTTTCCCGAGTGGTGGCCCACATCAAGCGGGATCGGGTATCAGTAATCATGATTGCTCTATCATGGCCACGAAGGACGTGCTTCGCGGATCTAGTGGGGATGTCCTCATCTCCTCCGTGGAAGTTACCTTGTCACAGAGACCTGCTGTTACAAGGTCCATTTGTTCATCAAAATCTAGATTCTTTAAGGCTGACTGCACGGAGATTGAACACTTAGTCTTAGCAAAGAGAGGTTTTTCTGAGAGTGTCATTGATACTTGTATTCATGCTTGTAAACCAGTTACTCGGCGTATATACAACAAAGGGTGGAGGACTTACTTATTCTAGTGTGGCACAGTTTTAAGGTTGCCAGGATGATATCTTTTCTCCAGGATGGACTGGAGATGGCCCTTTCTGCTAGTTCCCTGAGATGACAGATTTCGGCCCTGTCAGTTTTATTGCACAAGAGGCTGACTGAGCTTCCAGACCTGTAGACCTTTGTTAAGTCTCTGATTAGGATCAGACCTGTGTTTAGATCTGTGGCTCCTCATTGGAGCCTAAATCTTGTTCTTCGTGTTTTGCAACAGGCTCCGTTTGAGCCTCTGCATTCCACTGACATTAAATTTTTATCTTGGAAGGTTCTCTTTTTATGTCTATTGCCTCTGCATGCAGAGTTTCTAAAATCTCTGCTTTGCGATGTAAGTTCTCTAATCTGATTTTTCATGCAGATAAGGCAGTTTTACATACTAAATTAGGTTTTCTTCCTAAGGCTGTGCCAGATCACAACATCAATGAAGAAATTGTGGTTCCTTCCTTGTGTCCTAATCCTTCTTCATCGAAGGAATGTTTACTTCACCATTTGGATGGGGTTCGCACCTTTAAGTAAATTCTTCAGGCTACTAAGGAGTTTAGACAATCTTCCTCTTTGTTGTCTATTCGGGGAAGCATAAAGGGCAGAAGGCTACTTCGGCTTCCCTATCTTTTTGGTTAAGGAGTGTCATCCGCTTATCTTACGAGACAGCTTGGTCCTTCATCCTCTTGAAAGGATAAAGGCTCATTCCACTAGAGCAGTGGCTTCCTCTTGGGCCTTTAAGAACGAGGCCTCTATGGATCAGATTTGTAAGGAGGCTTACAACATCATTCTTTTACTGACGCAATCTTCAAGATTGCGTGCCCTTTTCGTGACTGACACGGTGCACCTTGTGACGGGTGCGGTTACGTTGTTTTTCACTTCAGTATTCTGAATGTGTGTGACCGAGAGAGTCTTGCTCTTGGGTTGTCTGGTTCACAGGAGGTGGTAAATGCCCCAGCCATTGGGGATGTTAAAGGGTGCCAGTTAGTTGTTTTTTTTTTTTGTCATTTTTGTAATCCCAAGATTATGGAGGATTTCTGATATGCGTGACACGGATGCCTCTGATAACGGAGGATGCGTCTTGTGATGAATATGAAATGGCCCGGCCATCAGTTATGTTCTGATTGCCGTTCTAGAGTACTTTCTTCTCCCGTAGCAGGGAGCTTAAAGTGCATTGAGCCATCCGCCTCTGAGGTTTCCATGACCCGTGAAGTGAGTGCCCCAGTCCATTTCCCGGCTATGCAAGCAGGTGTCCCTATAGCCTTTACTCCCTCTCTGGAGGGTGGATTGTTTCCTGCAGAGGTTACGGCACGGTTCTGCATGGCCATTTCTAAGGCACTGAATCATTTATATCTCCCAAGTGAAGTATTTTGAAGATACTGTCCGTGTTCCGTAAACCAGGGCCCGTCGAGCGTGGGATCCATGTTTCAGTTTGGCCTTCTGGGGAAGTGTTGGCCCCTGAGGTTTCAGGGGCTCCTATCTCGGGGCCAGGGTCTTCAGTTGATTCGGCGAGATATGATTTTGCCTACCGTTCGTTATAGGCTGGCTTACCTTCGTGTTCTTTTAAGACATGTTTTGGCAATGTTGGAGGATCCCAGTCCTTCCGGGCCGAGGGATCCGAGGCTTTTGAAGCCGGATGGCAAAATGGATATGACGTTTGGGGATGAAGCCAATCTCCTTAACGTCGCCGTTTTTCGGTTCCAGTTCTGAGCTTGGGTGAATGGGACTTTTAATCAGCTGGTCCCGTTGTCGTCCTCATTTCACCTTGGGCATTCACCCGATGGGTGCTTCCTTCATTTTATTTTGATGGATGTGTTTAATTAGTTTTTTCTTAAGCTCATGCCTGTTAGATTTTAGTTTTTATGAACAATCTTCTCTAGAACCGATACTTGCGATTTAGGTCGCGTGGTCACTTCCTCGGAAGTGCGCACTTGTTGAATTATAGAATCATGTCTTTCTAGTTCATTTATCGATCCTTTGGGACACATTTTCTTGGACCTTGGGCAGTTCTAGAGTGTCCTTATACCAGGCAGGTAATGGTCAGATACTTTTTCAACTGTTACCAGGGTTCATGTCACCCTCGTGGTGCTGATTAATTCTGCTGCATTTTGAATGTCTCTTGGCTTATTCTATGGACTCCGGGCTCGGATCCTACTGAAGTATGAGGCCTGTTGTTTCAATACAATCCCTCCGAACGGAGGGTTATGAGTTCCAATCTAGATTGGTTGTCCTGGCTTCTCGTCTGGGATACGGATCTGTTTTTGCAGACGTTATCATGGTTCTCAGGTCCCTGGGGACTCAGAACCGTCATTCCATTCTTTGGAAGTTGGGAGATGTGTGTGACCCATGTGGTTGGGTGTCCTGAGTGCTTATTGATTTGCATTTTCACTCGAGGTTCTTCCGGACGCTGCCTCTTTCACCTATTAAGCATTGTATTGCGGTAGCGGGGTTCCGTCCTTGCCGCCTTGGGTGGATCATATGGTCTGGATGCACGGGCATGTTCTTTCTCTGCTCAGAGTCGTGTTACTCTAAGAGTTGGTGTTCAGGAGTTCCCTGCCTTCTGTGGGGAGCTGCAAAGCTCCAGCATTTGCTTGCTTATAGAAGATTTTTGGAAGATAGATCCTTCCAGGATCTCTGGCTGTTGTCTCTTCCTTTACCCATAGTCTGACCATGGTCTCGAGGTTCAGGTGTCTTTCAGACCTCATTGCATCTCTAGCCTTGGGGCTTGTCAGTGAAGAGGCGAGGTCAGTTACGGAGGGTCACCCTTCTGGGGTCAGGTAGTTGACCATTTATCCTTAATGACCATCTATCCTTCATGGGCAGTGTCCTAAGTACGATTCTCTGGGATGGCGAGCAGGGCACAAGGTGCTCATTCACCTTTGGGTGTTGGTTGCTACCTTGCCTGTGTGTGTAGCACGTATTGACACTCGTCTATGAGAATTATTTGTGATTCAAGTGACCTGGGTGCTGAATCTTAGACCGGTAAGGACCCTAAACTAGGTCTGTGTCTCTCCTTGGATGGGTGTGGATGGTTTTAATATCACTCTAGATGTTTGTGGTCCCGCGTAGAGGCTGGGGCTCTGTGAGCGATGCCTATCTGTTTGTGGCTTAGGCTTTAGGTCCCTCTGATGGTCCCCTACTGGTCTTCTGGTGCCTTTACGCTGTTCCTGTAGACTCCGGGTATCTCCACCTGGGTTGGTGATATGGTCAAGGGGTCTCGCCTCTATGGTAGGGTGGTTCCATTGTTTAATCCTTTCTCTTCTAGAGCGGGGGTAGGGTTCTCCGGGTTCGAAGTTACCTTAGTATTTGAAGCGGCCTGTGGTTCCTTGGTGTCTTGCCTTGTAAGGGTTTTTTCTCTTCTTGCGTTTCAGAATCCTGGAAGGGGAGTTGTGATGGTAGTGACTGGTTCCTCCGTTCCTGCAGTGGGAGGCTGAGGGTTTGATCCCTATGGGGCTCCTGCTATATTTTGGATTATGCTCTATGGATGCTGAGGGTCTGAGGGCCTTCTTCCCTTGGGAAGTGTTCCTTGTTTTTTGAGATCAGCCGTGTAGGGGGTTTCTCTCCTGACTCATGGTATTCATGGTAGCATACCGTTTGTAGTAACAGTCAGCGGTCTAACTGGGGGCTTTGTTCCTATGTTGACCCTTCCTTTCTCTTCCGGAGGACCATTATCCTAGAGGGAAGATTGTGGGTCGGTTACTCTATGCAGGGTTGACCATTTTTCTTTAGAGTCGGTTATCTCCTTTGTGGGATGTCTTTGATGTCCTCCTCTTTTCCACGGAGTTTGATGCTGGGAGGGGCCGCTCCTTGGAGCCGAAATTCGGAGGGCTGTGAGCCCTTGGAAGGTTTGCAGTTGAATCCAGCTACAGTTATTGCATTTTGAGGCTGTACATCCAAAGCACTCCAGCCACCAGTAGAAATCTTTGTTTAAAAGACCTTTATTTTCATTATTTGGGTCCAAAAGTTTACAGGAATGTTTCAAACCTACAATAGGCTCTTAGTCAGAGTAAACGTTTGGACCCAGAGTAAACTTTTGGACCCAACTAATGAAAATAAAGATCTTTTAAACAAAGATTTCTTCTGGTGGCTGGAGTGCTCTGGATGTATGACTATTTGGATTGAGAAGATTTGGCAAATCTTACTCCATGCCCCACAAACAGGTGTGCGGTTCTCCTTTCCTTTTGACTTTGAAGGTGTAACCAGCTACAGCTAATTGCACTTTGACTGGATGTTAGCAAGCTTTGAAACTTCTTTGGTGTTTGGGTTCAGTATCGGTGAGTCAGCTTTCTACCTGTAAGCTGGTCATTGGGAGTTCCTGTTCAGCAGTTGGTGTTCTTTTTGGAAAACTCTTTACTAGCTGCTGGGATAGTTATCATATTTCTGCTGTCTCTGCTGTCTAGCTTGCAGATCTAGATTTAATATGAGGCAACGGGGAACTCATGGTTTTCCTGGAGTACCTTTGGGTATGGTACAGGGTCAGGGATATGAGGGTGTTCCTCAAGTCCTTTTTGGTACACGTTTCCCTGTGTTTGGATCTCTTTTTCTTCGGTCCTTGTGCTACTAGGGAGTTCATTTCCCTGAGCGTTGCTATTGTACAACAACCGTGGGTTGTTCTATGTTCTGCAAAATAGAATGATCCTTTGGATTTTTCATGAGATTTTGTTTTTCCATTTTGGGGGCAGATAGCGGTCCTTGTCTTGGCCGGGTACCATCATGGGAGTCTTGATCTGTGGGGCTGACTCTTCAGAGGTTGTTTGGGCTTGACAGACTTTGGGACTGAGTTGTTTAGTTCGGCTTTGCCGGCGGTGTAACTAATGTGCAGTTAACTGGGCTTCAAGTTTTCACCCGTGACGTCTATACTTTTTTCGGGTGTTGAGTAATCAGGCTGTGGTGCCTTTCAAAGGGGGCTGCCTTTTGTACCCACCCATTGTTTGCATTCAGTGTCCTCTAACTTGGGTATTCTTTTCCTAAAAGTAATGAATGCAGCTGTGGACTCTTCCCTTCAGAAGAAAATGAACTTATCGGGTAAGCATAATTTGTTTTTACCTGACACATTTTAATGTGGCACACTTCTTGTGTATAATATATTTTACCTGAAAGCCATTTTACTGTGGCACACTTGTGTATAATATATTTTACCTGACACATTTTACTGTGGCACACTTGTGTATAATATATTTTACCTGACCCATTTTACTGTGGCACAATTGAATATAATATATATTTACCTGACACATTTTACTGTGGCACACTTGAGTATAAGGGGGATATCTATCAAGCCGTCAACTTTGTTGAATTAGACGGCACCAACACGCCTACATCACGGCCGCGGACCTGAATCCGATCTCCATATTTATAAAAAAGCCGGCAAAAAGCCACGCACCAAGTACGGGGTGATGAGCATCGGACTGTTGTTAACTAACAGTCATCGATCTAGGGTCTATTCGGCTTTTTACCAACTTTTTTTATACCCTGTCACTATATGCCGCCACTATACTAAAATGTTTAACCCCTATCCCGACGCTCCTGGACCCCGCCACCACCTAAATAAAGTTTTTAACCCCTATCCTGCCACTCCCGGACCCCACCGCCACCTAAATAAATGTATTAACCCCTATCCCGCCGCTCCCGGACCTCGCCATCACTAAATAAACCTATGAACCCCTAAACCTCTGGCCTCCCACATCACTACCACTAACTAAACCTAATAACCCCTAAACCGCCAGCCCCCCAAATCACCATAAACTAAATAAAGCTATTAACCCCTAAACCTAACAAGCCGCTAACTTTAAATTAATTTACCACATCCCTATCTTAAAATAAATTTAAACGTACCTGTAGAATTACAATAAACTATTTTTAAACTATTAATTAATCTACCCTAACTATTATACTACATTTAAATTAAACTACCAATTATATTAACTAAATTACATATTAAAAAAAACCCTAACCCTACTCAAATTATTTAAATCTACTATTTAACCTTATTAAAAATGACTAAATTACAAAAAACAATAAACACTAAGTTACAAAAAATAAAAAACACTACATTGCGAGAAAAAAACAAAGCACAATTTCAAAAATAAAAAAATAATTGCATCTAATCTAATAGCCCTATCAAAATAAAAAAGCCCCCCCAAAATAACCCCCCCTAGCCTACAATAAACTACCAATGGCCCTTAAAAATACCTTTTATTTGTAATTTAGTGTTTTTTATTTTTTGTAACTTAGCGTTTATTGTTTTTTGTAATTTAGTAATTTTAAATAAGGTTAAATAGTAGATTTAAATAATTTGAGTAGGGTTAGGTTTTTTAAATATGTATTTTAGTTAATTTAATTGGTAGTTTAATTTAAGTGTAGTATAATAGTTAGGGTAGGTTTATTAATAGTTTAAAACTAGTTTATTTTAATTCTACAGGTAAGTTTAAATTTATATTAAGATAGGGATGTTGTAATTTTAATTTAAAGTTAGCGGCTTGTTAGGTTTAGGGGTTAATAGCTTAATTTAGTTTATGGCAATGTGGGGGGCTGGTGGTTTAGGGGTTAATAGGTTTAGTTAGTGGTAGTGATGTGGGAGGCCAGAGGTTTAGAGGTTAATACGTTTATTTAGTGGCGGCGGGGTCCAGGAGAGGCGGGATAGGGGTTAATACTTTTATTTAGTGGCGGCGGGGTCCAAGAGAGGCGGGATAGGGGTTAATACTTTTATTTAGATTGCGGCAGGGTCCGGGAGTGGCGGGATAGGGGTTAATAATTTTATTTAGATTGTGGCAGGGTCCGGGAGTGGCGGGATAGGGGTTAATAATTTTATTTAGATTGTGGCAGGGTCTGGGAGTGGCGGGATAGGGGTTAATAATTTTATTTAGATTGTGGCGGGGTCTGGGAGCGGCGGGATAGGGGTTAATAATTTTATTTAGATTGTGGCAGGGTCCGGGAGCGGCAGGATAGGGGTTAATACTTTTATTTAGATTGCGGCAGGGTCCGGGAGTGGCGGGATAGGGGTTAATACTTTTATTTAGATTGTGGCAGGGTCCGGGAGTGGCAGGATAGGGGTTAATAATTTTATTTAGATTGTGGCAGGGTCTGGGAGTGGCGGGATAGGGGTTAATAATTTTATTTAGATTGTGGCGGGGTCTGGGAGCGGCGGGATAGGGGTTAATAATTTTATTTAGATTGTGGCAGGGTCCGGGAGCGGCAGGATAGGGGTTAATACTTTTATTTAGATTGCGGCAGAGTCTGGGAGCGGCGGAATTGGGGTTAATAACATTATGTAGGTGGCGGCGATGTCGGGGGCGGCAGTTTAGGGGTGTTTAGACTCGAAGCTTATGTTAGTTTGTTAGGTGTAAACATAACTGGTTTTCTACCATAGAAATCAATGGGATATCAGGAAGCATCAAACATAAGCTTTCGCTGCTTTCAGACTCCCATTGATTCCTATGGCATCCGCGGCCTCCAGGGTGGCGAATTGAAAACCAGGTATGCTGGGCCGACATAGCCGTGAGCGTTCCTGTTAACTATTTGATAACTTTGAAAAAGTGTCAAATAGTGCCGTATGTGCTTTCTGAACATCTGTAATGACGTAAGCATCGATCTGTGTCGGATTGAGACCGGGGGATCGTATGTTACGTCACAGATTTCCACTTTTGCCGGTCTGTAGGCTTTAATAACTAGGTTGGATCAAGCTTGCAACAATTACGCTGCATAATTCCAGTGTATTTGCGGTTGACGGCTTGATAGACATCCCCCTAATACTTTACCTGGCACATTTTATTGTGGCACAATTGTGTATAATATATTTTACCTGACACATTTTACTGTGGCACACTTGTGTATAATATATTTTACCTGACACATTTTACTGTGGCACACTTGTGTATAATATATTTTACCTGACACATTTTACTGTGGCACACTTGTGTATAATATATTTTACCTGACACATTTTACTGTGGCACACTTGTGTATAATATATTTTACCTGACACATTTTACTGTGGCACACTTGTGTATAATATATTTTACCTGACACATTTTACTGTGGCACACTTGTGTATAATATATTTTACCTGACACATTTTACTGTGGCACACTTGTGTATAATATATTTTACCTGACACATTTTACTGTGGCACACTTGTGTATAATATATTTTACCTGACACATTTTACTGTGGCACACTTGTGTATAATATATTTTACCTGACACATTTTACTGTGGCACACTTGTGTATAATATATTTTACCTGACACATTTTACTTTGGCACACTTGGGTATAATATACTTTACCTGACACATTTTACTGTGGCACACTTGGGTATAATATACTTTACCTGGTACATTTTATTGTGGCACACTTGTGTATAATATTTCTTCTGTTAAGTGTGATCAGTCCACGGGTCATCATTACTTCTGGGATATTACTCCTCCCCAACAGGAAGTGCAAGAGGATTCACCCAGCAGAGCTGCATATAGCTCCTCCCCTCTACGTCACTCCCAGTCATTCTCTTGCACCCAACGACTAGATAGGATGTGTGAGAGGACTATGGTGATTATACTTAGTTTTATATCTTCAATTAAAAGTTTGTTATTTTAAAATAGCACCGGAGTGTGTTATTATCTCTCTGGCAGAGTTTGAAGAAGAATCTACCAGAGTTTTTGTTATGATTTTAGCCGGAGTAGTTAAGATCATATTGCTGTTTCTCGGCCATCTGAGGAGAGGTAAACTTCAGATCAGGGGACAGCGGGCAGATGAATCTGCATAGAGGTATGTAGCAGTTTTTATTTTCTGACAATGGAATTGATGAGAAAATCCTGCCATACCAATATAATGTCATGTATGTATACTTTACACTTCAGTATTCTGGGGAATGGTACTTCACTAGAATTACACTGTAAGAAATACATAAAGCTGTTTAATAACTAGAGATTATGTTTAACGTTTTTGCTGGAATGTAAAATCGTTTTCATTTACTGAGGTACTGAGTGAATAAATGTTTGGGCACTATTTTTCCACTTGGCAGTTGCTTAATCTGTTTTCTGACAGTTTCTGTTCTCCCTCACTGCTGTGTGTGAGGGGGAGGGGCCGTTTTTTTGGCGCTTTTACTATGCATCAAATATTTCAGTCAGCAACTCATTGTATTCCCTGCATGATCCGGTTCATCTCTACAGAGCTCAGGGGTCTTCAAAACTTATTTTGAGGGAGGTAATTTCTCTCAGCAGAGCTGTGAGAATTATAGTTTGACTGAGATAAAAAACGTTTATTCTGTAATTTGTTTCCTGCTTTCAGAATTTGTTATCTTTGCTAATGGGATTAAACCTTTGCTAAAGTTGTGTTATTTACAAGGATTGAGGCTATAACTGTTTCAATTTATTAATTTTCAACTGTCATAGATCTTCTGTGCTTCTTAAAGGCACAGTACGTTTTAATATTATTCTAATTGAATTGTATTTCCAAGTTACAAGTTTATTTGCTAGTGTGTTAAACATGTCTGATTCAGAGGATGATACCTGTGTCATTTGTTGCAATGCCAAAGTGGAGCCCAATAGAAATTTATGTACTAACTGTATTGATGCTACTTTAAATAAAAGTCAATCTGTACAAATTGAACAAATTTCACCAAACAACGAGGGGAGAGTTATGCCGACTAACTCGCCTCACGTGTCAGTACCTACATCTCCCGCTCAGAGGGAGGTGCGTGATATTGTAGCGCCGAGTACATCTGGGCGGCCATTACAAATCACATTACAGGATATGGCTACTGTTATGACTGAGGTTTTGGCTAAATTACCAGAGCTAAGAGGTAAGCGTGATCACTCTGGGGTGAGAACAGAGTGCGCTGATAATATTAGGGCCATGTCAGACACTGCGTCACAGGTGGCAGAACATGAGGACGGAGAGCTTCATTCTGTGGGTGACGGTTCTGATCCAAACAGACTGGATTCAGATATTTCAAATTTTAAATTTAAACTGGAAAACCTCTGTGTATTACTAGGGGAGGTGTTAGCGGCTCTGAATGATTGTAACACAGTTGCAATACCAGAGAAAATGTGTAGGTTGGATAAATATTTTGCGGTACCGACGAGTACTGAGGTTTTTCCTATACCTAAGAGACTTACTGAAATTGTTACTAAGGAGTGGGATAGACCCGGTGTGCCGTTCTCACCCCCTCCGATATTTAGAAAAATGTTTCCAATAGACGCCACCACAAGGGACTTATGGCAAACGGTCCCTAAGGTGGAGGGAGCAGTTTCTACCTTAGCTAAGCGTACCACTATCCCGGTGGAGGATAGCTGTGCTTTTTCAGATCCAATGGATAAAAAATTAGAGGGTTACCTTAAGAAAATGTTTGTTCAACAAGGTTTTATATTGCAACCCCTTGCATGCATTGCGCCGATCACGGCTGCAGCGGCATTCTGGATTGAGTCTCTGGAAGAGAACATTGGTTCAGCTACTCTGGACGACATTACGGACAGGCTTAGAGTCCTTAAACTAGCTAATTCATTCATTTCGGAGGCCGTAGTACATCTTACTAAACTTACGGCGAAGAATTCAGGATTCGCCATTCAGGCACGCAGGGCGCTGTGGCTAAAATCCTGGTCAGCTGATGTTACTTCTAAGTCTAAATTGCTTAATATACCTTTCAAAGGGCAGACCTTATTCGGGCCCGGGTTGAAAGAGATTATCGCTGACATTACAGGAGGTAAAGGCCATGCCCTGCCTCAGGACAAAGCCAAAGCCAAGACTAGACAGTCTAATTTTCGTTCCTTTCGTAATTTCAAAGCAGGAGCAGCATCAACTTCCTCTGCACCAAAACAGGAAGGAGCTGTTGCTCGCTACAGACAAGGCTGGAAACCTAACCAGTCCTGGAACAAGGGCAAGCAGACTAGGAAACCTGCTGCTGCCCCTAAAACAGCATGAATTGAGGGCCCCCGATCCGGGATCGGATCTAGTGGGGGGCAGACTTTCTCTCTTCACCCAGGCTTGGGCAAGAGATGTTCAGGATCCCTGGGCGCTAGAGATAATATCTCAGGGATACCTTCTGGACTTCAAATACTCTCCTCCAAGAGAGAGATTTCATCTGTCAAGATTGTCAACAATCCAGACAAAGAAAGAGGCGTTTCTACGCTGCGTACAAGAGCTCTTGTTAATGGGAGTAATCCATCCAGTTCCACGATCGGAACAGGGACAGGGGTTTTACTCAAATCTGTTTGTGGTTCCCAAAAAAGAGGGAACTTTCAGACCAATCCTGGACTTAAAGATCCTAAACAAATTCCTAAGAGTTCCATTGTTCAAGATGGAGACTATTCGGACAATTTTACCTATGATCCAAGAGGGTCAGTACATGACCACTGTAGATTTAAAAGATGCTTACCTTCACATACCGATTCACAAAGATCATTATCGGTACCTAAGGTTTGCCTTCCTAGACAGGCATTACCAGTTTGTGGCTCTTCCATTCGGATTGGCTACAGCTCCAAGAATCTTCACAAAGGTTCTGGGTGCTCTTCTGGCGGTACTAAGACCGCGGGGAATCTCGGTAGCTCCATACCTAGACGACATTCTGATACAAGCTTCAAGCTTTCAAACTGCCAAGTCTCATACAGAGTTAGTGCTGGCATTTCTAAGGTCACATGGATGGAAGGTGAACGAAAAGAAAAGTTCACTCGTTCCACTCACAAGAGTTCCCTTCCTGGGGACTCTTATAGATTCTGTAGAAATGAAGATTTACCTGACAGAGGACAGGCTAACAAGACTTCAAAGTGCTTGCCGCACCCTTCATTCCATTCAACACCCGTCAGTGGCTCAATGCATGGAGGTAATCGGCTTAATGGTAGCGGCAATGGACATAGTACCCTTTGCACGCTTACACCTCAGACCACTGCAACTGTGCATGCTAAGTCAGTGGAATGGGGATTACTCAGACTTATCCCCTTCTCTGAATCTGGATCAGGAGACCAGAAATTATCTTCTATGGTGGCTTTCTCGGCCACATCTGTCCAGGGGGATGCCATTCAGCAGACCAGACTGGACAATTGTAACAACAGACGCCAGCCTTCTAGGTTGGGGTGCCGTCTGGAATTCTCTGAAGGCTCAGGGACAATGGAGTCAGGAGGAGAGTCTCCTGCCAATAAACATTCTGGAATTGAGAGCAGTTCTCAATGCCCTCCTGGCTTGGCCCCAGTTGACAACTCGGGGGTTCATCAGGTTTCAGTCGGACAACATCACGACTGTAGCTTACATCAACCATCAGGGAGGGACAAGAAGCTCCCTAGCTATGATGGAAGTATCAAAGATAATTTGCTGGGCAGAGTCTCACTCTTGCCACCTGTCAGCAATCCACATCCCGGGAGTGGAGAACTGGGAGGCGGATTTCTTAAGTCGTCAGACTTTTCATCCGGGGGAGTGGGAACTTCATCCGGAGGTCTTTGCCCAAATACTTCGACGTTGGGGCAAACCAGAGATAGATCTCATGGCGTCGCGACAGAACGCCAAGCTTCCTCGTTACGGGTCCAGATCCAGGGATCCAGGAGCAGTCCTGATAGATGCTCTGACAGCACCTTGGGACTTCAGGATGGCTTACGTGTTTCCACCCTTCCCGTTACTTCCTCGATTGACTGCCAGAATCAAACAAGAGAGAGCATCAGTGATTCTAATAGCACCTGCGTGGCCACGCAGGACTTGGTATGCAGACCTGGTGGACATGTCATCCTGTCCACCTTGGTCTCTACCTCTGAAACAGGACCTTCTGATACAGGGTCCCTTCAAACATCAAAATCTAACTTCTCTGAAGCTGACTGCTTGGAAATTGAACGCTTGATTTTATCAAGACGTGGGTTTTCTGAGTCAGTTATTGATACCTTAATACAGGCTAGGAAACCTGTTACCAGAAAGATTTACCATAAGATATGGCGTAAATACCTATATTGGTGTGAATCCAAAGGTTACTCTTGGAGTAAGGTTAGGATTCCTAGGATATTGTCTTTTCTACAAGAAGGTTTAGAAAAGGGTTTATCTGCTAGTTCATTAAAGGGACAGATCTCAGCTCTGTCCATTCTGTTACACAAACGTCTGTCAGAAGTTCCTGACGTCCAGGCTTTTTGTCAGGCTTTGGCCAGGATTAAGCCTGTGTTTAAAACTGTTGCTCCACCATGGAGTTTAAACCTTGTTCTTAATGTTTTACAGGGCGTTCCGTTTGAACCCCTTCATTCCATTGATATAAAGTTGTTATCTTGGAAAGTTCTATTTTTAATGGCTATTTCCTCGGCTCGAAGAGTCTCTGAATTATCAGCCTTACATTGTGATTCTCCTTATTTGATTTTTCATTCGGATAAGGTAGTCCTGCGTACTAAACCTGGGTTCTTACCTAAGGTAGTTACTAACAGGAATATCAATCAAGAGATTGTTGTTCCTTCTTTATGCCCAAATCCTTCTTCAAAGAAGGAACGTCTACTGCACAACCTGGATGTAGTCCGTGCTCTAAAATTTTACTTACAGGCAACTAAGGAATTTCGACAAACGTCTTCTCTGTTTGTCATTTACTCTGGGCAGAGGAGAGGTCAAAAAGCTTCCGCTACCTCTCTTTCTTTTTGGCTTCGTAGCATAATTCGTTTAGCTTATGAGACTGCTGGACAGCAGCCTCCTGAAAGAATTACAGCTCATTCTACTAGAGCTGTGGCTTCCACTTGGGCCTTCAAGAATGAGGCCTCTGTTGAACAGATTTGCAAGGCTGCAACTTGGTCTTCGCTTCATACTTTTTCCAAATTTTACAAATTTGACACTTTTGCTTCATCGGAGGCTATTTTTGGGAGAAAGGTTCTTCAGGCAGTGGTTCCTTCTGTATAAAGAGCCTGCCTATCCCTCCCGTCATCCGTGTACTTTTGCTTTGGTATTGGTATCCCAGAAGTAATGATGACCCGTGGACTGATCACACTTAACAGAAGAAAACATAATTTATGCTTACCTGATAAATTCCTTTCTTCTGTAGTGTGATCAGTCCACGGCCCGCCCTGTTTTTAAGGCAGGTAAATATTTTTTAATTTATACTCCAGTCACCACTTCACCCTTGGCTTTTCCTTTCTCGTTGGTCCTTGGTCGAATGACTGGGAGTGACGTAGAGGGGAGGAGCTATATGCAGCTCTGCTGGGTGAATCCTCTTGCACTTCCTGTTGGGGAGGAGTAATATCCCAGAAGTAATGATGACCCGTGGACTGATCACACTACAGAAGAAAGGAATTTATCAGGTAAGCATAAATTATGTTTTTACTGTGGCACACTTGTGTATAATATATTTTACCTGACACATTTTACTGTGGCACACTTGTGTATAATATACTTTACCTGACACATTTTACTGTGGCACACTTGTGTATACTATATTTTACCTGACACATTTTACTGTGGCACACTTGTGTATAATATATTTTACCTGACACATTTTACTGTGGCACACTTGTGTATAATATACTTTACCTGACACATTTTACTGTGGCACACTTGTGTATAATATATTTTACCTGACACATTTTACTGTGGCACACTTGTGTATAATATATTTTACCTGACACATTTTACTGTGGCACACTTGTGTATAATATATTTTACCTGACACATTTTACTGTGGCACACTTGTGTATAATGTATTTTACCTGACACATTTTACTGTGGCACACTTGTGTATAATATATTTTACCTGACACATTTTACTGTGGCACACTTGTGTATAATATATTTTACCTGACACATTTTACTGTGGCACACTTGTGTATAATGTATTTTACCTGACACATTTTACTGTGGCACACT
Organism: Bombina bombina; assembly: GCF_027579735.1. Lineage (NCBI taxonomy): Eukaryota > Metazoa > Chordata > Amphibia > Anura > Bombinatoridae > Bombina > Bombina bombina. The sequence continues at coordinate 15,272,260 of NC_069510.1, read as the reverse complement.
TGTGTATAATATATTTTACCTGATACATTTTACTGTGGCACACTTGTGTATAATATACTTTACCTGACACATTTTACTGTGGCACACTTGTGTATAATATATTTTACCTGACACATTTTACTGTGGCACACTTGTGTATAATATATTTTACCTGACACATTTTACTGTGGCACACTTGTGTATAATATATTTTACCTGACACATTTTACTGTGGCACACTTGTGTATAATATATTTTACCTGACACATTTTACTGTGGCACACTTGTGTATAATATATTTTACCTGACACATTTTACTGTGGCACACTTGTGTATAATATATTTTACCTGTTACATTTTACTGTGGCACACTTGTGTATAATATATTTTACCTGATACATTTTACTGTGGCACACTTGGGTATAATATACTTTACCTGACACATTTTACTGTGGCACACTTGTGTATAATATACTTTACCTGACACATTTTACTGTGGCACACTTGTGTATAATATACTTTACCTGACACATTTTACTGTGGCACACTTGTGTATAATATACTTTACCTGACACATTTTACTGTGGCACACTTGTGTATAATATATTTTACCTGACACATTTTACTGTGGCACACTTGTGTATAATATACTTTACCTGACACATTTTACTGTGACACACTTGTGTATAATATATTTTACCTGATACATTTTACTGTGGCACACTTGTGTATAATATACTTTACCTGACACATTTTACTGTGGCACACTTGTGTATAATATATTTTACCTGACACATTTTACTGTGGCACACTTGTGTATAATATACTTTACCTGACACATTTTACTGTGGCACACTTGTGTATAATATACTTTACCTGACACATTTTACTGTGGCACACTTGTGTATAATATACTTTACCTGACACATTTTACTGTGGCACACTTGTGTATAATATACTTTACCTGACACATTTTACTGTGGCACACTTGTGTATAATATACTTTACCTGACACATTTTACTGTGGCACACTTGTGTATAATATACTTTACCTGACACATTTTACTGTGGCACACTTGTGTATAATATACTTTACCTGACACATTTTACTGTGGCACACTTGTGTATAATATATTTTACCTGACACATTTTGCTGTGGCACACTTGTGTATAATATACTTTACCTGACACATTTTACTGTGGCACACTTGTGTATAATATACTTTACCTGACACATTTTACTGTGGCACACTTGTGTATAATATACTTTACCTGACACATTTTACTGTGGCACACTTGTGTATAATATATTTTACCTGACACATTTTACTGTGGCACACTTGTGTATAATATATTTTACCTGACACATTTTACTGTGGCACACTTGTGTATAATATATTTTACCTGACACATTTTACTGTGGCACACTTGTGTATAATATATTTTACCTGACACATTTTACTGTGGCACACTTGTGTATAATATACTTTACCTGACACATTTTACTGTGGCACACTTGTGTATAATATATTTTACCTGATACATTTTACTGTGGCACACTTGTGTATAATATATTTTACCTGACACATTTTACTGTGGCACACTTGTGTATAATGTATTTTACCTGACACATTTTACTGTGGCACACTTGTGTATAATATATTTTACCTGACACATTTTACTGTGGCACACTTGTGTATAATATATTTTACCTGACACATTTTACTGTGGCACACTTGTGTATAATGTATTTTACCTGACACATTTTACTGTGGCACACTTGTGTATAATATACTTTACCTGACACATTTTACTGTGGCACACTTGTGTATAATATACTTTACCTGACACATTTTACTGTGGCACACTTGTGTATAATATACTTTACCTGACACATTTTACTGTGGCACACTTGTGTATAATATACTTTACCTGACACATTTTACTGTGGCACACTTGTGTATAATATACTTTACCTGACACATTTTACTGTGGCACACTTGTGTATAATATACTTTACCTGACACATTTTACTGTGGCACACTTGTGTATAATATATTTTACCTGACACATTTTGCTGTGGCACACTTGTGTATAATATACTTTACCTGACACATTTTACTGTGGCACACTTGTGTATAATATACTTTACCTGACACATTTTACTGTGGCACACTTGTGTATACTATACTTTACCTGACACATTTTACTGTGGCACACTTGTGTATAATATATTTTACCTGACACATTTTACTGTGGCACACTTGTGTATAATATATTTTACCTGACACATTTTACTGTGGCACACTTGTGTATAATATATTTTACCTGACACATTTTACTGTGGCACACTTGTGTATAATATATTTTACCTGACACATTTTACTGTGGCACACTTGTGTATAATATACTTTACCTGACACATTTTACTGTGGCACACTTGTGTATAATATATTTTACCTGATACATTTTACTGTGGCACACTTGTGTATAATATATTTTACCTGACACATTTTACTGTGGCACACTTGTGTATAATATATTTTACCTGACACATTTTACTGTGGCACACTTGTGTATAATATACTTTACCTGACACATTTTACTGTGGCACACTTGTGTATAATATATTTTACCTGACACATTTTACTTTGGCACACTTGTGTATAATATATTTTACCTGACACATTTTACTGTGGCACACTTGTGTATAATATACTTTACCTGACACATTTTACTGTGGCACACTTGTGTATAATATATTTTACCTGACACATTTTATTGTGGCACACTTGTGTATAATATATTTTACCTGACACATTTTACTGTGGCACACTTGTGTATAATATATTTTACCTGACACATTTTACTGTGGCACACTTGTGTATAATATATTTTACCTGACACATTTTACTGTGGCACACTTGTGTATAATATACTTTACCTGACATATTTTACTGTGGCACACTTGTGTATACTATATTTTACCTGACACATTTTACTGTGGCACACTTGTGTATAATATATTTTACCTGACACATTTTACTGTGGCACACTTGTGTATAATATATTTTACCTGACACATTTTACTGTGGCACACTTGTGTATAATATATTTTACCTGACACATTTTACTGTGGCACACTTGGGTATAATATACTTTACCTGACACATTTTACTGTGGCACACTTGTGTATAATATATTTTACCTGACACATTTTACTGTGGCACACTTGTGTATAATATACTTTACCTGACACATTTTACTGTGGCACACTTGTGTATACTATATTTTACCTGACACATTTTACTGTGGCACACTTGTGTATAATATATTTTACCTGACACATTTTACTGTGGCACACTTGTGTATAATATACTTTACCTGACACATTTTACTGTGGCACACTTGTGTATAATATACTTTACCTGACACATTTTACTGTGGCACACTTGTGTATAATATATTTTACCTGACACATTTTACTGTGACACACTTGTGTATAATATATTTTACCTGTTACATTTTACTGTGGCACACTTCTTGTGTATAATATACTTTACCTGACACATTTTACTGTGGCACACTTGTGTATAATATACTTTACCTGACACATTTTACTGTGGCACACTTGTGTATACTATATTTTACCTGACACATTTTACTGTGGCACACTTGTGTATAATATATTTTACCTGACACATTTTACTGTGGCACACTTGTGTATAATATACTTTACCTGGCTTATTTCACTGTGGTACACTTAGCTATATATTATACTTTACCTGGCACATTTTATTGTGGCACAATTGAATATAATATACTTTACCTGGCACATTTTACTGTGGCGCCCTTGTTTATAATATACTTTACTTGGCACATTTTATTGTGGCACACTTGTGTATAATATATTTTACCTGACACATTTTACTGTGGCACACTTGTGTATAATATACTTTACCTGGCTTATTTCACTGTGGTACACTTAGCTATATATTATACTTTACCTGGCACATTTTATTGTGGCACAATTGAATATAATATACTTTACCTGGCACATTTTACTGTGGCGCCCTTGTTTATAATATACTTTACTTGGCACATTTTACTGTGGCACACTTGTGTATAATATATTTTACCTGACACATTTTACTGTGGCACACTTGTGTATAATATACTTTACCTGACACATTTTACTGTGGCACACTTGTGTATAATATACTTTACCTGACACATTTTACTGTGGCACACTTGTGTATAATATATTTTACCTGACACATTTTACTGTGACACACTTGTGTATAATATATTTTACCTGTTACATTTTACTGTGGCACACTTCTTGTGTATAATATACTTTACCTGACACATTTTACTGTGGCACACTTGTGTATAATATACTTTACCTGACACATTTTACTGTGGCACACTTGTGTATACTATATTTTACCTGACACATTTTACTGTGGCACACTTGTGTATAATATATTTCTCCAACATAGGTGTGTCCGGTCCACGGCGTCATCCTTACTTGTGGGATATTCTCTTCCCCAACAGGAAATGGCAAAGAGCCCAGCAAAGCTGGTCACATGATCCCTCCTAGGCTCCGCCTACCCCAGTCATTCTCTTTGCCGTTGTACAGGCAACATCTCCACGGAGATGGCTTAGAGTTTTTTAGTGTTTAACTGTAGTTTTTATTATTCAATCAAGAGTTTGTTATTTTAAAATAGTGCTGGTATGTACTATTTACTCTGAAACAGAAAAGAGATGAAGATTTCTGTTTGTATGAGGAAAATGATTTTAGCAACCGTTACTAAAATCCATGGCTGTTCCACACAGGACTGTTGAGAGGAATTAACTTCAGTTGGGGGAACAGTGAGCAGTCTCTTGCTGCTTGAGGTATGACACATTCTAACAAGACGATGTAATGCTGGAAGCTGTCATTTTCCCTATGGGATCCGGTAAGCCATGTTTATTAAGATAGTAAATAAGGGCTTCACAAGGGCTTATTAAGACTGTAGACTTTTTCTGGGCTAAATCGATTCATATATTACACATATTTAGCCTTGAGGAATCATTTAATCTGGGTATTTTGGTAAAATTATATCGGCAGGCACTGTTTTAGACACCTTATTCTTTAGGGGCTTTCCCTAATCATAGGCAGAGCCTCATTTTCGCGCCGGTATTGCGCACTTGTTTTTGAGAGGCATGACATGCAGTCACATGTGTGAGGAGCTCTGATACATAGAAAAGACTTTCTGAAGGCGTCATTTGGTATCGTATTCCCCTTTGGGCTTGGTTGGGTCTCAGCAAAGCAGATACCAGGGACTGTAAAGGGGTTAAAGTTAAAAACGGCTCCGGTTCCGTTATTTTAAGGGTTAAAGCTTCCAAATTTGGTGTGCAATACTTTTAAGGCTTTAAGACACTGTGGTGAAATTTTGGTGAATTTTGAACAATTACTTCATATTTTTTCGCAATTGCAGTAATAAAGTGTGTTCAGTTTAAAATTTAAAGTGACAGTAACGGTTTTATTTTAAAACGTTTTTTGTACTTTGTTATCAAGTTTATGCCTGTTTAACATGTCTGAACTACCAGATAGACTGTGTTCTGAATGTGGGGAAGCCAGGGTTCCTTCTCATTTAAATAAATGTGATTTATGTGACAATGAAAATGATGCCCAAGATGATTCCTCAAGTGAGGGGAGTAAGCATGGTACTGCATCATTCCCTCCTTCGTCTACACGAGTCTTGCCCACTCAGGAGGCCCCTAGTACATCTAGCGCGCCAATACTCCTTACTATGCAACAATTAACGGCTGTAATGGATAATTCTATCAAAAACATTTTAGCCAAAATGCCCACTTATCAGCGTAAGCGCGACTGCTCTGTTTTAGATACTGAAGAGCATGACGACGCTGATGATAATGGTTCTGAAATGCCCCTGCACCAGTCTGATGGGGCCAGGGAGGTTTTGTCTGAGGGAGAAATTTCAGATTCAGGGAAAATTTCTCAACAAGCTGAACCCGATGTGATTACATTTAAATTTAAGTTGGAACATCTCCGCGCTCTGCTTAAGGAGGTATTATCCACTCTGGATGATTGTGAGAATTTGATCATCCCAGAGAAACTATGTAAAATGGACAAGTTCCTAGAGGTCCCGGGGCTCCCAGAAGCTTTTCCTATACCCAAGCGGGTGGCGGACATTGTAAATAAAGAATGGGAAAGGCCCGGTATACCTTTCGTCCCTCCCCCCATATTTAAAAAATTGTTTCCTATGGTCGACCCCAGAAAGGACTTATGGCAGACAGTCCCCAAGGTCGAGGGAGCGGTTTCCACTTTAAACAAACGCACCACTATACCCATAGAAGATAGTTGTGCTTTCAAAGATCCTATGGATAAAAAATTAGAAGGTTTACTTAAAAAGATGTTTGTTCAGCAGGGTTACCTTCTACAACCAATTTCATGCATTGTCCCTGTCACTACAGCCGCGTGTTTCTGGTTCGATGAGCTAGTAAAGGCGGTCGATAGTGATTCTCCTCCTTATGAGGAGATTATGGACAGAATCCGTGCTCTCAAATTGGCTAATTCTTTCACCCTAGACGCCACTTTGCAATTGGCTAGGTTAGCGGCTAAGAATTCTGGGTTTGCTATTGTGGCGCGCAGAGCGCTTTGGTTGAAATCTTGGTCAGCTGATGCGTCTTCCAAGAACAAACTACTTAACATTCCTTTCAAGGGGAAAACGCTGTTTGGCCCTGACTTGAAAGAGATTATCTCTGATATCACTGGGGGTAAGGGCCACGCCCTTCCTCAGGATCGGTCTTTCAAGGCCAAAAATAAACCTAATTTTCGTCCCTTTCGTAGAAACGGACCAGCCCAAAGTGCTACGTCCTCTAAGCAAGAGGGTAATACTTCTCAAGCCAAGCCAGCTTGGAGACCAATGCAAGGCTGGAACAAGGGAAAGCAGGCCAAGAAACCTGCCACTGCTACCAAGACAGCATGAAATGTTGGCCCCCGATCCGGGACCGGATCTGGTGGGGGGCAGACTCTCTCTCTTTGCTCAGGCTTGGGCAAGAGATGTTCTGGATCCTTGGGCACTAGAAATAGTCTCCCAAGGTTATCTTCTGGAATTCAAGGGGCTTCCCCCAAGGGGGAGGTTCCACAGGTCTCAGTTGTCTTCAGACCACATAAAAAGACAGGCATTCTTACATTGTGTAGAAGACCTGTTAAAAATGGGAGTGATTCATCCTGTTCCATTAGGAGAACAAGGGATGGGGTTCTACTCCAATCTGTTCATAGTTCCCAAAAAAGAGGGAACGTTCAGACCAATCTTAGATCTCAAGATCTTAAACAAGTTTCTCAAGGTTCCATCGTTCAAAATGGAAACCATTCGAACAATTCTTCCTTCCATCCAGGAAGGTCAATTCATGACCACGGTGGATTTAAAGGATGCGTATCTACATATTCCTATCCACAAGGAACATCATCGGTTCCTAAGGTTCGCATTCCTGGACAAGCATTACCAGTTCGTGGCGCTTCCTTTCGGATTAGCCACTGCTCCAAGGATTTTCACAAAGGTACTAGGGTCCCTTCTAGCGGTGCTAAGACCAAGGGGCATTGCAGTAGTACCTTACTTGGACGACATTCTGATTCAAGCGTCGTCCCTTCCTCAAGCAAAGGCTCACACGGACATAGTCCTGGCCTTTCTCAGATCTCATGGATGGAAAGTGAACGTGGAAAAGAGTTCTCTATCTCCGTCGACAAGAGTTCCCTTCTTGGGAACAATAATAGACTCCTTAGAAATGAGGATTTTTCTGACAGAGGCCAGAAAAACAAAACTTCTAAACTCTTGTCAAACACTTCATTCCGTTCCTCTTCCTTCCATAGCGCAGTGCATGGAAGTAATAGGTTTGATGGTAGCGGCAATGGACATAGTTCCTTTTGCGCGCATTCATCTAAGACCATTACAACTGTGCATGCTCAGTCAGTGGAATGGGGACTATACAGACTTGTCTCCGAAGATACAAGTAAATCAGAGGACCAGAGACTCACTCCGTTGGTGGCTGTCCCTGGACAACCTGTCACAAGGGATGACCTTCCGCAGACCAGAGTGGGTCATTGTCACGACCGACGCCAGTCTGATGGGCTGGGGCGCGGTCTGGGGATCCCTGAAAGCTCAGGGTCTTTGGTCTCGGGAAGAATCTCTTCTACCGATAAATATTCTGGAACTGAGAGCGATATTCAATGCTCTCAAGGCTTGGCCTCAGCTAGCGAGGGCCAAGTTCATACGGTTTCAATCAGACAACATGACGACTGTTGCGTACATCAACCATCAGGGGGGAACAAGGAGTTCCCTGGCGATGGAAGAAGTGACCAAAATCATTCAATGGGCGGAGACTCGCTCCTGCCACCTGTCTGCAATCCACATCCCAGGAGTGGAAAATTGGGAAGCGGATTTTCTGAGTCGTCAGACATTGCATCCGGGGGAGTGGGAACTCCATCCGGAAATCTTTGCCCAAATCACTCAACTGTGGGGCATTCCAGACATGGATCTGATGGCCTCTCGTCAGAACTTCAAGGTTCCTTGCTACTGGTCCAGATCCAGGGATCCCAAGGCGACTCTAGTAGATGCACTAGTAGCACCTTGGACCTTCAAACTAGCTTATGTATTCCCGCCGTTTCCTCTCATCCCCAGGCTGGTAGCCAGGATCAATCAGGAGAGGGCGTCGGTGATCTTGATAGCTCCTGCGTGGCCACGCAGGACTTGGTATGCAGATCTGGTGAATATGTCATCGGCTCCACCATGGAAGCTACCTTTGAGACGAGACCTTCTTGTTCAAGGTCCGTTCGAACATCCGAATCTGGTCTCACTCCAGCTGACTGCTTGGAGATTGAACGCTTGATCTTATCAAAGCGAGGGTTCTCAGATTCTGTTATTGATACTCTTGTTCAGGCCAGAAAGCCTGTAACTAGAAAAATTTACCACAAAATTTGGAAAAAATATATCTGTTGGTGTGAATCTAAAGGATTCCCTTGGGACAAGGTTAAGATTCCTAAGATTCTATCCTTCCTTCAAGAAGGATTAGAAAAAGGATTATCTGCAAGTTCCTTGAAGGGACAGATTTCTGCCTTGTCTGTGTTACTTCACAAAAAGCTGGCAGCTGTGCCAGATGTTCAAGCCTTTGTTCAGGCTCTGGTTAGAATCAAGCCTGTTTACAAACCTTTGACTCCTCCTTGGAGTCTCAACTTAGTTCTTTCAGTTCTTCAGGGGGTTCCGTTTGAACCCTTACATTCCGTTGATATTAAGTTATTATCTTGGAAAGTTTTGTTTTTGGTTGCAATTTCTTCTGCTAGAAGAGTTTCAGAATTATCTGCTCTGCAGTGTTCTCCTCCTTATCTGGTGTTCCATGCAGATAAGGTGGTTTTACGTACTAAACCTGGTTTTCTTCCAAAAGTTGTTTCTAACAAAAACATTAACCAGGAGATAGTCGTGCCTTCTCTGTGTCCGAAACCAGTTTCGAAGAAGGAACGTTTGTTGCACAATTTGGATGTTGTTCGCGCTCTAAAATTCTATTTAGATGCTACAAAGGATTTTAGACAAACATCTTCCTTGTTTGTTGTTTATTCTGGTAAAAGGAGAGGTCAAAAAGCAACTTCTACCTCTCTCTCTTTTTGGATTAAAAGCATCATCAGATTGGCTTACGAGACTGCCGGACGGCAGCCTCCTGAAAGAATCACAGCTCATTCCACTAGGGCTGTGGCTTCCACATGGGCCTTCAAGAACGAGGCTTCTGTTGATCAGATATGTAGGGCAGCGACTTGGTCTTCACTGCACACTTTTACCAAATTTTACAAGTTTGATACTTTTGCTTCTTCTGAGGCTATTTTTGGGAGAAAGGTTTTGCAAGCCGTGGTGCCTTCCATTTAGGTGACCTGATTTGCTCCCTCCCTTCATCCGTGTCCTAAAGCTTTGGTATTGGTTCCCACAAGTAAGGATGACGCCGTGGACCGGACACACCTATGTTGGAGAAAACAGAATTTATGTTTACCTGATAAATTACTTTCTCCAACGGTGTGTCCGGTCCACGGCCCGCCCTGGTTTTTTAATCAGGTCTGATAATTTATTTTCTTTAACTACAGTCACCACGGTATCATATGGTTTCTCCTATGCAAATATTCCTCCTTAACGTCGGTCGAATGACTGGGGTAGGCGGAGCCTAGGAGGGATCATGTGACCAGCTTTGCTGGGCTCTTTGCCATTTCCTGTTGGGGAAGAGAATATCCCACAAGTAAGGATGACGCCGTGGACCGGACACACCGTTGGAGAAAGTAATTTATCAGGTAAACATAAATTCTGTTTTTACCTGACACATTTTACTGTGGCACACTTGTGTATAATATATTTTACCTGACACATTTTACTGTGGCACACTTGTGTATAATATTCTTTACCTGGCTTATTTCACTGTGGTACACTTAGCTATATATTATACTTTACCTGGCACATTTTATTGTGGCACAATTGAATATAATATACTTTACCTGGCACATTTTACTGTGGCGCCCTTGTTTATAATATACTTTACTTGGCACATTTTATTGTGGCACACTTGTGTATAATATATTTTACCTGACACATTTTACTGTGGCACACTTGTGTATAATATACTTTACCTGACACATTTTACTGTGGCACACTTGTGTATAATATATTTTACCTGACACATTTTACTGTGGCACACTTGTGTATAATATATTTTACCTGACACATTTTACTGTGGCACACTTGTGTATAATATATTTTACCTGACACATTTTACTGTGGCACACTTGTGTATAATATATTTTACCTGACACATTTTACTGTGGCACACTTGTGTATAATATATTTTACCTGACACATTTTACTGTGGCACACTTGTGTATAATATATTTTACCTGACACATTTTACTGTGGCACACTTGTGTATAATATATTTTACCTGACACATTTTACTGTGGCACACTTGTGTATGATATACTTTACCTGGCTTATTTCACTGTGGTACACTTAGCTATATATTATACTTTACCTGGCACATTTTATTGTGGCACAATTGAATATAATATACTTTACCTGGCACATTTTACTGTGGCGCCCTTGTTTATAATATACTTTACTTGGCACATTTTATTGTGGCACACTTGAGTATAATACTTTACCTGGCACATTTTATTGTGGCACACTAGGGTATAATATACTTTACCTGGTACATTTTACTGTGGCACACTTGGGTAAAGGAATAAAAAAAAAAAGTTACATTTAGTTACATTTAGTGAATCAACAGGATAGGAAACTGGTGTATGGGGTTAGTGAGGTTGTTAAGACCTCTTAGTGAATTGTATGCTCTGGCATATGAATAGAATTCTTACAGTTCACTAAAGCTCAATAAGGTCAGATATGCACACATTGCAACGCTAGCTATTTTCATTGTTATATATTGTTGTGACTTGCAGGACAGTCATATGTCACTAGGATTCCTACAGAATGTGTGAGTTCACCAGTAGAATCATCAGTGCTGTAATAGAAAGACTGACAATGGATTACATTTCTTATCTTAAAATTTGCTTACAGCTTATATTACATTAATGGTATTTAAAATTATGGTGGAATATTCCAAATTTATCAACAGTTTTGTTTTCAGCATCTGGAAATGGCTTGGTAATTGTATGGCACAACCCAACATCCTTAATGAATACAGCATATTTTCTTATCAAAGCTAATGTTGGTGTCAGTATGATAAGTTTAAATACACTACCAGGTTTAAAGGGATACTAAACTCAATTTTTTTCTTTCATGATTCAGATAGAGCATGAGATTTTAAGCACCTTTCTAATTTACTCCTATTTTCAATTTTTCTTTGTTCTCATGCTATCTTGATTTGAAAAAGCAGTACTGTAAGCTTTAGAGCCAGACCATTTTTGTTCAGCATCTGGGTAGCACTTGCTGATTTGTGGCTAAATGTAGCAAACCAATCAGCAGCTCTACTAAGGTGCTGAACTAAAAAATGGGCCGGCTCCTAACCTTTTATTACTGCTTTTTCAAATCAAGATAACATGAGAACAAAGAAAAATTGACAATAGGAGTAAATTAGAAAGTTGCTTAAAATTGCATGCTCTATCTGAATCATGAAAGAAAAAATGAGGGGTTAGTATCCCTTTAACCAATTTTCTGCTATTGTACCTATTGCAGACCTTTTTGACAGACATTGTACCACACACCACACATTTTTTTTTTAAATCACAGTAAATATACTTTTCATAAAATGTTACTGAATATGTAGCCTCTGCATATGTCAATAAACCAACTTATGAATATAATCTATTTCAGAAATTCCGTACTATATTAAAGGGACATTCTACTAGAAAATGTCTATTGTTTAAAGGGTAAGTAAACCCAAATATTATTATAATCTATTTTTAAACATTGTATCAATATTATTTGCAATTAATAGTTATTAAATGTTTACTGCTGTTTACCAGTATTTTATCTTCAAAACTATTAAATCTGCCAAACCCACTGTTATCTTCATGATGCAGGCCCTATAATGATAGTCTACCTAGGTAGAACAATCATTGCGGCCCGCATGCGCAGTTGTAGCCCTTTGTGGATTCAAGCATGCGCATAGTGGATCAAATCTGTACTCCGTCTTGAGGCGCATCAACAACAAAGCGCCGGATACAGAGTGAACATGTGCATTGTGACGTCAGAGGGGGGCGCACCAGAGCACAGAATTTGCTGAGGAAGCTGACGGAGGAGTATATATATATATATATAAATATATATATATATATATATATGTATATGTAAAGAAGGGCACTCAGGATTCTTTGTAGAGATAGTAAATATGTTTATTTTGACATTACAAAAATGTAATTTGTAGAAAATCAAAGTCGACGTTTCGGCCCCTATATGGGCCTTCTTCAAGACAAAATTTATCATTAGTCGGCTATCCAGCCATACTCCCAGACAAGCAAATCAGCACTTTAAAACACTGCCAAGGTTGGAGTGATGGGCCACCGGCTAATTGATTATATATATATATATATATATATATATATATATATATATATATATATATATATATATATATATATATTAAGTATCTCAATCACCCCTAGACTACGAGCATGGTCTAATTTTAATAATTTCTACATTTAAATGTAGACACTACAACTGCGCATGTTGGAGAAACAAAGATGTCTGAAAGAAAGGCTCGTTACAAGTGCATGCAATTTCTTATTTTCTTAATTGCGCATGCAATTTTCAGGACAAGCTGGGATAATGAATATTAAAATTAGAACATGCCTACCAGTGACGTGCAGTGAGGTCAGAGGCAGGTGAGGCACTGGCTAGGATATGCCTTCATTCTTTAGATATCCTTTGTTGAAGAAATAGCAATGTACATGGGTGAGCCAATCACATGAGGTATCTATTGTGCAGCCACCTATCAGCAGCTACTGAGCTTATTTAGATATGATTTTCAACAAAGGATATCAAGAGAATGAAGGAAATTAGATATTAGATGTAAATTGGACAGAAGGGGTGGTAGAGACAGGGAGAGAGAGATAGACACAGAGACAGAGGGGGAGAGAGAGAGAGACAAAGAGACAGAGGAGAGAGAGAGAGACAAAGAGAGACAGAGGGTAGAGAGACAGACAAAGAGACCATGGGGGAGAATGAGACACATAAGGATAGAGACAGAGGGGGTGGGAGAGACAGGGAGAGAGAGAAGAGAGAGAGACACAGAGGGGGAGAGAGAAAGAGAGAAACAGAGGAGAGAGAGACAGAGGGGGAGGGAGAAAGGGAGAGACAGAGGGGGAGGGAGAGAGAGACAGAGGAGAGAGACAGAGGAGAGAGAGAGAGACAGAGGGGAGAGAGAGAGAGAGACAGAGGAGAGAGAGAGACAGAGGGGGGGGGAGAGAGAGACAGAGGGGGGAGAGAGAGAGACAGAGGGGAGAGAGAGACAGAGGGGGGGGGGAGAGAGAGGGGGAGGGATAGGGATAGAGAGACAGAGGGGAGAGAGACAGGGGGGAGAGATAGAGAGAGAAAGACGGGGAGAGAGAGACAGGGAGAGAGAGAGAGACAGGGGGAGAGAGAGAGAGGAGAGAGAGAGAAAGAGAGAGAGAGAGAGAGAGAGAGAGACGGGGGGGGAGAGAGAGAGACATACAGATGGGAGAAAGAGAGAGAGAGAGAGAGAGAAGAGGGGAGAAAGAGACAGAGGGGAGAGAGAGACAGAGGGGGAGAGAGAGAAAGAGAGACACAGAGGGGAGAGAGAGAGACAGAGGGGGAGGGAGAAAGAGAGAAACAGAGGGGAGAGAGAGAGACAGAGGAGACAGAGGGGAGAGAAAGAGAGACAGGAGAGAGAGAGAGACAGATGGGAGAGAGATACAGAGGGGGATGGAGAAAGGCAGAGACAGAAGGGGGAGAGAGAGAGAGAGAGAGAGAGAGAGAGAGAGAGAGAGATGGGAGAAAGAGACAGAGGGGGATGGAGAAAGGGAGAGACAGAAGGGTGAAAGAGAGAGGAGAGAGAGAGATGGGGAGAGAGACAGAGGGGGGTGGAGAAAGGGAGAGACAGAAGGGAGAGAGAGAGAGAGAGAGGGGAGAGAAAGAGAGAGAGAGAGAAAAAGAGAGAGAGGAGAGAGAGACAGAGGGGGAGGGATAGAGAGACAGAGGGGGATAGAGAGACAGAGGAGAGAGAGAGGGGAGAGAGAGAGACAGATGGGAGAGAGCGAGACAGAGGGGGATGGAGAAAGGGAGAGACAGAAGGGAGAGAGAGGGGAGAGAGAGACAGAGGGGGATGGAGAAAGGGAGAGACAGAAGGGAGAGAGAGGAGAGAGAGACAGAGGAGGAGGGATATAGAGACAGAGGGGGAGAGAGAGAGATGCGGTGAGAGAGACAGAGGGGGAGGGATAGAGAGACAGAGGGGGAGGGATAGAGAGACAGAGGGGAAGGGATAGAGAGACAGAGGGGAGAGAGAGAGAAGAGAGAGAGGGGAGAGAGAGAGAGAGAGAGACAGAGGAGGAGGGATATAGAGACAGAGGGGGAGAGAGAGAGATGCGGTGAGAGAGACAGAGGGGGAGGGATAGAGAGACAGAGGGGGAGGGATAGAGAGACAGAGGGGAAGGGATAGAGAGACAGAGGGGAGAGAGAGAGAGAGAGAGAGAGAGGGGAGAGAGAGAGAGAGAGAGAGAGAGAGAGAGATGGGAGAAAGAGACAGAGGGGGATGGAGAAAGGGAGAGACAGAAGGGTGAAAGAGAGAGGAGAGAGAGAGATGGGGAGAGAGACAGAGGGGGGTGGAGAAAGGGAGAGACAGAAGGGAGAGAGAGAGAG
Source organism: Bombina bombina (assembly GCF_027579735.1). Lineage (NCBI taxonomy): Eukaryota > Metazoa > Chordata > Amphibia > Anura > Bombinatoridae > Bombina > Bombina bombina. The sequence continues at coordinate 15,256,913 of NC_069510.1, read as the reverse complement.
AGGGGAGAGAAAGAGAGAGAGAGAGAAAAAGAGAGAGAGGAGAGAGAGACAGAGGGGGAGGGATAGAGAGACAGAGGGGGATAGAGAGACAGAGGAGAGAGAGAGGGGAGAGAGAGAGAGAGAGAGAGACAGATGGGAGAGAGCGAGACAGAGGGGGATGGAGAAAGGGAGAGACAGAAGGGAGAGAGAGGGGAGAGAGAGACAGAGGGGGATGGAGAAAGGGAGAGACAGAAGGGAGAGAGAGGAGAGAGAGACAGAGGAGGAGGGATATAGAGACAGAGGGGGAGAGAGAGAGATGCGGTGAGAGAGACAGAGGGGGAGGGATAGAGAGACAGAGGGGGAGGGATAGAGAGACAGAGGGGAAGGGATAGAGAGACAGAGGGGAGAGAGAGAGAAGAGAGACAGAGGGGAGAGAGGGGTAGAGGGAGAAAGAGAGACACAGAGGGGAGAGAGAGAGACAGAGGGGAGAGAGAGAGACAGAGGCGAGAGAGAGACAGAGGGGGAGAGAGAGAAAGAGGGGGAGAGAGAGAAGGGGAGAGAGAGAAGAGAGAGGGGAGAGAGAGACAGAGGGGGAGAGAGAGAAAGAGAGACACAGAGGGGAGAGAGACAGAGGGGAGGGAGAAAGGGAGAGACAGAGGGGGAGGGAGAAAGGGAGAGACAGGGGGAGGGAGAAAGAGAGAGACAGATGGGAGAGAGACAGAGGGGAGAGAGAGAGACAGAGGGGAGAGAGAGAGACAGAGGGGAGAGAGAGAGACAGAGGTGAGAGAGAGAGACAGAGGGGAGAGAGAGAGACAGAGGGGAGAGAGAGAGACAGAGGGGAGAGAGAGAGAGAGACAGAGGGAAGAGAGAGAGAGACAGAGGGGAGAGAGAGAGACAGAGGGGAGAGAGAGAGAGACAGAGGGGAGAGAGAGAGAGACAGAGGGGAGAGAGAGAGAGAGAGAGAGAGAGAGAGAGAGAGAGACAGAGGAGATAGAAAGGGGAGAGAGGGAGAGGGAGACAGATGGGAGAGAGAGACAGAGGGGGATGGAGAAAGGGAGAGACAGAAGGGAGAGAAAGAGGGGAGAGATATAGACAGATGAGAGAGAGAGACAGAGGGGGACGGAGAAAGGGAGAGACAGAAGTTAGAGAGAGAGAGAGGGGAGAGAGAGACAGAGGGGAGAAAGGGAGAGACAGAAGGGAGAGAGAGAGAGAGAGAGAGAGGGGAGAGAGAGAGAGAGAGAGGGGGGAGAGAGAGAGAGACAGAGGGGAGAGAGAGAGACAGAGGGGGAGGGATAGAGAGACAGAGGGGAGAGAGAGACAGAGGGGAGAGAGTTACAGAGGGGGAGAGAGAGACAGAGAGACACAGAGGGGAGAGAGAGAGACAGAAAGAGGGGAGAGAGAGAGACAGAGGGGGATGGAGGAAGGGAGAGAGAGAGAGGGGAGAGAGAGAGACAGATGGGAGAGAGAGAAAGAGGGGAATGGAGAAAGGGAGAGACAGAAGGGAGAGAGAGAGAGCGAGAGAGAGGAAAGAGATACAGAGGAGGAGGGATAAAGAGACAGAGGAGGAGGGATAAAGAGACAGAGGGGAGGGATAGAGAGACAGAGGGGGAGAGAGAGAGATACGGTAAGAGAGAGAGGGGGAGGGATAGAGAGACAGAGGGGAGAGAGAGAGACAGAGGGGAGAAAGTGAGAGACAGAGGGGAGAAAGTGAGAGATAGAGGGGAGAGAGAGAGGGGAGAGAGAGAGAAAGACAGAAGGGAGAGAGATACAGAGGGGAGAGAGACAGAGGGGGGGGGGAATGAAAGACAGAGGGGAGAGAGAGAGAGAGAGAGAGAGAGAGAGAGAGAGAGAGACAGAGGGGAGAGAGACAGAGGGGAGAGAGAGAGAGATAGACAGAGGGGAGAGAGAAAGAGACAGAGGGGAGAGAGAGAAAGACAGAGAGGAGAGAGATACAGAGGGGAGAGAGAGAGACAGAGGGGGGGAATGAGAGACAGAGGTGAGGGATAGAGAGACAGAGGGGGAGGGAGAGAGAGACAGAGGGGAGAGAGAGAGACAGAGGAGAGAGAGAGAGAGAGACAGAGGGGAGAGAGAGAGATACAGAGGGGAGAGAGAGAGATACAGAGGGGAGAGAGAGAGACACAGAGGGGAGGAATAGAGAGACAGAGAGGGAGGGATAGAGAGACAGAGGGGGAGGGATAGAGAGACAGAGGGGGAGGGATAGAGAGACAGAGGGGGAGGGATAGAGAGACAGAGGGGGAGGGAGAGAGAGACAGAGGGGAGAGACAGAGGGGAGAAAGAGAGAGACAGAGGGGAGAAAGAGAGAGAAAGACAGAGGGGAGAAAGTGAGAGAAAGACAGAGGGGAGAAAGTGAGAGAAAGACAGAGGGGAGAAAGTGAGAGAAAGACAGAGGGGAGAAAGTGAGAGAAAGACAGAGGGGAGAAAGTGAGAGAAAGACAGAGGGGAGAAAGTGAGAGAAAGACAGAGGGGAGAAAGTGAGAGAAAGACAGAGGGGAGAAAGTGAGAGAAAGACAGAGGGGAGAAAGTGAGAGAAAGATAGAGGGGAGAAAGTGAGAGAAAGACAGAGGGGAGAAAGTGAGAGAAAGACAGAGGGGAGAAAGTGAGAGAAAGACAGAGGGGAGAAAGTGAGAGAAAGACAGAGGGGAGAAAGTGAGAGAAAGACAGAGGGGAGAAAGTGAGAGAAAGACAGAGGGGAGAATGTGAGAGAAAGACAGAGGGGAGAGAGATAGAGAAAGACAGAGGGGAGAGAGAGAGACAGAGGGGAGAGAGAGACATGGGGGAGAGAGAGAGAGAGACATGGGGAAGAGAGAGAGACATGGGGAGAGAGAGAGACATGGGGGAGAGAGAGAGACATGGGGGAGAGAGAGAGACATGGGCGGAGAGATAGAGACATGGGCGGAGAGATAGAGACATAGGGGAGAGAGAGAGAGAGACAGAGGGGGAGAGAGAGAGAGAGAGAGAGAGAGAGAGAGAGAGAGAGAGAGAGAGAGAGAGAGAGATGGGAGAGAGAGAGACAGAGGGGGATGGAGAAAGGGAGAGACAGAAGGGAGAGAGAGGGGAGAGAGAGACAGAGGGGGATGGAGAAAGGGAGAGACAGAAGGGAGAGAGAGGAGAGAGAGACAGAGGAGGAGGGATAGAGAGACAGAGGGGGAGAGAGAGATGCGGTGAGAGAGACAGAGGGGGGGATAGAGAGACAGAGGGGGAGGGATAGAGAGACAGAGGGGAAGGGATAGAGAGACAGAGGGGAGGAGATAGAGAAGAGAGACAGAGGGGAGAGAGGGGTAGAGGGAGAAAGAGAGACACAGAGGGGAGAGAGAGAGACAGAGGGGAGAGAGAGACAGAGGGGAGAGAGAGACAGGGGAGAGAGAGAGACAGAGGGGAGAGAGAGAGATACAGAGGGGAGAGAGAGAGATACAGAGGGGAGAGAGAGAGATACAGAGGGGAGAGAGAGAGACAGAGGGGAGAGAGAGACAGGGGAGAGAGAGAGATACAGAGGGGAGAGAGAGAGATACAGAGGGGAGAGAGAGAGATACAGAGGGGAGAGAGAGAGACACAGAGGGGAGGAATAGAGAGACAGAGGGGGAGGGATAGAGAGACAGAGGGGGAGGGATAGAGAGACAGAGGGGGAGGGATAGAGAGACAGAGGGGGAGGGATAGAGAGACAGAGGGGGAGGGATAGAGAGACAGAGGGGGAGGGATAGACAGACAGAGGGGGAGGGATAGACAGACAGAGGGGGAGGGATAGAGAGACAGAGGGGGAGGGATAGACAGACAGAGGGGGAGGGAGAGAGAGACAGAGGGGAGAGACAGAGGGGAGAAAGAGAGAGACAGAGGGGAGAAAGAGAGAGAAAGACAGAGGGGAGAAAGTGAGAGAAAGACAGAGGGGAGAAAGTGAGAGAAAGACAGAGGGGAGAAAGTGAGAGAAAGACAGAGGGGAGAAAGTGAGAGAAAGACAGAGGGGAGAAAGTGAGAGAAAGACAGAGGGGAGAAAGTGAGAGAAAGACAGAGGGAAAATGTGAGAGAAAGACAGAGGGGAGAGAGATAGAGAAAGACAGAGGGGAGAGAGAGAGACAGAGGGGAGAGAGAGACATGGGGGAGAGAGAGAGAGAGAGAGAGAGAGAGAGAGAGAGAGAGAGAGAGAGACATGGGGGAGAGAGAGAGACATGGGGGGAGAGAGAGACATGGGGGAGAGAGAGAGACATGGGGGGAGAGAGAGACATGGGGGAGAGAGAGAGACATGGGCGGAGAGATAGAGACATGGGCGGAGAGATAGAGACATGGGCGGAGAGATAGAGACATAGGGGAGAGAGAGAGAGAGAGAGAGACAGAGGGAGAGAGAGAGAGAGAGAGAGACAGAGGGGGAGAGAGAGAGAGAGAGAGATGGGAGAGATGGGAGAGAGAGAGAGAGAGAGAGATGGGAGAGAGAGAGACAGAGGGGGATGGAGAAAGGGAGAGACAGAAGGGAGAGAGAGGGGAGAGAGAGACAGAGGGGGATGGAGAAAGGGAGAGACAGAAGGGAGAGAGAGGAGAGAGAGACAGAGGAGGAGGGATAGATAGACAGAGGGGGAGAGAGAGATGCGGTGAGAGAGACAGAGGGGGGGATAGAGAGACAGAGGGGGAGGGATAGAGAGACAGAGGGGAAGGGATAGAGAGACAGAGGGGAGAGATAGAGAAGAGAGACAGAGGGGAGAGAGGGGTAGAGGGAGAAAGAGAGACACAGAGGGGAGAGAGAGAGACAGAGGGGAGAGAGAGAGACAGAGGGGAGAGAGAGAGACATAGGGGAGAGAGAGGGGAGAGAGACAGAGGGGGAGAGAGAGAAAGAGGGGGAGAGAGAGAAAGAGAGAGACAGAGGGGAGAGAGAGAAGAGAGAGGGGAGAGAGAGACAGAGGGGAGAGAGAGACAGAGGGGGAGAGAGAGAAAGAGAGACACAGAGGGGAGAGAGACAGAGGGGGAGGGAGAAAGGGAGAGACAGAGGGGGAGGGAGAAAGGGAGAGACAGGGGGAGGGAGAAAGAGAGAGACAGATGGGAGAGAGACAGAGGGGAGAGAGAGAGAGACAGAGGGGAGAGAGAGAGACAGAGGGGAGAGAGAGACAGGGGAGAGAGAGAGATACAGAGGGGAGAGAGAGAGATACAGAGGGGAGAGAGAGAGATACAGAGGGGAGAGAGAGAGACACAGAGGGGAGGAATAGAGAGACAGAGGGGGAGGGATAGAGAGACAGAGGGGGAGGGATAGAGAGACAGAGGGGGAGGGATAGAGAGACAGAGGGGGAGGGATAGAGAGACAGAGGGGGAGGGATAGAGAGACAGAGGGGGAGGGATAGACAGACAGAGGGGGAGGGATAGACAGACAGAGGGGGAGGGATAGAGAGACAGAGGGGGAGGGATAGACAGACAGAGGGGGAGGGAGAGAGAGACAGAGGGGAGAGACAGAGGGGAGAAAGAGAGAGACAGAGGGGAGAAAGAGAGAGAAAGACAGAGGGGAGAAAGTGAGAGAAAGACAGAGGGGAGAAAGTGAGAGAAAGACAGAGGGGAGAAAGTGAGAGAAAGACAGAGGGGAGAAAGTGAGAGAAAGACAGAGGGGAGAAAGTGAGAGAAAGACAGAGGGGAGAAAGTGAGAGAAAGACAGAGGGAAAATGTGAGAGAAAGACAGAGGGGAGAGAGATAGAGAAAGACAGAGGGGAGAGAGAGAGACAGAGGGGAGAGAGAGACATGGGGGAGAGAGAGAGAGAGAGAGAGAGAGAGAGAGAGAGAGAGAGAGAGAGAGACATGGGGGAGAGAGAGAGACATGGGGGGAGAGAGAGACATGGGGGAGAGAGAGAGACATGGGGGGAGAGAGAGACATGGGGGAGAGAGAGAGACATGGGCGGAGAGATAGAGACATGGGCGGAGAGATAGAGACATGGGCGGAGAGATAGAGACATAGGGGAGAGAGAGAGAGAGAGAGAGACAGAGGGAGAGAGAGAGAGAGAGAGAGACAGAGGGGGAGAGAGAGAGAGAGAGAGATGGGAGAGATGGGAGAGAGAGAGAGAGAGAGAGAGAGATGGGAGAGAGAGAGACAGAGGGGGATGGAGAAAGGGAGAGACAGAAGGGAGAGAGAGGGGAGAGAGAGACAGAGGGGGATGGAGAAAGGGAGAGACAGAAGGGAGAGAGAGGAGAGAGAGACAGAGGAGGAGGGATAGATAGACAGAGGGGGAGAGAGAGATGCGGTGAGAGAGACAGAGGGGGGGATAGAGAGACAGAGGGGGAGGGATAGAGAGACAGAGGGGAAGGGATAGAGAGACAGAGGGGAGAGATAGAGAAGAGAGACAGAGGGGAGAGAGGGGTAGAGGGAGAAAGAGAGACACAGAGGGGAGAGAGAGAGACAGAGGGGAGAGAGAGAGACAGAGGGGAGAGAGAGAGACATAGGGGAGAGAGAGGGGAGAGAGACAGAGGGGGAGAGAGAGAAAGAGGGGGAGAGAGAGAAAGAGAGAGACAGAGGGGAGAGAGAGAAGAGAGAGGGGAGAGAGAGACAGAGGGGAGAGAGAGACAGAGGGGGAGAGAGAGAAAGAGAGACACAGAGGGGAGAGAGACAGAGGGGGAGGGAGAAAGGGAGAGACAGAGGGGGAGGGAGAAAGGGAGAGACAGGGGGAGGGAGAAAGAGAGAGACAGATGGGAGAGAGACAGAGGGGAGAGAGAGAGAGACAGAGGGGAGAGAGAGAGAGACAGAGGGGAGAGAGAGAGGGGAGAGAGAGACAGAGGAGATAGAAAGGGGAGAGAGGGAGAGGGAGACAGATGGGAGAGAGAGAGACAGAGGGGGATGGAGAAAGGGAGAGACAGAAGGGAGAGAAAGAGGGGAGAGATAGAGACAGATGGGAGAGAGAGACAGAGGGGGACGAAGAAAGGGAGAGACAGAAGTTAGAGAGAGAGAGAGGGGATAGAGAGAGAGAGACAGAGGGGAGAAAGGGAGAGACAGAAGGGAGAGAAGAGAGAGAGAGAGAGAGAGAGAGAGAGAGAGAGAGAGAGAGAGAGAGAGACAGAGTTGAGAGAGAGACAGAGGGGGAGGGATAGAGAGACAGAGGGGAGAGAGAGACAGAGGGGGAGAGAGAGACAGAGAGACACAGAGGGGAGAGAGAGAGACAGAAAGAGGGGAGAGAGAGAGACAGAGGGGGATGGAGGAAGGGGGAGAGAGAGAGAGAGAGAGAGAGAGAGAGAGGGGAGAGAGAGAGACAGATGGGAGAGAGAGAAAGAGGGGGATGGAGAAAGGGAGAGACAGAAGGGAGAGAGAGAGCGAGAGAGAGGAAAGAGAGACAGAGGAGGAGGGATAAAGAGACAGAGGAGGAGGGATAAAGAGACAGGGGGAGGGATAGAGAGACAGAGGGGGAGAGAGAGAGATACGGTAAGAGAGAGAGGGGAGAGAGAGAGAGAGATAGAGGGGGAGGGATAGAGAGATAGAGGGGGAGGGATAGAGAGACAGAGGGGAGAGAGAGAGAGAGACAGAGGGGAGAAAGTGAGATATAGAGGGGAGAGAGAGAGGGGAGAGAGAGAGAAAGACAGAAGGGAGAGAGATACAGAGGGGAGAGAGACAGAGGGGGGGGAATGAGAGACAGAGGGGAGGGAATGAGAGACAGAGGGGAGGGATAGAGACAGAGGGTGAGGGGAGAGAGAGAGAGACAGAGGGGAGAGAGAAAGAGACAGAGGGGAGAGAGAGAAAGACAGAGAGCAGAGAGATACAGAGGGGAGAGAGAGAGACAGAGGGGGGAATGAGAGACAGAGGTGAGGGATAGAGAGACAGAGGGGAGAGAGAGAGACAGAGGGGAGAGAGAGAGAGACAGAGGGGAGAGAGAGAGAGACAGAGGGGAGAGAGAGAGACAGAGGGGAGAGAGAGAGAGACAGAGGGAGAGAGATAGAGAGACAGAGGGAGAGAGATAGAGAGACAGAGGGGGAGGGATAGAGAGACAGAGGGGGAGGGATAGAGAGACAGAGGGGGAGGGATAGAGAAACAGAGGGGAGAAAGAGAGAGACAGAGGGGAGAAAGTGAGAGACAGAGGGGAGAAAGTGAGAGAAAGACAGAGGGGAGAAAGTGAGAGAAAGACAGAGGGGAGAGAGATAGAGAAAGACAGAGGGGAGAGAGAGAGACAGAGGGGAGAGAGAGACATGGGGGAGAGAGAGAGAGACATGGGGGAGAGAGAGAGAGACATGGGGGAGAGAGAGAGACATGGGGGAGAGAGAGAGACATGGGGGAGAGAGAGAGACATGGGGGAGAGAGAGAGACATGGGGGGAGAGAGAGACATGGGGGAGAGAGAGAGACATGGGGGAGGGAGAGAGAGAGAGAGAGACATGGGCGGAGAGATAGAGACATGGGCGGAGAGATAGAGACATAGGGGAGAGAGAGAGAGAGAGAGAGAGAGAGAGAGACAGAGGGGGAGAGAGAGAGAGACAGAGGGGGAGAGAGAGAGAGAGAGAGAGAGAGAGAGAGAGAGAGAGAGAGAGAGAGAGGATAGAGAGAGAGACAGAGGGGAGAGAGAGAGAGAGAGAGACAGAGGGGGAGAGAGAGAGAGACAGAGGGGGAGAGAGAGAGAGAGAGACAGAGGGGGAGAGAGAGAGAGACAGAGGGGAGAGAGAGAGAGAGAGAGAGAAAGAGAGAGAGAGAGAGAGGATAGAGAGAGAGACAGAGGGGAGATAGAGAGACAGAGCGGAGAGATAGAGAAAGACAGAGGGGAGAGAGATAGAGAGAGACAGGGGGAGAGAGAGAGAGAGACAGAGGGGAGAGAGAGAGAGACAGAGGGGAGAGAGAGAGACAGACAGAGGGGAGAGAGAGAGAGACAGAGGGGAGAAAGAGAGAGACAGAGGGGTCAGAGAGAGAGACAGAGGGGAGAGAGAGACAGACAGAGGGGGGAGAGAGAGAGAGAGAGACAGAGGGGGGGAGAGAGACAGAGGGGAGAGAGACAGAGGGGAGAGAGAGAGAGAGTGACAGAGGGGGAGAGAGAGACAGAGGGGGAGAGAGAGTGACAGAGGGGAGAGAGTGACAGAGGGGGAGAGAGTGACAGAGGGGGAGAGAGTGACAGAGGGGGAGAGAGTGACAGAGGGGGAGAGAGTGACAGAGGGGGAGAGAGTGACAGAGGGGGAGAGAGTGACAGAGGGGGAGAGAGAGAGACAGAGGGGGAGAGAGAGAGACAGAGGGGGAGAGAGAGAGACAGAGGGGGAGAGAGAGAGACAGAGGGGGGAGAGAGAGAGAGAAACAGGGGAGAGAGAGAGAGAGAGAGAGAGAGACAGAAGGGAGAGAGAGAGACAGAGGGGAGAGAGAGAGACAGAGGGGAGAGAGAGAGACAGACAGAGGGGAGAGAAACATACAGGGGAGAGACATAGGGGAGGGGGGAGAGACATAGGGGAGGGGGGGAGACATAGGGGAGGGGAGGAGAGACATAGGGGAGGGGGGAGAGACATAGGGGAGGGGGGGAGAGACACAGGGGAGGGGGGGAGAGACACAGGGGAGGGGGAGAGAGACACAGGGGAGGGGGGTTGGGAGGGAGACACAGGGGAGGGGGGGTGGAGACACAGGGGAGGGGGGTGGGGGGAGACACAGGGGGGGGGGTGGGGGGGAGACACAGGGGATGAAATGGAAGGCAGGTTCTGAAGTCAGCAGTGGTGTACCATTACCAAGCAAATTGAGCAGTGCACGTACCTTTAATCTGCAGCTCTGCTAGACATGGTGACACTGTCTGACTGAGCACTTCACACTACGGCACCGGGCAACTGCATTACACACACACAGGCAGCTTCTTTCCCTCTCAGCAGGAAATGACAGTTTGAAATCAGAGTGTTGTCCCAGGTTACCATGGCAATGCTCTGATTTAAAACTGTCATGTACCAGTGTGGGGGGGCGAGGGGGGGCCGCTGGGGGGGGGAGGGGGGCGCAAGAAAAAAAAAATTGAAAAAAAAAAAAGTTTAGAAAATAAAATTACACCAGCACAGTACCATAGTGTAACTTACCCTCTTAACTTACTCTCTCAAGCGGTGGCCGGCTCATCAGGATAAACAGTGTAGTAGAATAGATTACTTACCTAATGCAACAACAAGTAACAGTCCTCAGCGGGTGCGGCTAACTCCTTGGCTGCTTGACTCCACTGATCTTCTTGGATCTTCATTCCAGCAGCCTGGCTTCTCACAGTGCACTAGTGTCCACGTGACTCGGCTGAGGGCTCCAAGGTTCCCTCCAGCACTTCTGCACACTGCTCCGCCTCGTCAGCAGTCATGTGACGTGACTGACAAGACTGCTGCTGATTGGCTCCCCGAGGCTGCTAGAAGAGCAGCCTCAAATGGGAGCATATGGGTAGCAATGGGCTCAGCTTTTAGTCACCAGTGGGTGGCGCTGGCTCAGTTGTGGCTCAGGCAGGCATGTTGTGCAATGGATGGAGGGCAGCGGACCAGCTCACTGCCTACCTTCTATTACGCAATATGGATGATACCATGTATGCCGGACGGGGGGGGGGGTGGAAAAAAATTAAGCAATTTTTTTTTTATAATAATAATAATATTAAAAATAAATGTTTTTAGTCATTAGGACAGGTGAGGCACTGCCTCACCTGCCTCTAATGACTGCACGTCACTGATGCCTACTTGTTTTCAATTGGAGGAACAGCAATGCAAAAATACGGTAATGATCAGCCTACTTTTAAGGGAAGTCCTTGCTCTGGGTTTATGTAGAAATAAATATAAGATTTTAAGTTATTTTCAAACCTTCGTTTTGAATTACAAATAAGTGCATTTAATATATGCAATGTTAAATATGATAATACAGTGATTTTCAGGTATCAATTATTTTAAAGATTTCTAACCCTTTAAAACAATCCCTTTATTACCCATTCCCCAATGTGGTATAACCAACACTGTTATATTAATACACTTTTCTTTCTTTGGTGGTGATAGTCAACAAAAATCCTTACTTGTGGGAATTAATCGGCTGGCCACCTGGAGGCAAAGACACCCCACAACAAAGATTTACGTATCCCTCCTACTTTCTTTTCCCTCCAAGTAGTTCTTTGCCTCGTAATAGAAAAGGCAAGGATAGAGGTGTGTGTTTTATTTTTTTTATTTTTTTATATGTGTCCACTAAGGGATATAATGCCACGGATGCCAGTTGTTCAGATTTGGGAACAATCTGGGGCCCTCAAAGATCTCGGAGTTTAGTCGCCTCTTAAACTCCATGGAGTTTTCTGAATGCTTCAATCTGGGCTTCTTTTCATATTGGTTCTTTTCATTTGTTTTCAGTCCCACAACATCAGGGAGTAGCTTTCATCAAGATTAATGGTGGTACGCAAGTTCTCTAGGGATGTAGGAGGTTCTCACATTCTGAATTGGGCAAATGCCCATCAGTCTCCCATCTCAGTAATCTCATTCCTGGGGTCAACAACTAGGACTATACATTCCTGGTCAGGGTTCCTCAATCAGGAGATTTGTGACAAGTTGGGGCATTGCAGGGGCCTACCATAGATAGATTTAATGGTGTCTCATCTGAGCCTCTCATTTCCCAGATATGGGTTTTGGCTAGGAGATCCTTAAGCAGCATTGATAGACATTCTTTCATCTAATTAATTTATCTTTTTTCCTCAGAATGTTCTTCTGCCTAAGGTCATTTCTCGGATCAGGCAGAAACAAATTTCAGAATTATTATTAGTTCCATTTTGGCATCAGAGGTCGTAGCATTCAGATCGGGCCCAGATGTCCAGTGCTCCTCTGCAGCGTCTTCATCAATTGCTTGAGTTACTTTATTGAGGTCAAAATCCAAATATTCAGTGTCTAAATTTCTCTGATTGGAGATTGGATGCTTGGTTGTTTATCTCAGAGGTTTCTCTGTCTTGTTTTTGAAGACCTTGATTCAGGCTTGTAGGCAACAAAGTGTGGGAGTGTATTTGTCTTGGTGTTCAGTTAGGTGTCATGCATGACATTCTGTTAGAACTCAAATATTTAAATTCCTTCAGGATTACTTAGATAAGGGCTTATTGGGACAATCACCACCTTCACAAATTTCAGCTCCTTCAACTTGTTCTGTTTCTGCCTTTTGGGATTTTAGGGAAGAAACTTTAGTACAACTAATTGCAAAGACTGCAACTTGGTCATCTTTGCATACTTTTTTCAATTTGATGGGTTTTCCTCAACATATGCAACTTTTAGAGGGGGGTCCATCAAGCTGTTGTTCCTAGTAAATAGGTGCCTGCCTTTCCTTTTTTTTTTCATCCGTTTACTTTCGTGGACTCTACAGCTTGGGTATTTGTTCCCACAAGTAAGAATTTTTGTGGACTGTCAGCACCATAGAAAGAAAACATAATTTTATTCTTACATGATAAATTCCTTTTTTCTTGGTGGTGATAGTCCACGAATCAGACCATTTTTACATTTTTATTGGTTGGCGGGATTTCTAGTTTGCACCTCTTTACCCGACTATATTTCTTACTTTATCCTCCTTTACTTGCTATACGCACTACTTGGATGGAAAAGGAAGTAGGGAAGATAGTTAAAGCTTTGTTGTGGCGTGTCTTTGCCTCCTCCTGGTGGCCAAGAGATGCATTCCCACAAGGATTTTCTCAGGTAATAATAAATTATGTTTTTACCTCTGTGATTATCTTGTATACAGAGGCATAGGTTTTGTGCTGCCCTAGGCACTCAAACATCTGATCCCCCCCCCCCCCACCAAAAAAAAAAAAAAAATGTGTCCTAAGCACTTGTCTTGTCTGCCTAGGCAGTAATATGCCCTTGTTTGTATCTAAGTCTTTGTAAACTGCACCTTTTCTCAGTTTTTGACAGACGTGCATTTCTCAAGTCAGTCTTTACCTTTGTATTGAACCCATTTGCAACAACTAAACACATAGCTAAGGCCAGTAATGCATAAAGGGATAGGAAAGTAAAAATTTAACTTGAATGATTCAGACAGAACATATAATTTTAAGACACTTTTAAATTCACTTCTATTTTCAAATGTGCTTCATTCTCTTGGTATCCCTTGTGGAAAAAGAATACACACATATCCTACACAAGTGGGAGCTAGCTGCTGATTGGTGCCTGCACACATTTGTCTCTTGTAATTGGCTGACTAAATGGGTTCAGCTAGTGCAATGGTGCTCCTTCAGCCTAAGGATAGCAAGAGAATGAAGCAAATTTGATAATAGAAGCAAATTAGAATGTTGTTTAAAAATATATGTTCTATCCAAATCATGAAATAAATATTTGTGGTTTCCTGTCCCTTTAAATGGCATTTTGTAATGAATTAGTACATGGAATTTCAGTGGACATGAAAAATTTTCTGACGGAGGTCAGGAAATCAAAAATTTTATCCATCTGCAGAGCTCTTCATTCCATTCCTCGGCCGTCAGTGGCTCAGTGTATGGAGGTAATTGGTTTAATGGTAGCGGCAATGGACATAGTTCCGTTTGCTCGCTTGCATCTCAGACCACTGCAACTTTGCATGCTCAAACAGTGGAATGGGGATTATGCAGATTTATCTCCTCAGATAAATCTGGACCAAGAGACCAGAGACTCTCTTCTTTGGTGGTTTTCACAGGATCATCTGTCCAAGGGAATGTGTTTCCGCAGGCCAGCGTGGGTCATAGTGACGACGGACACCAGCCTATTGGGCTGGGGTGCAGTCTGGAATTCCCTGAAAGCACAGGGTTTGTGGACTCAGGAGGAGACTCTCCTCCCAATACATATTCTAGAACTGAGAGCGATATTCAACTCGCTTCAGGCGTGGCCTCAGCTGGCGTCGGCCAGATTCCTAAGATTCCAGTCGGACAATATCACGACTGTAGCATATATCAATCATCAGGAGGGAACAAAGAGTTCTCTAGTGATGATAGAGGTTACCAAAATAATTTGATGGGCAGAGACTCACTCTTGCCATCTATCAGCAATCTATATCCCAGGAGTGGAGAACTGGGAAGCAGATTTTCTAAGTCGCCAGACTTTTCATCCGGGGGAGTGGGAACTCCATCCGGAGGTGTTTGCACAATTGATTCAGCAATGGGGCACACCAGAATTGGATCTAATGGCGTCTCGTCAGAATACTAAACTTCCTTGTTACGGGTCCAGGTCAAGGGATCCTCAGGCAGTACTGATAGATGCTCTAGCAGTACCCTGGTCATTTAACCTGGCTTATGTGTTTCCACCATTTCCTCTCTTTCCTCGCTTGATTGCCAGAATCAAACGGGAGAGAGCTTCAGTGATTTTGATAGCACCTGCGTGGCCACACAGGACTTGGTATGCAGACCTGGTGGACATGTCATCTCTTCCACCATGGACTCTGCCACTGAGACAGGACCTTCTGATTCAAGCTCTGTTCAAGCATCCAAATCTAGTTTCTCTGCGACTACTTGGAGATGAACGCTTGATTATCCAAGTGGGGGTTCTCTGAGTCGGTCATAGATACCTTGTTTCAGGCTCGAAAGCCTGTCACCAGGAAAATTTATCATTAGATATGGTGTAAATATATTTATTGGTGCGAATCCAAAGACTACTCTGCATCTTGTAGTTTCTCCTTTTTCTTCCTGTACCTTCGGTCGAATGACTGGGGGATGGAGCTAAAGGAGGAGCTATATAGACAGCTATGCTGTGGTGCTCTTTGCCACTTCCTGTTAGCAGGAGGATAATATCCCACAAGTAAAGGATGAATCCGTGGACTTGTCTTACCATAGAAGAAATCCATTTATCAGGTAAGCATAAATTTAGTTTTTCTCTTGTTAAGTGTGTTCAGTCCACGGGTCATCCATTACTTATGGGATATATTCTCCTTCCCAACAGGAAGTTGCAAGAGGATCACCCAAGCAGAGCTGCTATATAGCTCCTCCCCTCACATGTCATATCCAGTCATTCTCTTGCAACCCTCAACAAAGAAGGAGGTCGCGAGAGGAGTTGGAGTTTTTTACTTAATTATTCTTCAATCAAAAGTTTGTTATTTTAAATGGCACCGGAGTGTGCTGTTTTTTTTTTAATCTCAGGCAGTATTTGGAAGAAGAATCTGCCTGCGTTTTCTATGATCTTAGCAGACGTAACTAAGATCCACTGGCTGTTCTCGACATTCTGAGGAGTGGGGTAACTTCAGAAAATGGGAATAGCATGCGGGGTCCCCCGCAAATGAGGTATGTGCAGTACAATATTTTTTCTGGGAATGAAATTGACTAAGAAAACACTGCTGTTACCCATATGATGTAAGTACAGCCTTAAATGCAGTAGTAGCGACTGGTATCAGGCTGATAAATGTATGCGCAGTTGAGTTATTTTCTAGGGACTAGAATTTGACTGAGAAAATACTGTTAATACTGAAATAATGCATAAGCCTTAACTGCAGTAGAAGCGACTGGTAGCAGGCTTAGTGATAACTTTGCATGACATTGACAGAGTTTGTTTTTAAAACGTTTACTGGCATGTTATTCGTTTTGTGAGGTACTTTGGTGATTAGTCTTTTTGGACATGATTTTTTTCCATATGGCTAACGTATATCAGGTCTCCCACTGTTGTAATATGAGTGGGAGGGACCTTTTTTTTAGCGCCTTGTTGCGCAGTTAAAATTCTAGCACAGTCTTCCTGCTTCTTCCTCCTTGATCCAGGACATCTCTAGAGAGCTCAGGGGTCTTCAAAATTTGTTTTTGAGGGAGGTAATCAGTCACAGCAGACCTGTGACAGTGTGTTTGACTGCGATAAAAGTGTTAAATCTTAAATTGATTATCCGTTTTTGGGTATTGAGGGGTTAATCATCCTTTTGCTTATGGGTGCAATCCTCTGCTAATTTAATACATTTACTGTTAAAAATTGTTTGCTATAACTGAATTAGTTCATTGTTATTCAACTGTGTTTTTAAAAGCGCTGCAGCGTTTTTTATATTGCTTGTAAACTTATTGAAAGTATTTTCCAAGCTTGCTAGCTTCATTGCTAGTCTGTTTAAACATGTCTGATACAGAGGAATCTGCTTGTTCATTATGTTTAAAAGCCGATGTGGAGCCCAATAGAAATATGTGTACCAATTGTATTGATGTTACTTTAAATAAAAGTCAGTCTTTACCGGTAAAGAAATTATCACCAGACAACGAGGGGGAAGTTATGCCGTCTAACTCTCCTCACGTGTCAGTACCTTCGCCTCCCGCTCAGGAGGTGCGTGAGATTGTGGCGCCAAGTACATCAAGTCCCTTACAAATCACTTTACATGATATGGCTAATGTTATGAAAGAAGTATTATCTAATCTGCCCGAGTTAAGAGGCAAGCGCAATAGCTCTGGGTTAAGGACAGAGCGCGCCGATGACACGAGAGCCATGTCTGATACTGCATCACAATTTGCAGAACATGAGGACGGAGAGCTTCATTCTGTGGGTGACTGTTCTGATTCGGGGAGACCGGATTCAGAAATTTCAAATTTTAAATTTAAGCTTGAGAACCTCCGCGTGTTGCTAGGGGAGGTGTTAGCGGCTCTGAATGATTGTGACACGGTGGCAATCCCAGAGAAGTTATGTAGGCTGGATAAATACTATGCGGTACCGGTGTGTACTGACGTTTTTCCTATACCGAAAAGGCTTACAGAGATTATTAGCAAGGAGTGGGATAGACCTGGTGTGCCCTTTTCCCCTCCTCCGATATTTAGAAAAATGTTCCCTATAAACACCGCCACATGAGACTTATGGCAGACGGTCCCTAAGGTGGAGGGAGCAGTTTCTACTTTAGCCAAGCGTACCACTATCCCGGTTGAGGATAGTTGTGCCTTCTCAGATCCAATGGATAAAAAATTAGAGGGTTACCTTAAGAAAATGTTTGTTCAACATGGTTTTATATTACAGCCCCTTGCATGCATTGCGCCTGTCACTGCTGCAGCGGCATTCTGGTTTGAGTCTCTGGAAGAGGCGATTCGTTTGTTTCGGATGCCGTAGTGCATTTAACCAAACTTACGGCTAAGAATTCCGGAATCGCCATCCAGGCGCGCAGAGCGCTATGGCTTAAATCCTGGTCAGCAGATGTGACTTTTAAATCTAAACTACTGAATATTCCTTTCAAAGGGCAGACCTTATTCGGGCCCGGCTTGAAGGAAATTATTGCTGACATTACTGGAGGTAAGGGCCACACCCTTCCTCAGGACAGGGCCAAATCAAAGGCCAAACAGTCTAATTTTCGTGCCTTTTTGTAATTTCAAGGCAGGAGCAGCATCAACTTCCTCCGCTCCAAAACAGGAAGGAACTACTGCTCGTTAGAGACAGGGTTGGAAAGGCAACCAGTCATGGAACAAGGGCAAGCAGGCCAGAAAGCCTACTTCCGCCCCTAAGACAGCATGAAGACAGGGCCCCCTTTCCGGAGACGGATCTAGTGGGGGGCAGACTTTCTCTCTTCGCCCAGGCTTGGGCAAGAGATGTCCAGGATCCCTGGACGTTGGAGTCCAGGTTATCAAAAATTCTAAATGCTTGCCGTGTCCTTCATTCCATTCCAAGCCCATCAGTAGCTCAGTGCATGGAAGTAATCGGCTTAATGGTCGCGGCAATGGACATAGTGCCATTTGCGCGTCTGCATCTCAGACCGCTGCAATTATGCATGCTGAGTCAGTGGAATGGGGATTACTCAGATCTGTCCCCTTTACTGTATCTGGACCAGGAGACCAGGGATTCTTCTCTGGTGGTTGTCTCGGGTTCATCTGTCCAAAGGAATGACCTTTCACAGACCAGATTGGACGATTGTAACAACAGATGCCAGCCTACTAGGTTGGGGCGCAGTCTGGAACTCCCTAAAGGCTCAGGGATCGTGGACTCAGGAGGAGAAACTCCTTCCAATAAACATTCTGGAATTAAGAGCAATATTCAATGCTCTTCTAGCTTGGCCTCAGTTAGCAACACTGAAGTTCATCAGGTTTCAGTCGGACAACATCACGACTGTAGCTTACCTCAATCATCAAGGAGGAACCAGGAGTTCCCTAGCGATGTTAGAAGTCTCAAAGATAATCCGCTGGGCAGAGTCTCACTCTTGCCACCTGTCAGCGATCTACATCCCAGGCGTGGAGAACTGGGAGGCGGACTTTCTGAGTCGCCAGACCTTTCATCCGGGGGAGTGGGAGCTTCATCCGGAGATATTTGCTCAACTGATTCTTCGTTGGGGCAAACCGGAACTGGATCTCATGGCATCTCGCCAGAACGCCAAGCTTCCGTGCTACGGATCCAGGTCCAGGGACCTGGGAGCGGTGCTGATAGATGCACTAGCAGCCCCTTGGGTTTTCAACATGGCTTATGTGTTTCCACCGTTTCCGTTATTGCCTCGACTGATTGCCAAGATCAAACTGGAGAGAGCATCAGTGATTCTGATAGCGCCTGCGTGGCCACGCAGGACCTGGTATGCAGACCTAATGGACATGTCGTCCTGTCCACCATGGTCTCTGCCTCTGAGGCAGGACCTTCTAATTCAGGGTCCTTTCACCCATCCAAACCTAATTTCTCTGAGGCTGACTGCATGGAGATTGAACGCTTGATTCTATTGAAGCGTGGTTTCTCGGAGTCGGTTATTGATACATTAATACAGGCTCGGAAACCTGTGACCAGAAAGATTTACCATAAGATATGGCGTAAATATTTATATTGGTGTGAATCCAAGAGTTACTCATGGAGTAAGGTTAGGATTCCTAGGATATTGTCTTTTCTACAAGAGGGTTTAGAAAAGGGTTTATCCGCTAGTTCTCTAAAGGGACAGATTTCTGCTCTGTCTATTCTTTTACACAAGCGTCTGGCAGAGAATCCAGACGTCCAGGCTTTTTGTCAGGCTTTGGCTAGGATTAAGCCTGTGTTTAAAGCTGTTGCTCCTCCGTGGAGCTTAAACTTAGTTCTTAAAGTTTTTCAGGGTGTTCCGTTTGAACCCCTTCATTCCATTGATATTAAGCTTTTATCTTGGAAAGTTCTGTTTTTGATGGCTATTTCCTCGGCTCGAAGAGTCTCTGAGTTATCTGCCTTACATTGTGATTCTCCTTATCTGATCTTTCATTCAGACAAGGTAGTCCTGCGTACTAAACCTGGGATTTTACCTAAGGTTGTTTCTAACAGGAATATCAATCAAGAGATTGTTTTTCCATCATTGTGTCCTAATCCTTCTTCAAAGAAGGAACATCTTTTGCATAATCTAGACGTGGTCCGTGCCCTGAAGTTCTACTTACAGGCAACTAAAGATTTTCGGCAAACTTCTTCTCTGTTTGTCGTTAACTCTGGACAGAGGAGAGGTCAAAAGGCTTCGGCTACCTCTCTCTCTTTTTGGCTTCGTAGCATAATACGTTTAGCCTATGAGACTGCTGGACAGCAGCCTCCTGAAAGAATTACAGCTCATTCCACTAGACCTGTGGCTTCCACCTGGGCCTTTAAGAATGAGGCCTCTGTTGAACAGATTTGCAAGGCTGCAACTTGGTCTTCACTTCATACTTTTTCCAAATTTTACAAATTTGACACTTTTGCTTCTTCGGAGGCTATTTTTGGGAGAAAGGTTCTTCAGGCAGTGGTTCCTTCTGTTTAATGTTCCTGCCTTGTCCCTCCCATCATCCGTGTACTTTAGCTTTGGTATTGGTATCCCATAAGTAATGGATGACCCGTGGACTGAACACACTTAACAAGAGAAAACATAATTTATGCTTACCTGATAAATTTATTTCTCTTGTAGTGTGTTCAGTCCACAGCCCGCCCTGTCTTTTTTGAGGCAGGTTCTAAATTTTAAATTATAACTCCAGTCACCACTGCACCCTATAGTTTCTCCTTTCTCGTCTTGTTTCGGTCGAATGACTGGATATGACATGTGAGGGGAGGAGCTATATAGCAGCTCTGCTTGGGTGATCCTCTTGCAACTTCCTGTTGGGAAGGAGAATATATCCCATAAGTAATGGATGACCCGTGGACTGAACACACTACAAGAGAAATAAATTTATCAGGTAAGCATAAATTATGTTTTTTTGTGTCATACCAACACAAACAAAAGAAATAAACATGAGAATGCCTAAACATTAGTAATTGCAACAATTGTCTGGGTGAAGTGGTGTATTGTCTGACTTAAATGCAGGGGTGCCAATATTTTTGTCCATGACTGTATATGTGAAGGAGAGACACATTACAGTATAGTGCTCAATAACAAAAAGACATTTAAGTGCATAAAGTAATTTATTAGATGAGAAATTTGATTGAAAGATGCAACACATTTACAAAACTAGAGTTAAATGAAAGTTTTTATAATTGCTCTAAAAACTGAGCAATTTGATTTGTGTGCTTCAGATAAATTGTTATTAGGCGCTCCCTGTGAGATTCACTCTCCCCTGCGTGATACAGCTTGACACTTGCCGGGACTTCCAGGTTTAGTTTTGTCATAGAATTGAGTCAGAGGTTTAGCATGATGGTTTCACCACATTTTAGTACTGCAAAGTGTGATCTTCTAGCTCAGTATCCAGAGATCTTTCCTTCTGTTTTCTGAAGAACTATATTCACTAAAGCATAAAGCAGCTCTCCCAAACTTAGTGAATCTGTTTCCTATGATAACATAGGAGAGAACTGTTGTTTTAAGTTGTTTATAAGAATTGACAGCATTTGTGCTTTACACAGTGAGAAGCAAAGAGGTTAAATACTCTTTATAAAGCAAATACATCATTCCATTTATGGTCTTTATTTAAAGGGACGGTAAAATCAACATTAAACTTTCCTGATTCAGATAGAACATGCAATTTTAAACAATTGACTTCCATTATCTAATTAGCGTCATTCTCTTGGTATCCTTTGTTAAAAAGCATACCTAGGTAGGTTAGGAGCAGCACTGCACTACTGATAGCTAGCTGTTGATTGGTGGCTGCACATATATGCCTCTTGTCAATGTCTCACCAGATGTGTTCAGCTAGCTCCCAGTAGTGCATTGCTGCTCCTTCAACCAAGGATGCTAAGAGAATAAAACAAGCTTGATAATAGAAATAAATTGGAAAGTATGTTAACATTGTATATTCTATATGAATCATGAAAGAAAACATGTGGGCTTCATGTCCCTTTAAGTTCTCAATAGCTGTCTGGCAGCCCCTGGTTGAGAACGTATCTGCGTATTGCCTGGCCTCTCATTATACGAGGTGTTAAGATGCCCAGCACGCTGACTGCAGTAATTACTTCCAATTCAATCCTAATTATTTTCTTCTTCTTGAGAATTACACCCACAGCTATCCCAGGTGCTGCCATTAGGCAGAAATAAAACGGTGTCACCAAAAGAGTTCACATGAAAATGTCATTTTAATAAGTTACACTGACAATTGTGTCTAGAGTTCTCTATTTAAATCAGATTGCTTGGTATATAGAGGGAGCTGTTTCTGAGTACATAAATAGGGGTGCATACTGCTTTCTACGCCCATCGTTTCTAGCTCGCCAGAAACGTAAGTTTAGAAGCAGCGGACTGAAATCACCCTGATCTGATCCGATCATGATGATTGACAGCCCCTGCTAGCAGCTGCCAGTGAGCAGGAGGCGGCATTCCACAAGCATTTCACTAGAAATGCTTGTGCAATGTTAAATGCAGACAGCATATGCTGTCGAAATTTAGCGATGTCGGGCAGACATAATTCGCTAGAACCCAGCACTTGTTAAAGGGACACTGTACCCAAAAATTTTCTTTCGTGATTCAGATTGAGCATGCAATTTTAAGCAACTTTCTAATTCACTCCTATTATCAATTTTTCTTCGTTCTCTTGCTATCATTATTTGAAAAAGAAGGCATCTAAGCTTTTTTTTGGTTTCAGTACTCTGGACAGCACTTTTTATTGGTGGATGAATTTATCCACTAATCAGCAAGGACAACCCAGGTTGTTCACCAAAAATGGGCCGGCATCTAAACTTACATTCTTGCATTTCAAATAAAGATACCAAGAGAATGAAGAAAATTTGATAATAGGAGTAAATTAGAAAGTTGCTTAAAATTTCATGCTCAATCTGAATCATGAAAGAATTTTTGTTAGGTACAGTGTCCCTTTAAATTGACCCCATAGTCTGTTTACATCCCTCTGTGCGTATTAGAGAGATAGACGGGGGATTCCCTTTTATTCTGATCTTTAAAATGTCAGTAAAGTTAAAATTAAATGTTCATAATTCAGATAGAACATGGAGTTTTACACAACTTTCCAATTTACTTCTATTATCTAATGTGCTTCTTTCTCTTGTTATCCTTTGTTTAAAAGCATATATAGGTAGGCTCAGTAGCAGGAATGCACTATAGGTAGCAAGCTTCTAATTGGTGGCTACATATATGCCTCTTGTCATTGGCTTACAGATATGTTCCGCTAACTCTCAGTAGGGCATTGCTGCTCCTTCATCAAAGGATTGTAAGTGAATGAAGCAAATTTAAAAATAAAATGGTATGTTCTACTTGAATCATGAAAGAAAGATTTGGGGTTTCTTGTCCTTTAATCTGTCTCTGAAGATGAGATTAACTAAACCTAATAAGAAACAAATACATTTGTTCTCACTGTTTAGAGATTTAAATAAATACATTTAATCAGATTTGTTAAGTGTCTTGTGTTTAACAAGTGAACATGGTGTCAGCTTATATTAGTTTCAGAGATATCAAGCAAATGAGACATTGTGACTTTGTCACGCATTTTGGTTCACTTCCAACGAATATAATAATGAGATTTTTATAAACACAGAAGATGTTATTCAAAAACTTCGGTAAATTAGTTTTTGCTAAATATTCCTTCTAATGTTTAACAGGCTGTGAACACAAACTAAAATAAATTCAAAATAATTCAGCTTGGTCACATATTTTGTTGAATTCAACAATTGTAATAATAAGATTTTAGCAAACACAGAAGGGGACATTAAAAACTTCTGTAAATTAGTTTTTTGCTAAATATTCTCTCTGACAGGCTTAGAACACACCACGAGGCCCATTTATCAAGCCGTCAACCACAAATACACTGGAATTCCGCAGCGTAATTGTGGCGAGCTTGATTCGCCTCATTTATCAAAGCCTACAGACTGGCAAAAGTTGAAATCTGTGACATAACATACGATCCACCAGTCTCAATCCGACACAGATCGATGCTTGCGTCATTACAGATGTTCCGAATGCAAATTTGGCACCATCGGACTACTTTTGCTAGTTATCAAATATCTACCAGGTATGCTCGCCACTATTCCGGCCTACCATACCTGCTTTTCAATCCGCCGCCCTGGAGGCCGCGTATGCCATAGGAATCAATATGAGTCTGAAAGCAGCGAAAGCTTATGTTCCCTGCTGCCCGATATCCCATTGATTCCTATGGGAGAATAAAAGTTATGTTTACACCTAACACCCTAACATAAGCCCTGAGTCTAAACACCCCTAATCTGCCGCCCCGTACACCGCCGCCACCTACATTATACTTATTAACCCCTAATCTGCCGCCCCCTACACCGCCGCCACCTACATTATACTTATTAACCCCTAGTCTGCCGCCCCGCCACTGCCGCCACCTACATAAAAGCATTAACCCTTCCCGGAGCCCACCGCAACTAAATAAATGTATTAACCCCTAAACCCCTGGCCTTTCACATCACTACCACTTACTAAACCTATTAACCCCTAAACCACCAGCCCCCCACATTGACATAAACTAAATTAACCTATTAACCCCTAAACCTAACAACTCTCTAACTTTATATTAAATATTAACTCATCCCTATCTTATAATAAATTAAAACTTTCCTTTAGATTTAAATTAAACTATATTAAACTAATATTTAACCTACCATAACTATTATAATAACATTACATTAAACTATATTAAACTATTAATTAATCTACCCTAACTATTATACTAAAATACATTAAACTATATTAAACTAATAATTAATCTACCCTAACTATCATACCAAAATTACATTAAACTATGATAAACTAATAATTAATCTACCCTAACTGTTATACTAAAATTACAAAAAAAACTACAAATTAAATATATTATATAGTTAAAAACCTAACCCTACCCAAATAATTTAAAACTACTATTAAAAATTTCAAAGTTACAAAAAACTAACAACTAAGTTACACAAAAAAATAATTATCAAATATTTAAACTAATTACACCTAATCTAAGAGCCCTATGAAAACAAAAAGCCCCCCCAAAAAATATTAAAAAAACCCCTAGCCTACAATAAACTGCCAATAGCCCTTAAAAGGGCCTTTTGTGGGGCATTGCACCAAAGAAATCAGCTCTTTTACCTGTAAAAAAATACAAACACCCTCCCAACAGTAAAACCCACCACCCACACAACCAAACCCCCCAAATAAAAACCAAAAGAAGAGGATGCTCCGCGCCGGATGTCTTGAAGATGGAGCCGCTCCGCGCCGGATGGGTGAAGATAGAAGATGCCGTCTGGATGAAGACTTCTGCCGGCTTGGATGAAGACTTCGGCCCGCTTGAATGAAGACTTCTGCCGGCTTCGATGAGGACTTCTGCCTCTTCGTTGAGTATGGATGTCTGGTCTTCAGAAACTGTAAGTGGATCTTCGGGGCTTAGTGTTAAGTTTTTTTAAAGGGTTTATTGGGTGAGTTTTATTTTTAGCTTAGGGGTTGGGCAAGGAAAAAATAACTAAATGCCCTTTTAAAGGCAATTCCCATCCAAATGCTCTTTTCAGGGCAATGGGGAGCTTAGGTTTTTTAGATTAGGTTTTTATTTGGGGGGTTTGGTTGTGTGGGTGGTGGGTTTTACTGTTGGGGGGGTATTTGCATTTTTTTTTACAGGTAAAAGAGCTTATTTCTTTGGGGCAATGCCCCACAAAAGTCCCTTTTAAGGGCTATTGGTAGTTTATTGTAGGCTATGTTTTTTTATTTTGGGGGGGCTTTTTTATTTTCATAGGGCTCTTAGATTAGGTGTAATTAGTTTAAATATTTGATAATTTATGTTTTATTTTGTGTAACTCAGTGTTTATTTTTTTTATAACTTAGTGTTTGTTATTTTGTGTAACTTAGTGTTTCTTATTTTGTGTAACTTAGTGTTTCTTATTTTGTGTAACTTAGTTGTTAGTTTTTTGTAACTTTGTAATTTTTAATAGTAGATTTAAATTATTTGAGTAGGGTTAGGTTTTTAAATATGTAATATAGTTAATTTAATTTGTAGCTTAATGTAATCTTAGTATAACAGTTAGGGTAGGTTAATTAGTAGTTTAATATAGTTTAATTAAAACCTAAAGGTAAGTTTTAATTTATTATAAGATAGGGATGAGTTAATATTTAATATAAAGTTAGCGGGTTGTTAGGTTTAGGGGTTAATAGGTTAATTTTGTTTATGGCGATGTGGGGGGCTTGCGGTTTAGGGGTTAATATGTTTAGTAAGTGGTAGTGATATGGGAGGCCAGGGGTTTAGGGGTTAATACATTTAGTTGTGCCGGTGTCGGGGAGCGGCGGAATAGGGGTTAATAAGTTTATTAGAGTTGTGGTGGGCTCCGGGAGCAGTGGGGTAGGGGTTAAACATTTTAGTATTGTGGCAGTGTTTAGTGACAGTATATAAAAAAAGCTGGGGAAAAGCAGAATAGCAGCAAAATTGATGACTGTTAGTTAACAACAGTCCGCTGCTCATCGTTCCGTACTTGGTGAGCGGCTTTTTGACAGCTTTTTATATAAATATGGAGAATGTATTCAGGTCCGTGGCCGTGATGTCATGCGATCGTATTGGTGCAGTCGAATGCAGCACAGTTGACGGTTTGATAAGTAGGCCTCATTATCTGTAACTTTATTAAAGGACAATTTATCACAGTAGAGAAGCATAATCAGTAAATACATAATAAAAAGACAATGCAAAATCACTTACGGCTAGATTACAAGTTTTGCGGTAAGGCGAAAAAGCAGCGTTAACAGGTCCTAACACTGTTTTTTTACGACCGCTGGCATTACGAGTCTTGAAGGTTTAGGGGAACCGCACACTTTTTTTGGCCTTAACGCAAACCAACTTACGTAAATCCCGTAAAGGCTTTTTTCAATGGGGCTTGCATAGCGCTGGTATTACGAGTTTGTCCTGGGAGGCCAAAAAGTTAGAGGTACACCCTCTACCGCCAAGATTCCTAATGCATTTTAAAGTCAGTAGTTATCAGTTTTACGTTACAACGCTGTAGCATAAAACTCATAACTAAAGTGCTAAAAAGTACACTAACACCCATAAACTACTTATTAACCCCTAAACCGAGTTTAGTTTTAAATAGGAATTATTTAGGTAATGATAGGAATTTTATTTAGATTTATTTAAATTATATTTAAGTTAGGGGGGGTTAGGGTTAGGGGTTAATAAATATAATGTAGGTGTCGGTGATGTTGGGGCAGCAGATTAGGGGTTAATAAGTAATGTAGGTGGCAGCGATGTCGGCGGCGGCAGAATAGGGTTAATAAGTGTAAGATCAGGGGTGTTTAGACTCGGGGTTCATGTTAGGGTGTTAGGTGTAAACATAACTTTTGTTTCCCCATAGGAATCAATGGGGCTGTGTTATTGAGTTTTACGCTGATTTTTGGCAGGTGTTAAGACTTTTTCTCAGCCGGCTCTCCCCATTGTTGTCTATGGGGAAATCGTGCACAAGCACGTACGACCAGCTCACCGCTGACTTAAGCAGCGCTGGTATTGGAGTGCAGTGTGGAGCTCAATTTTGCTCTACGCTCACTTTTTGTCTGTTAAAGCCGGGTTGATAAAAACCTGTAATACCAGCGCTGTAGGTAAGTGAGCGGTGACAATAAACTGCAAGTTAGCACCGCACAGCTCCTAACGCACAACTCGTAATCTAGCAGTTAGTTTAAATTTCACATTACAAATTTTAAAATTAGTTCTAATTTCCCTCCCACTGCATCATGTGACAGCCATCAGCCAATCACAAAATGTGTATATATATATATATATATATATATATATATATATATATATATATATATATATTTGTGAATCTTGCACATGCTCAGTAGGAGCGGGTGCCTCAGAAAGTGTGCATATAAAAAAGATTGTACATGTTTAGATAATGGAAGTGAATTGGAAAGTCTCTTAAAATTGCTTTTCTATATGAATCATGAAAGTGTGATGTTGACTTTAGTGGTCCTTTAAAGGACCACTCAATGCAGTAGAATTGCATGAATAACAAGTGCATAATAAAAAGACAATGTTTTAAAACTTAACTCTGAATTTCAAATAAGCAGGAGATTTTTTCTGACAAATTTATTTCCAGCCCCCTGTATCAGGTGACAGACATCAGCCAATCACAGACTGGTATACATATACCATGTGAGCTTGTGCACATGCTCATTAGGATCTTGTTCCCCATAAAGTGTGAATATAAAAAGATTTGATAATGGAAGTAAATTGGAAAATGTCTTAAAACTGCTGCTGCTCTATCTGAATCATAAAAATTTATTTTAACTTGAGTGTCCCTTTCAGCATTTGTGCACAGCTACTAATGTGTGTGACCCTAGGAGTTTGTGCCCCTCCCCCAAGGGGACACTAATTTGAGTGGTCACAAGGAAAGTCGGCAGTTTAGGGTGTAGTTGGCAGAGTTTGTCCTTTCCAATTCCAGGCTAGATCAGTCCCAACTTTCTTTATCAGACATTTGCACATAAACAGGATAATTAAATCAGCAAGATTAGCATCGGAACAGAGCTTGCAAGACATTCCCAAAAAATGTGGGACATGCTGAAGCTCTGTCATCGTGTAGTGAGTGCATGTAAAAGACGTATGTAGGTGCAGCTATGAGCTTCCAAGAGATTCCCAAAAACCGCGGGACATGCTGAAGCTCTGTCATCGTGTGGTGAGTGCATGTAAAAGACGTATGTAGGTGCAGCTATGCGCTTCCAAGACATTCCCAAAAACTGCGGGACATGCTGAACCTCTGTCATCGTGTGGTGAGTGCATGTAAAAGACGTATGTAGGTGCAGCTATGAGCTTCCAAGACATTCCCAAAAACCGCGGGACATGCAGAACCTCTGTCATCGTGTGGTGAGTGCATGTAAAAGACGTATGTAGGTGCAGCTATGCGCTTCCAAGACATTCCCAAAAACTGCGGGACATGCTGAACCTCTGTCATCGTGTGGTGAGTGCATGTAAAAGACGTATGTAGGTGCAGCTATGCGCTTCCAAGACATTCCCAAAAACTGCGGGACATGCTGAAGCTCTGTCATCGTGTGGCGAGTGCATGTAAAAGACGTATGTAGGTGCAGTGATGAGCTTGCAAGACATTCCCAAAAACCGCGGGACATGCTGAAGCTCTGTCATCGTGTGGTGAGTGCATGTAAAAGACGTATGTAGGTGCAGCTATGAGCTTCCAAGACATTCCCAAAAACTGCGGGACATGCTGAAGCTCTGTCATCGTGTGGTGAGTGCATATAAAAGACGTATGTAGGTGCAGCGATGAGCTTGCAAGACATTCCCAAAAACCGCGGGACATGCTGAAGCTCTGTCATCGTGTGGTGAGTGCATGTAAAAGACATATGGAGCTTGCAAGACATTCCCAAAAACCGCGGGACATGCTGAAGCCCTGTCATCGTGTGGTGAGTGCATGTAAAAGACGTATGTAGGTGCAGCTATGAGCTTGCAAGACATTCCCAAAAACCGCGGGACATGTTGAAGCTCTGTCATCGTGTGGTGAGTGCATGTAAAAGACGTATGTAGGTGCAGCTATGAGCTTGCAAGACATTCCCAAAAACCGCGGGACATGTTGAAGCTCTGTCATCGTGTGGTGAGTGCATGTAAAATACGTATGTAGGTGCAGCTATGAGCTTGCAAGACATTCCCAAAAACCGCGGAACATGCTGAAGCTCTGTCATCGTGTGGTGAGTGCATGTAAAAGACGTATGCAGGTGCAGCGATGAGCTTGCAAGACATTCCCAAAAACCGCGGGACATGTTGAAGCTCTGTCATCGTGTGGTGAGTGCATGTAAAAGACGTATGTAGGTGCAGCGATGAACTTGCAAGACATTCCCAAAAACCGCGGGACATGTTGAAGCTCTGTCATCGTGTGGTGAGTGCATGTAAAAGACGTATGTAGGTGCAGCTATGAGCTTGCAAGACATTCCCAAAAACCGCGGGACATGTTGAAGCTCTGTCATCGTGTGGTGAGTGCATGTAAAAGACGTATGTAGGTGCAGCTATGAGCTTCCAAGAGATTCCCAAAAACTGTGGGACATGCTGAAGCTCTGTCATCGTGTGGTGAGTGCATGTAAAAGACGTATGTAGGTGCAGCTATGAGCTTCCAAGAGATTCCCAAAAACCACGGGACATGCTGAACCTCTGTGTAATGAATTAATTCACGGTATCAATTCAATCCTTTGTATGGATCACAACTGTGGATGATAGGTTTTGTATCACTTAGCTGTAAATTAACATATGGATAAATGTTAATTTTAGGGCACAAAGTGAGTTTATTTTGAATTCACAAACTTGGATTAATCTGTGAATAGGTGAAGAATCTCTCACTATGTTTATACTTGCAAATAATAAAGTATAAATTTCCACACTGGAAAAATAGCAATGAAGATTTTATGCTGGTAATATAATTCTAAGTACAGCCAAAATGTTTAGGAAACCACTGAGACCACACTACCTGCATATAGAGATTAGCAGGAAAATGTTCTGTAGCAGCAGAGTGTGTGAATCAGTGAGACAGGCTGAGACAGAATGGTAGAACAGCTGATATGAAATCTGCTTGTAAGCTGAGCCGTCTGGAATAGTTGTGATGTCACTGCTTAGGAATGTCTTGCTGTGAGCAGCTCCGTGTTTGCTGAAACTTGCAATGCAGACTGGCAGTTGAATTAGAGGTAAACAGCTTACCGGGAATTGTAACAGTATCAATCTTGCAAATTGTGACAAGCAGGTCACGCTGTTGTAGAGTCAATAAATCACTTGATAAACTTCAGCAGTAGCGGAGCAGAAGTAGCAAGTTCTGCCTAGGCAGAAAGCAATCCAGTTTCCTTGTAGAAATTCAGGTTAAAGATTTAGGAATAAACTTTCTAAGGTTTGAAATAGCTGGAGCACAAAACATGTGCAGGGAGCTCAGTTAGGTTGATTTCTTAATCACTAAGCACCTGGCTGGCCTCAAGAGTAACTTTAAATAGGGTAAGGGGTTGGCCTGAGTTTGTAAAGGTGGTATAGAGAGATTACAGCCTTTCTGTAAAGGTGGAACAGAATTCCTGACAGAATGCCCCCTTCAGGCATGCCGTCCCACGGCTTGCATGCGTGGTCTTTCGGGATTCCGTCGATGGAACTGAGAGATAAGTCTTGGGGCATTGACATGGTTAACGGGTTCCCATGTGTCCTCGTCAGAGGAATATCCTTTCCACCTAACCAGGTACTGAAGTTGACCCCTGTTGATGCGTGAGTCTAGTATGTTTCCTACTTCATAAATATTATCCTCTAGAATTTGTGTTTTTGGAGGTAATACTTGGGTGCTGTTAATAGCTGCTGGTTTTAGTGAGGATACATGAAAAGTGGGATGTATACTTAAAGATGAGGGTAAGCGAAGGGTTATAGCATTTTGATTGACGACTTTAATAATCTGGAAGGGTCCAACAAACAGAGTAGCTAACTTCTTACTGGGAAGTTGTAGTTTTAGATTTTTCGTGGAAAGCCAGGCCCAATCTCCTATGGAATATTGTGGAGAAGGTCTTCGTCTGAGGTCGTAGTACTTCTTTTGTACAGCTTGAGCTGTCTGGAGGTTTTCTTGGAGTAACTTCCAATCCCCCTGATGGTAGGCACAGTAACACCTCAAGTACTGTTCAAGCCACTGGTTTAATCGTTCAGTTTGGCCATTAGTCTGGGGGTGGTAAGCAGTACTATAACGATGGTCGATTTGGAGTTTCTGGCATAAGTTTCTCCAAAAACGAGAGGTGAACTGCGTGCCTCTATCGGTGGTGAGAATCTCTGGAATTCCATGGTACTTTACTACATTATCAATGAATAACTGAGCTGTTTCGGCTGAGGTTGGGAGTTTGTGGTGGGGTACAAAATGAGCCATTTTAGTGAGGAGGTCAATTATAACCAAGACTGTATTCATTCCGGCGGAAGTAGGTAATTCAACAATGAAGTCTAGGCCTAAGTGAGTCCAAGGTCTTCCAGGGACTGGTATTGGCATGAGTAATCCATATGGGGGTCTTTTTTCGGATTTTGATGTAATACATCTAGTACAAGCCTGTACATAGAGGCGAATCTCCGGAGCCATTCCTGGCCACCAGTAAGCCCTACTTATTAGCTCTTGAGTTCTCTGGATCCCAGGGTGTCCAGAGAGAGGAGTATCATGATGTTCTCTAATGATGTATTGTCTTAAAGTAGTCGGAACATACAACTTATTTTGTTTGTAGTAGAGACCATCCGATCCTATACGTAGATCAGGTGGAAGTTCCTGTTCAGTTTGCAAGGCTTTTTTAAACTTGGTAGCTGTGGTGGTAATGCTTCCAATGTATGAGTCGTGTGGAATTATAGCCGAAGGGGTTTCGCTACAATCGGGTTTAGGGTCTCTACGGGATAAAGCATCTGCCTTACCATTACGAGAGGCTGGCCTATATACTATCTGAAATAGGAATCTACTGAAATAGAGACTCCACCTCACTTGTCTTGAGGAAAGAGTCTTATTCCTTTGTAAATATTCCAAATTTCTATGGTCTGTATACACTATTATTGGTAGTTGAGTTCCTTCTAGTAGATGTCTCCAAGTCTCGAAAGCTCTTTTGATGGAGAGAAGTTCCTTTTCGCCTATGGGGTAGTTTCTTTCGGCGGGGGACATCATCTTGGAAAAGAAGGCTATCGGATGTAATGGATGCATTAGGCTTTTTCTCTGAGAAAGAACTGCTCCCAAAGCATAATCAGATGAGTCTACTTCGAGGAAGTATTGGAGATCAGGATTGGGGTGATGTAAAATGGGTGCTGATGTAAAAGAGGATTTCAGATATTCAAATGCTTCTGCTGCCTTTTCATTCCAAAGAAATCTGGAAGTGCAACCAGTAAGCGAGGTCAATGGTTTAGCTATACCAGAATACCCTTTAATGAATTTTCGGTAGTAATTACTAAACCCTAAAAACCGCTGTAGATCCTTGCGGCTTTGTGGGGTAGGCCAGCTCTTTACCGCTTCTACTTTGTCTTGTTGCATTTGAATGCCCTCGGATGAGATATTGTATCCCAAGAAGGAGATCTTTTCAGCATGGAATATACATTTTTCGGCCTTGGCATATAATCGATGTATTTGAAGTCTGGATAGAACCCAGCTGACGTGTTTGATATGGTCTTGTAAATTCTGGGAATAAATGAGAATGTCATCCAGATAGACCACTACACATATGTCAAGGAGATCCCTGAAAACATCATTGATGTAATGCTGAAAAGTTGCAGGAGCATTACATAATCCAAATGGCATAACCAGGTATTCGTATAGGCCATATCTCGTTCTAAACGCAGTTAACCATTCATCTCCCTCTCTTATGCGAATGAGGTTGTAGGCCCCCCTGAGGTCCAATTTGGTGAATATCTTAGCTTGATGGAGTCGCTCAATAAGTTCAGGAATTAAGGGGAGTGGATACCTGTTTTTAACGGTAACTTTATTGAGCTCTCTATAATCAATGATCGGACGTAGTGATTTATCTTTGTTTCTAACAAAGAACATACCAGCTGCCGCAGGAGACACGGACGGCCTGATGAACCCTTTTTTTAAGTTTTCGTCTAAATAGCCTTTTAAATGTGCTAATTCAGGTTGGCTTAGAGGGTAGAGATGACCATGTGGTATTACTGAACCAGGTTTCAGATCTATAGGGCAGTCATAGCTACGGTGTGGAGGTAGTGTTTCTGCCTCCCTCTTACTAAATACTTCGGTATATTGTGAATATACTTCAGGTATATCTGTAGTTTGTTCAGCTATGTGGATGGTATGTGTTGAATGGTAACAATTTGTTTTACAATGAGAGGAGTTCAAAGTGACTTTTAGGGTTTTCCAATCTATGGAGGGTTCATGGAGACGTATCCACTGAATACCTAGAACGATTGGAAAAAGAGGAGAAGGTAAAACATCAAA
Source organism: Bombina bombina (assembly GCF_027579735.1). Taxonomy (NCBI): domain Eukaryota; kingdom Metazoa; phylum Chordata; class Amphibia; order Anura; family Bombinatoridae; genus Bombina; species Bombina bombina. Next base: position 15,223,933 of record NC_069510.1, on the reverse strand, counting down.
TGACATGTATTCGAAATGGCAGTTTTGAGTGGTAACCATTAAAGGAACCGTGTGGTGTGTTATCGGACCGCTAGCTATGTATGTACCATCCACAACACGAATGGAGACAGGAGAGCTTTTTTTTTCAAGTGGTATTTTATTTGCCTTAACAACCTCTATGTCTATATAATTCCCATGTGCCCCAGTGTCGAGAATGGCCTCAGAAGATAGGCGTCTACGGTCCCACTGCAAAGAGAGAGAGATGAAACAATAATTGGGTTTGTTCTGCTGTGAGGTAGTACAATTGGTTAGCAGACACTTACTTTTCTTGTTTTTCAGAAGAATGGGGCAGTCCTTGACTGAATGTGCTGGACTAGCACAATAAAGACACAACGAGAGAGTTTTTCTTCTTTGCTTTTCCTCAGTAGACAGAGGACCCCTCAAGAGCCCTATCTCCATTGGTTCCTGAGATGTCCCACCACTGCCTACGGGTACTGCGGAAGTGGGGGTCTTACGATAAGTAGGTTCTGGACCATGGCGTTCAGACTTCCTCTCCCTTAGGCGCCTGTCTATTTGCATAGATAATCTCATCAATGCTTCCAATGTCTCAGGTAGCTCCACTCTGGCAAGCTCATCTTTAACACTATCAGAGAGTCCCAGTCGGAATTGATTTTTCAAGGCTACCCTGTTCCATTGAGAGTCCGTTGAATACTGTTTGAACTCAGTAATATACTGTTCAACTGGTTTCGTACCCTGTTTGAGGGCTCTCATCTTTGTTTCTGCTGTAATCTGTGAATTTGTATCAAGGTATAGCTCATCCATGGCCTGAAGAAAGTCTGGGAGAGAGAATAGAATGGGGCTGTTAGATTCATAGTATGAGTCCGCCCATATCCTGGGTTCTCCTCGCAGATAGGAGATCATAGTCAAAACCTTTAAATGGTCGGTGGGATAAGTCTTTGGTTTGAGTGTGAAAGTGAGCAAACAGGCATTTTTGAACTGACGATAAGTTCTTCTGTCCCCAGAGAATAAATCAGGACTGGATATTTGTGGCTCAGGATGAGTGTCTTGTGATGGTGTTTTGTGTCCTATGGAATCTCTAATGACCTTTCTTAGAGTTTCATTTTCTATTTGTAAACTGTTCATAGCTTGACCTAATTGGTCCACCTTCTGTGACAGTTCATAAACCACCTGTGGTAAATCCACTGGATCCATCTTACTGGCTTAGTGATTCTGTAATGAATTAATTCACGGTATCAATTCAATCCTTTGTATGGATCACAACTGTGGATGATTTTGTATCACTTAGCTGTAAATTAACATATGGATAAATGTTAATTTTAGGGCACAAAGTGAGTTTATTTTGAATTCACAAACTTGGATTAATCTGTGAATAGGTGAAGAATCTCTCACTATGTTTATACTTGCAAATAATAAAGTATAAATTTCCACACTGGAAAAATAGCAATGAAGATTTTATGCTGGTAATATAATTCTAAGTACAGCCAAAATGTTTAGGAAACCACTGAGACCACACTACCTGCATATAGAGATTAGCAGGAAAATGTTCTGTAGCAGCAGAGTGTGTGAATCAGTGAGACAGGCTGAGACAGAATGGTAGAACAGCTGATATGAAATCTGCTTGTAAGCTGAGCCGTCTGGAATAGTTGTGATGTCACTGCTTAGGAATGTCTTGCTGTGAGCAGCTCCGTGTTTGCTGAAACTTGCAATGCAGACTGGCAGTTGAATTAGAGGTAAACAGCTTACCGGGAATTGTAACAGTATCAATCTTGCAAATTGTGACAAGCAGGTCACGCTGTTGTAGAGTCAATAAATCACTTGATAAACTTCAGCAGTAGCGGAGCAGAAGTAGCAAGTTCTGCCTAGGCAGAAAGCAATCCAGTTTCCTTGTAGAAATTCAGGTTAAAGATTTAGGAATAAACTTTCTAAGGTTTGAAATAGCTGGAGCACAAAACATGTGCAGGGAGCTCAGTTAGGTTGATTTCTTAATCACTAAGCACCTGGCTGGCCTCAAGAGTAACTTTAAATAGGGTAAGGGGTTGGCCTGAGTTTGTAAAGGTGGTATAGAGAGATTACAGCCTTTCTGTAAAGGTGGAACAGAATTCCTGACACTCTGACATCGTGTGGTGAGTGCATGTAAAAGACGTATGTAGGTGCAGCTATGAGCTTGCAAGACATTCCCAAAAACCGCAGGACATGTTGAAGCTCTGTCATCGTGTGGTGAGTGCATGTAAAAGACGTATGTAGGTGCAGCTATGAGCTTCCAAGAGATTCCCAAAAACCGCGGGACATGTTGAAGCTCTGTCATCGTGTGGTGAGTGCATGTAAAAGACGTATGTAGGTGCAGCTATGAGCTTCCAAGAGATTCCCAAAAACCGCGGGACATGTTGAAGCTCTGTCATCGTGTGGTGAGTGCATGTAAAAGACGTATGCAGGTGCAGCGATGAGCTTGCAAGTTAAGAACCTGCAGTGATCTTGGTTGGCTGACAAGTGAAGCAGACGTAGGGGCTGCACAAGTAAATACTAGTGTCGCGATAGATGTGGGCAGTGAATGCCGCCTTGTCTGTTTGCTCCTTCACAAATGGTTACCAATAATGCACTGGGGCTGCACTGAAGGTCACATTCAGCAGTGTCAGTGACAGCACAGACAAAACCTTTATAAATAAAGTTTAATATTGTGAAGAAAATGAATGAAACTTGTGGTGTGAGTAAGCTTATCTCGTCCTGTTCCCAGCTGCAGGACTGTGATTGCGCTGATTACCAGTAAAGATCGTCCTCTCATGCCGAGACAGAGCAGACCTGCTTTTGGCATTGTAAATATCCAAATCCAATTAGCATCTGAAAGTTTTCCAGAGAGTGTTCTATTTCAGAGTGGATTAAATCAGACAGCCGCTGTATGCAACGCTTGGAAACGTTTGTATGGGAGACACATACAGGGAGGAAATGCCAAGCTGTGATAGGATAATCAATCACCTATTATTGTAATTTAGACATGACACTTTTTTTCCCTAATTACAAAAATACATTTTAACATATCTGGGGGGTTTTTTTTACTGGTGGTTTACAGTGCTTGCAAGTGTTAGTGAAGAAGAAAACTCCCTATCCTTCTGCACTGTATTATTTTTGCAGATTAAGAAATTGAAATATTAGAAACATTGTTGCCACTGATAAGTGGAGCTTCCATTTTAATGCTACTGGGTACCTAAAGGTCTAAATAAATACAGATTTACAGTAGACTTTGTTTAAAAAAAACAAAAACCAAACCCTTATCTGAAATATAGTAAACATATAATGCATCTTGCAGTGCAGAAAGTCCACAGTATTCACATTCTATAAGGGTGACACACTCTCCTGATATTTCTCTCTGAAGTGTTGGTTTAAGTAATCCTCATAATAGCCTTATTTACATCTCAAATTTTGTTCCTTAACTGTTTTTTTTTTTTTGGAAGGTTACAGAAGCTGAAGCCCCAAATGTGGCTTAAGGCCCCCAGATGATCGAAAGTATTTCTATGTTGCAATATATTCAAAGGGATGCAATGTGGTACTGAGCGAGCCGACAAAATATTCTCAGCCGCCGACATCTATATTAACAGGTGGCATCGCAGAGAGGCGTTTTACTATGCATCCCAATGGGCAGCAATTCTGGCAATTATATTCCAACCAGCATTGGCGCCAACCTTGGGGATGTATAGTAAAGGATCCCTTTGGAATATATAGCACTAAGCCTATACCAATATACACCTAAGCTAACAGAACATGAATTTTGATTGTGAGGTACCCCCTTATATAGGGGTACCCTTCCATTCATATTATCTGATTTTTAAATCCATATTCAAATCAGCCAATAGAATAAAAAGTTTATTTTTTCTTTTGGCTGATTTGAATTTGGATTTGAAAATCAGCCAATAGGAATGCAAGGGTACCCCTATATAAGGTTGTACCTCGCTTTAAAAACTCAGTGTGCAGGGAGGGACCGCATGAAGAGGACATTGGGAACAGAAGATAAGAAGATGTCAAGAAAAGAAGATAAGAGGATGCATTGGGTGGAAGAAGGATGAAGACTTCCCCAGCGGAGCTGCGGCAGAAGATGGATGAATATGGACCACCGCTGCCAGGATGAAGATAGAAGAGGACTGCTGCCTCCATGAAGATGGGCCCACGCCACCACCAGGATGAAGATGGGCCCCACCAAGAAGAGGAGCACAGCAGTTGGCAATTATGTTAGAGCTGAAATTAAATTGGTTAGTACAAACTTTGGGGTTTAGCGTTAGGATTGGTGTGGGCTTTTTTATTTTTAAGCTTAGTTTTTTTCCCCTTTTAGGTTTTATTAGTATAGAATTTTTTTAGAATAGGGCTTTTATTTCTTTGGGCGGCAAACGAGCTGTAATTTATTTAGGACACTGCCCAACCAAATGCCCTTTTTAGGGCAATATTTTTGTAGTTTTGATTTTTTTTTTTTTTTAGATTAGGCTTTTTTTGGAGCACAGAGTTACTTTTATTGTAGAATGGGGCTGTAGCTTTTATGTGAAAAAATAGCTGTCACTTTAGGGCAATGCCCTACAAAAAGCCATTCTAAGGGCTATTGTTATAGTAACCTATAGGGGCCTAGTTATCAAGCCGTCTACTTTACTTGCCTTCGCCGGTTCAATACGCTCGCCTACCATCGCTGCCGTGGACCTGCAAAATTTCGCCTAAGTTATCAAAAAAGCTGTCAAAAAGCCACGCACCAAGTACGGGGCGATGAGCAGCGGATTGTGAGAGTTATCACTCATCCGATCTCGCTGCTCTTCGGCTTTTTGACAGCTTTATTGCTAGCCTGTCACTAAGCACCCACACTAACTACACTGTTCTACCGCCTATACCAGCGCCCCCGGAGCCCCCCGCAGCTAACTAAAGTTTATAACCCCTAAACTGCCGCTCCTAGACCCCGCCGCAACTCTTATAAATGTATTAACCCCTAAACCGCCGCTCCCGGACACCGCCGCCACCTACATTATACCTAGTAACCCCTATCCTGCCCCCCCCCCCCTATACCGCCGCCACCTATAATAAAGTTATTAACCCCTATCCTGCGGATCCCGGACCTCGGCGCAACTAAATAAATAGTTTAACCCCTACACCGCCGCCACTGTAATAAATTATTAACCCCTAAACCTAAGTCTAACACTAACCCTAACACCCCCCTAACTTAAATATTAATTAAATAAATTTAAATAATATTTCTTTTATTAACTAAATTAATCCTATTTAAAAATAAATACTTACCTTTAAAATAAACCCTACAATTGCTACAATATAAATAATAATTATATTGTAGCTATCTTAGGATTTATTTTTATTTTACAGGCAACTTTCAATTTATTTTAACTAGGTACAATAGCTATTAAATAGTTATTAACTATTTAATAGCTACCTAGTTAAAATAAAGAGATATTTACCTGTAAAATAAAAACTAACCTAAGTTACATTTACACCTAACACTACACTATACTTTAATAAATTATTCCTATTTAACACTAAATACTTACCTGTAAAATAAACCCTAAGATAGCTACAATGTAATTAATAATTACATTTTAGCTATTTTAGGATTTATATTTATTTTACAGGTAACTTTGTATTTATTTTAGCTAGTTAGAATAGTTATTAAATAGTTATTAACTATTTAACTACCAAGCTAAAAGAAATACAAAATTACCTGTAAAATAAATCCTAACCTAAGTTACAATTAAACCTAACACTACACTATCATTAAATTATTTTAAATAAATTACCTACAAATAACTACTATTAAATTAAATAAACTAACTAAAGTACAAAAAATAAAAAAAGCTAAGTTACAAAAAATAAAAAAATAAGTTACATAATAAGTTACAAACATTTAAAAAATATTACAACAATTTTAAGCTACTTACACCTAATCTAAGCCCCCTAATAAAATAACAAAGCCCTCCAAAATAAAAAAAAATCCCTACCCTATTCTACATTAAAAAGTTACCAGCTCTATTACCTTACCAGCCCTTAAAAGGGCCTTTTGCGGGGCATGCCCCAAAGAAAACAGCTCTTTTGCCTGTAAAATAAAAATACAACCCCCCCAACATTAAAACCCACAACCCACATACCCCTAATCTAACCCAAACCCCCCTTAAATAAACCTAACACTACCCCCCTGAAGATCATCCTACCTTGAGCCGTCTTCAGCCAGCCGACCCACCGATGGAACCGAAGAGGAGATCCGGAGCAGCAGAAGTCATTATATAAGGGGCGCTGAAGAAGTCTTCCATCCGATAGAAGTCTTCATCCAGGCGGCGTCTTCAATCTTCATCCATCCGGAGCGGAGCCATCTTCAGACGAGCTGACGCGGAGCCATCCTCTTCTTCCCGACGACTAACGACAAATGAAGGTTCCTTTAAGGGACGTCATCCAAGATGGCGTCCCTTCAATTCCGATTGGCTGATAGGATTCTATCAGCCAATCGGAATTAAGGTAGGAAATATCTGATTGGCTGATTGAATCAGCCAATCAGATTGAAGTTCAATCCGATTGGCTGATCCAATCAGCCAATCAGATTGAGCTTGCATTCTATTGGCTGATAAGGTAATAGAGCTGGTAACTTTTTAATGTAGAATAGGGTAGGGATTTTTTTTATTTTGGGGAGCTTTGTTATTTTATTAGGGGGCTTAGATTAGGTGTAAGTAGCTTAAAATCGTTGTAATATTTTTTAAATGTTTGTAACTTATTTGTTTTATTTTTTTGTAACTTAGCTTTTTTTATTTTTTGTACTTTAGTTAGTTTATTTAATTTAATAGTAGTTATTGGTAGTTAATTTATTTAATTAATTTAATGATAGTGTAATGTTAGGTTTAATTGTAACTTAGGTTAGGATTTATTTTACAGGTAATTTTGTATTTCTTTTAGCTTGGTAGTTATTAAATAGTTAATAACTATTTAATAACTATTCTAACTAGCTAAAATAAATACAGTTACCTGTAAAATAAATATAAATCCTAAAATAGCTACAATGTAATTATGAATTACATTGTAGCTATCTTAGGGTTTATTTTACAGGTAAGTATTTATTTTTAAATAGGAATAATTTATTAAAGTATAGTGTAGTGTTAGGTGTAATTGTAACTTGTGTAACTCTGTGTCGGACTGAGTCCGGCGGATCGAAGCTTACGTCACTATATTCTACTTTTGCCGGTGTCTATGGCTTGATAACTAAGGCGAATCAGCCTCGCCACAAATACGCTGCGGAATTTCAGCGTATTTGAGGTTGACGGCTTGATAACTAGGGGCCATAGTGTTTAGTTTTTTTTTATTTTGGGGTGTGTCTATAAATGTGTACATATGTATTTATGTGTTTATATGTGTATATATGCCTGTAAATACATAAATAAATACATATGTGCATATATATATATGTATTTTCACCTGAGACCTCTTATCTTTGAGCCTTTATTACTTTTTGTGTGCAGTTTAAAAAAAAATGGTGTTAATATGAGTGTAACTGTACTTTGTAATGTATTTTTGATGTGTTTTGTGACACTTTTTAGTCTCGTGAAACAGTTAACCAGAGCTCTGAAGTCTCGGTAATCATTCTAGAGTCACTGGCTGTTTCAATATCACAGGCCTGCACTAAGATTATCACACAATATTACAAATATTAGCTGGGTCAGTATTTTTTAAGTGCAACCTCTTTCAATAAAATTATATTGTTGTATCCACTTGTTCTCTAGTATATACAAACCTTACAGACAACGCTTCATATGGCTGGGTACTCGCCAGCCTTACCACTAGTTGTGGGTATAACAGTAAGAGATGGAAGACATGTGACAGTGATTAATGTCATTGCTAATGACCCTTATGTGTTAGCTCGTTAAATATAAATGGCTACATCAGAAAGTATACAATTAGTTTGTACCAGGGTCTCTCATAAGGAAAACATATGTTTTGCTAATTGGGGTGACATTGTGCATAATGTAGCGTATGTCACAAGGTACTTTGTTTAGCACAATATTAGAATAATAAATAAAGTCTGAACACAAATCTCAATCCTTATGTGCTGCTGCAGCCACATTTTTCAGACATTAAAAACATTGCTAATGCACCATTTCCGAACTTATATGAACATGTTATAAATGGTACCATATTTTAACCAAAACACGTTCATTCATCTGCAAGTATCTAGGTATTCTATGTGATATAAATATGAAGTGAAGCGCAGGACTTTGCCTAAATGGCCAGTCTGTTTTCACTGTCTCCTTCCTAGATAGCTATATTTCAAAAAATCAAAATAAACAGTTTGAGAGGGTGCTGGAAAACTATTAGGTGAAATAGATCTTTTTACAATTCAATATGTTTTAGAGGCAACCCTTCTACAAAGGATTCAATATACCTATGAGGACCTATATAACTATTTACAGGTCTGCCTCATTAATATGTTACAAGAATAATGTTGAATCAGAAATATATAGGCCTCTATTTAAAAGTGCATACGTTTTAATTGAATCAAATGTTTAAAAAATTCACAATTGCATAAAAAATTCCATCAATTTACAACACACAAATCAATCAACTTGAGTTAAAAAACTTGAAAAAAAGTGTGTGACCAAGTGGCTAAGGTTTTGGTCCTATTGGGCCTAGACCACAGACTGACACCTGACACTGCCCTTTTCCATTTAGCACTAGGGAAACTGACTCAACCAAACAGAATACTGTGTATTATTATTATTTTGGCCACAAATCTGGCCATAGCGAGAAACTGGCTAGGAATCTCCCCAATTTCTTTCCAGATGGTACGAGAGATAATTGAGTATGTCCGTACAATGGAAGAATATTCCTTAAAATCTGAGGGCCGACTGGGACTTCATGGACTGGTATGGTTGACTTGGGAGGAGTGGGAAAGAAGAGAAAAAGTAGGGCAAACACACTAATACCTAGTTGTGATTGTCTGCTGCCTTCTGTTTTCTACACAAGATGGAGTACGATCTACTCCCCCCCCCCTTTTCTTTTTCTTTTTTTCTTTTCTTCATTAGTATCATACTTTCTCTGTCGCCTCGGAATAATATTAATTACTACTCAGAATTGTTTTCATAATGCTTTTAGTTTATTGCTACCCCATAGCCTTCCTATGCTCTGGGCCCTTTCTGGCGGTGCAAAGTTGTCTCTTGACACATAAATTACTTATATTACTGGTTGTGATGTGCGCTAGACTAATTGGGTTGGAGGGGGGCGGGGGATAAAGAGATTTTTGAAAGCTCCCTAGAACTCTGTGGAAAAACTTACAATCAACTTATAATTTGATGACCTACGTATGTCTCTTTGGACTTCCTAAACGAAATATAGGTCTCACATGCTATACTTGTTAGAAAATTATTTCCCCATGTTAAAATGTTCGTATATAAAAGAGGTTGCCACTTATGGCTAATTGCTTCTATTTTTTAGGATTCAGTGCTGATTACAACATCTAGGACATGGCTTTGTATTAAATATATGAAAACTGATGTATGTATCTTGGCATGTTGCCATTATAATGTCTTTTATTTTTATGTATGTTTACCATTGCTACCTCAATAAAAATAATTTTCAAAAAAAAATTAAAAAAAAACTTGAAAAAAAAACCTTTAAGGGCAAATGACTCAAAACATTTTAAAAATATGGATCGATCCTAAAGTCCATTAATACTTGAAAAACATAGTCTGAGAAAAGTGGTCTGGTGCTTGTGTAGAGATTATGTTGCTGGTACTAGCACGCAAACTGTCTCTCTGTGGAAATTCTACAAGTTTATATACCGGTAAGCTTTCTTACCTCTTTTGCTCACGGGTAAAAAGATTTGAGCCTCACCTTCTATTCCTGTTGGTCTTTTAAGTTAGTGCAATGTTTCTCACACTTCTCTCTCTAAGCGGTCGAGTCCAGGATTTCACAAGCTGTTTCTGTCGGTCAGTATGACGTCACTTACTGCCGACATTCGTTGTATACTTGCGCAAGTAGTTTTTTGACACTCCAATTCCCAACCTGCGTTCAGCTTCCTAGGATAGGGTTCGGTTTCCCTCTGCACCTGAGTACTACGTACGCAGAGCTTATACCTATCCTCTCTAGCCACTTGCTTTAACCAGGATTTATTTGGGTCACAGAAGCTCTCCAACAGTTTTTCAGTATCTCAATATCATTCACTGCCACAGTTGTACTCGTTTCACCCTATTCCTTGGCTTTGTCAAGATACTGTGTTTCAGCTCGGCTCAGTTTGAATCCCCCACTCTCTGTTTTGATTGGTTTTCCACAGAGTTATGTTTCATTCACAAAAATTAGAGAGAGAGCACCATTTAGAAAGTCTGTATATCATAGGTGTCAGGGTGCCAGAAATCAGACTGAGACGAGAAGTGCAAAAATAATCACACCTTTATTAATAACAAAAAAAAATAATAAAAAGTCCACAAGTCAAATAACAAGCCAGGAGTCAAACGAGCCGAGTCAGGAGCCAAAGCGAATAGTCAGACGAGCTGGAATGAGGAACAAGGAAAACAGCAGAGTCAGGAACAAGCCAGGGATCTAGAACCAGGAATGAAGTCAGACAGCCAGGTAAAACACAGGAACTCTCACAAACAGGTCTGAGACAATGCAAAGGCAAAGCATACTGAACAGAGGCCCTTTAAATAATAAGTGATGACATCACAATTCTGAGACTGCATCCTGTCTCACACAGATGATGCACACCAGTCTGGCCATAAAAGGAAGTGCAGGAAATGAGCAGCATCCCCCACAATGCACCATAGTCAGCAAGAGAGGTGAGTAAAATGGCTGCCAGCAGCACATGGCAAACAAAACAGGGAAAAAACTTCCATTATTTAATCAATACACATTTTTCTTCAGTTATCTTATTATTTCTATGCACCAGAAATCCAATATTCCACTGTATATAAATTATGTCAGAAGAGTATCCCAAAAAAACAAAGGGATAAGACACAGGAGATGAAACCTTTTACTACACTCCCTAACAGGTCTATATCACCATTGGCCCTATGGCCTTTCTTTCTTTTGAACTTACTCAGTGCTATTAATGTTTTAAAATATCTTGTCTTTTTAAAAACCATTCTAGGATAGGGAGGCAATTTTTCTCCCAATATTGGATCATTTTTAACAGATGCCAGTGTTTTCAGATGTTCTTCCTTGTCATACCATGGTCATTACTGTTCTATGTTATAAATGGTATATTACAATCATTAGGGTCTTGTTTCTTTTTGCTCTTATATTCCAATAGAGATTTTCTTTCTGTAGTCCTTGCTCTTACCACAACATTATTTATATTCTCTACTTTTTAACCTAAATATGATAAGGGATCCTATCCCGAGACAATTGGTCTCCCTGGTGGATTGATAAGGTCCTTGTGGACTTTAGGTAAACAGTAAAATATTGGTATTCTCGGATATTGTGGTTTAATGTAGGTATATTCCTTCTCCTTTAAGATACCCTTTTCTTTTTCTTTGTCTAAAATCTTAATTAATTTTTCTGTGTATTTTGTTGTTGGGTCTAATTTGAGCTTTTTATATGTTTTCTTATCATTAAACAACCTTTCTGCCTCTAGCCTATACTTCTCACTGTCCATAACTACCACACCTCCTCCCTTATCTGCTGTTTTTATGGTAATCTGATTATCACTTTGTAGTTTCTTTTAATATGTCCCTATCTTTTTTGTTTAGGTTCATTTTATTCTGAGTTTTCGAGCTACTGCTTCTCTGTAAATCAGTAAAAAAACATTTTCTCAAAGGTTTCACGATTATTTCCCTTATCATATTTAGGTTAAAAAGTAGAACAGGATTTTAGATTTGTGTGTTTATACATCACACCTGTCTGTGTAGTTCTTTTCATATAACCATACTTTTCTAGAGGATTCTTAAGAAAAAAATAATTAAAGTCAAATTACTTACATACTTCTTAATATTTATATGAGTCTCAAACGTATTCATAGATTCTGATGGGACAAATGATACTCCTAAAACTCTTTCCTCCTCTTTTTTTAATTGTCTCTTACTTAAATTGAAAATTGCCTTATTATCTGGTATTATTTCTGTCTTTTTGCTTCTGTTTTTTCTCCTTACCCCTCTAGTTCCTCTATTGGTCTTTTTCTTAACCTTAGCGTCCCTTCCATCCTTGTTGGTTCTTTTATGCTCTTTCTCAACATGTGAACCTTCCAATTTACTTCTACTATCAATAATGTTGTTTCACTCTCTTGATATCCTTTATTGAAGAGTAGCAATGCACTACTGGGAGCTAACTGAACATATCAAAATGCTAATGTCAAGAAGCATCTATATAAAGTCAACAGCTAGCTCCCAGCTCCTGAGCCTACCTACATATGCTTTTAAACCAAGAATGCCATTATAATGAAGTACATTAGATAATATAAATTAATTGGAAAGTTGTTTAAAATTGCATGTTTGATCTGAACCACGAAAGAAAATGTCCCTTTAAATTACATGCAATTAATAATTTTTAATCTGTTCTAACTCAGGGTAGTCTTGAAATGTTGGCTTTTCACCGTACCTGGAATTGAATTGATAACTTTATATAGAATAGACAATATATAGTGGTTATATGTATAGAGAGATTAATAACGGATAGTGTGTCTAACAGATAATAGGTTCATGCCCTAAATATGGTTCCTAGGTTTCCAGTTACTACCCTGATCCCCATCTGATGCTTGTAGCAGAGGTGCCACACATCAGCCAGCATGTTAGGGTTAAATATTTGGCTTCCTACAAGCACGTGTACTTCATTTGGTGCCCAGGCTGCGTGTCACATGCACTTTTGCTTGAATTCCTGACACCCAGATCTGCCTGTAATACTCATTTGCACTCAAAATTAAACTGGAAAGGACCAAAACTGAGAGGCAGCATAACAGCTTAATCGGAAGAGAATGGACTTCTGGAAACTGCCGCAGATTAACAATAATGAATCATTTCTACATGTGAGAAAAACGTTCAGTTTTCAGGAATAACAAGATCTGCGTCCTGCCCTTGTTATGTATGTCTGCTGTGTCTTTACAGATTATTACCAGTTAACTCCCTACCGCCTCTGTTTGCTGCATATGTTTATTTATCTTATCTTTTTTGTTTGCATATCTTCAACTGCATTTATGTGTGTGCAAATAATGTATACGCATAATGTGCTTGGGGTATAAAATACTGCATTATTAGTTGTTTGTGTTTTTTTACAATTTGGTACCAAACGTCCAATATAAAAACAGGATTTCATGTCTCTTTCTTCACAATCTACACATTCAGTTGAACCTGATCATAATGATTTTAGTATAGGTTGCTTTTCTTGTTTGCTATCAGTGTAATAAATAAAATAATAATAAATCACAATTCAATACAAAACATTAAAAAGTGATAAAAATAATTAAAACGTGATAAAAATAAAATTAAAAAGTGAATGGATACAGTCTCAAAGATTTCTCCAAGGTTTTTCTTTTGTTTCCAACAAATCACCTCAGGAAGAAGAAATAGAGGGAGACAATAGTGTAATCCTATTAGGAGAACCAAGTGCAAAATTCAGTTTTTCATTACTCAAGTGATTCTGAGCTTTTACCGAGCTATTGGGGCTAAGGTGAAATAATCAGTTGATAGGTGAGAGCAGGTTAGTAATCATGGTGTTACCGTTCAGCTGATTACTTTACCTGTTTACTGGTTCAGCTATAATGAAAACCTGGCCTGTTTAAGATACTTAAGGACCGCAGTTGAGAAACACTGGTGTAGAGCATGTGCTTGGAAAAATATATGGCAGCTGTATTACAATATTACTTTTGAGCCCTAGACGGCAGCAGTGTTAACACAATTTATACATTTTTAACACTCCTGAGCCTACCTACCTTTTCAGCAAAATATACCAACAGATAAAAGTAAATTTGATAAGAGATCAAAACTTGATTCCCCCCCTCAAACTGCAAATAAAAAAAATGGGGTTTCTCCTGTTAAGTGTGGTCAGTCCACGGGTCATCATTACTTCTGGGATATTATCTCCTCCCCTACAGGAAGTGCAAGAGGATTCACCCAGCAGAGCTGCTATACAGCTCCTCCCCTCTACGTCACCTCCAGTCATTCTCTTGCACCCAACGAATAGATAGGATGAGTGAGAGGACTGTGGTGATTTAATTAGTTTATTACCTTCAATCAAAAGTTTGTTATTTTATAATAGCACCGGAGTGTGTTATTCATTCTCTGGTAGAATTTGAAGAAGAATCTACCTGAGTTTTTTCTATGATTTTAGCCGGAGTAGTTAAGATCATATTGCTGTTTCTCGGCCATCTGAGGAGAGGTAAACTTCAGATCAGGGGACAGCGGGCAGATTAATCTGCAAAGAGGTATGTAGCAGTTTGTTATTTTCTGACATGGAATTGATGAGAAAATCCTGCCATACCATTATAATGTAAACTCAGCCTTAAATGCAGTAGATGTAGCTGGTATCAGGCTGTCATGTACGTATATTTTACACTTCAGTATTCTGGGGAATGGTACTTCACTGGTTTTATACTGTATGCATAGATTTTACCTAATTTGCAGGGACTTGCAATAGGTTTTAAATAACAATTGATTTATTGAGGTTAAACGTTTTTTTGCTGGCATGTAAAAACGTTTATTTCTCTGAGGTACTGGGTGAAAAAATGTTGTGGGCACTATTTTTTCCACTTGGCAATAGTTTTGTTTAATCTAAAGCAGTTCACTGATCTCTCTCACTGTTATGTGTGAGGGGGAGGGGCCATTTTTGGCGCTTTTACTACGCATCAAAAAATTCAGTCAGAGGTTCATTTTCTTCCTGCATGATCCGGTTCATCTCTTCAGAACTCAGGGATCTTCAAAGCCTTTTTTTGAGGGAGGTAATCATCACAGCAGAGCTGTGAAGAGTGTAGCTGACTGTGATAAAAAACGTTTATTTGTGTATTTTTTTCTGCTGTCAGGGTTAGTTATCCTTTGCTAATGGGAACAATCCTTTGCTAAAATTGTATATTTCTTACAAAGATTTGATGCTATAACTTAATTATTTTCAACTGTCATAATTTTTTCTGTGCTTCTTATAGGCACAGTTCGTTTTCGTACAATTGTAAATTACTTGAAAAAGCATTTCCAAGTTGCTAGTTAATTGCTAGTGTGTTAAACATGTCTGATTCAGAGGAAGATACATGTGTTATATGTACTAATGCCAAAGTGGAGCCCAATAGAAGTTTATGTACTAACTGTATTGATGCTACTTTAAATAAAAGTCAATCTGTACAAATTGAACATATTTCACCAGACAACGAGGGGAGAGTTATGCCGACTAACTCGCCTCACGTGTCAGTACCTGCATCTCCCGCTCGGGAGGTGCGTGATATTGTAGCGCCGAGTACATCTGGGCGGCCATTTCAAATCACATTACAGGATATGGCTACTGTTATGACTGAAGTTTTGGCTAAATTACCAGAACTTAGAGGCAAGCGTGATCACTCTGGGGTGAGAACAGAGTGCGCTGATAATATTAGGGCCATGTCAGACACTGCGTCACAGGCGGCAGAACATGAGGACGGAGAACTTCATTCTGTGGGTGACGGTTCTGATCCAAATAGATTGGATTCAGATATTTCAAATTTTAAATTTAAGCTGGAAAACCTCCGTGTATTACTAGGGGAGGTGTTAGCGGCTCTGAATGATTGTAACACAGTTGCAATACCAGAAAAAATGTGTAGGTTGGATAAATATTTTGCGGTACCGACGAGTACTGATGTTTTTCCTATACCTAAGAGACTTACTGAAATTGTTACTAAGGAGTGGGATAGACCCGGTGTGCCGTTCTCACCCCCTCCGATATTTAGAAAAATGTTTCCAATAGACGCCACCACACGGGACTTATGGCAAACGGTCCCTAAGGTGGAGGGAGCAGTTTCTACTTTAGCTAAGCGTACCACTATCCCGGTGGAGGATAGCTGTGCCTTTTCAGATCCAATGGATAAAAAATTAGAGGGTTACCTTAAGAAAATGTTTGTTCAACAAGGTTTTATATTGCAACCTCTTGCATGTATTGCGCCTGTCACGGCTGCAGCAGCATTTTGGTTTGAGTCTCTGGAAGAGACACTTCAATCATCTACACTAGATGAGATTACAGACAAACTTAAAGCCCTTAAGTTAGCTAACTCATTTATTTCAGATGCCGTAGTACATTTAACTAAACTTACGGCTAAGAATTCCGTATTTGCCATTCAGGCACGCAGAGCACTGTGGCTAAAATCCTGGTCAGCTGATGTTACTTCTAAATCTAAATTGCTTAATATACCTTTCAAAGGGCAAACCTTATTCGGGCCCGGGTTGAAGGAGATTATCGCTGACATTACAGGAGGTAAAGGCCATGCCCTGCCTCAGGACAAAGCCAAACCTAGGGCTAGACAGTCTAATTTTCGTTCCTTTCGTAATTTCAAAGCAGGAACAGCATCAACCTCCTCTGCACCAAGACAGGAAGGAGCTGTTGCTCGCTACAGACAAGGCTGGAAACCTAACCAGTCCTGGAACAAGGGCAAGCAGGCCAGGAAACCTGCTGCTGCCCCTAAGACAGCATGAATCGAGGGCCCCCGATCCGGGAACGGATCTAGTGGGGGGCAGACTTTCTCTCTTCGCCCAGGCTTGGGCAAGAGATGTTCAGGATCCCTGGGCGTTAGAGATCATATCTCAGGGATACCTTCTGGACTTCAAATCCTCTCCCCCAAGAGGGAGATTTCATCTGTCAAGGTTATCAACAAACCAAATAAAGAAAGAAGCGTTCCTACGCTGCGTACAAGATCTTTTATTAATGGGAGTGATCCATCCAGTTCCGCGGTCGGAACAAGGACAAGGGTTTTACTCAAATCTGTTTGTAGTTCCCAAAAAAGAGGGAACTTTCAGGCCAATCTTGGATTTAAAGATCCTAAACAAATTCTTAAGAGTTCCATCGTTCAAGATGGAAACGATTCGAACAATTTTGCCCATGATCCAAGAGGGTCAGTACATGACCACAGTGGATTTAAAGGATGCTTACCTTCACATACCGATTCACAGAAATCATTACCGGTATCTAAGGTTTGCCTTTCTAGACAGGCATTACCAGTTTGTAGCTCTTCCATTCGGACTGGCTACGGCTCCAAGAATCTTCACAAAGGTTCTGGGTACTCTTCTGGCGGTACTAAGACCGCGAGGAATTTCGGTAGCTCCGTACCTAGACGACATTCTGATACAAGCTTCAAGCTTTCAAACTGCCAAGTCTCATACAGAGTTAGTACTGGCATTTCTAAGGTCGCATGGATGGAAGGTGAACGAAAAGAAGAGTTCTCTCTTTCCACTCACAAGAGTTCCCTTCTTGGGGACTCTGATAGATTCTGTAGAAATGAAGATTTACCTGACAGAAGACAGGTTAACAAAGCTTCAAAATGCATGCCGGGTCCTTCATTCCATTCAACACCCGTCAGTAGCTCAATGCATGGAGGTGATCGGCTTAATGGTAGCGGCAATGGACGTAGTACCTTTTGCACGCCTACATCTCAGACCGCTGCAATTGTGCATGCTAAGTCAGTGGAATGGGGATTACTCAGATTTGTCCCCCACTCTGAATCTGAATCAAGAGACCAGAAATTCTCTTCTATGGTGGCTTTATCGGCCACACCTGTCCAGGGGGATGCCATTCAGCAGGCCAGACTGGACAATTGTAACAACAGACGCCAGCCTACTAGGTTGGGGCGCTGTCTGGAATTCTCTGAAGGCTCAGGGACTATGGAATCAGGAGGAGAGTCTCCTTCCAATAAACATTCTGGAATTGAGAGCAGTTCTCAATGCCCTTCTGGCTTGGCCCCAGTTAACAACTCGGGGGTTCATCAGGTTTCAGTCGGACAACATCACGACTGTAGCTTACATCAACCATCAGGGAGGGACAAGAAGCTCCCTAGCAATGATGGAAGTATCAAAGATAATTCGCTGGGCAGAGTCTCACTCTTGCCACCTGTCTGCAATCCACATCCCGGGAGTGGAGAACTGGGAGGCGGATTTCTTAAGTCGTCAGACTTTTCATCCGGGGGAGTGGGAACTTCATCCGGAGGTCTTTGCCCAGATACTTCGACGTTGGGGCAAACCAGAGATAGATCTCATGGCGTCTCGTCAGAACGCCAAGCTTCCTCGCTACGGGTCCAGATCCAGGGATCCGGGAGCGGTTCTGATAGATGCTTTGACAGCACCTTGGACCTTCGGGATGGCTTATGTGTTTCCACCCTTCCCGATGCTTCCTCGATTGATTGCCAGAATCAAACAGGAGAGAGCATCAGTGATTCTAATAGCACCTGCATGGCCACGCAGGACTTGGTATGCAGATCTAGTGGACATGTCATCCTGTCCGCCTTGGTCTCTACCTCTGAAACAGGACCTTCTGATCCAGGGTCCATTCAAACATCAAAATCTAACTTCTCTGAAGCTGACTGCTTGGAAATTGAACGCTTGATTTTATCAAAACGTGGGTTTTCTGAGCCAGTTATTGATACCTTAATACAGGCTAGGAAGCCTGTTACCAGAAGGATTTACCATAAAATATGGTGTAAATACTTATATTGGTGCGAATCCAAGAGTTACTCATGGAGTAAGGTTAGGATTCCAAGGATATTGTCTTTTCTACAAGAGGGTTTAGAAAAGGGGTTATCCGCTAGTTCTTTAAAGGGACAGATTTCAGCTCTGTCCATTCTTTTACACAAACGTCTGTCAGAAGTTCCGGACGTTCAAGCTTTTTGTCAGGCTTTAGCTAGGATCAAGCCTGTGTTTAAAACTGTTGCTCCGCCATGGAGTTTGAACTTAGTTCTTAATGTTTTACAGGGTGTTCCGTTTGAACCCCTTCATTCCATTGATATCAAGTTGTTATCTTGGAAAGTTCTATTTTTAATGGCTATTTCCTCGGCTCGAAGAGTCTCTGAGTTATCTGCCTTACATTGTGATTCTCCTTATCTGATTTTTCATTCAGACAAGGTAGTTCTGCGTACTAAACCTGGGTTCCTACCTAAGGTGGTCACTAACAGGAATATCAATCAAGAGATTGTTGTTCCATCTTTGTGTCCTAATCCTTCCTCGAAGAAGGAACGTCTGCTACACAATCTAGATGTAGTCCGTGCCCTGAAATTTTATCTACAGGCAACTAAGGAGTTTCGTCAAACGTCTTCCCTGTTTGTCGTTTATTCTGGCCAGAGGAGAGGTCAAAAAGCTTCGGCTACCTCTCTCTCTTTTTGGCTTCGTAGCATAATACGATTAGCCTATGAGACTGCTGGACAGCAGCCTCCTGAAAGAATTACAGCTCATTCTACTAGAGCTGTGGCTTCCACTTGGGCCTTTAAGAATGAGGCTTCTGTTGAACAGATTTGCAAGGCTGCAACTTGGTCTTCTCTTCATACTTTTTACAAATTTGACACTTTTTCTTCTTCGGAGGCTGTTTTTGGGAGAAAGGTTCTTCAGGCAGTGGTTCCCTCCGTATAAAGAGCCTGCCTGTCCCTCCCGTCATCCGTGTACTTTTGCTTTGGTATTGGTATCCCAGAAGTAATGATGACCCGTGGACTGACCACACTTAACAGGAGAAAACAAAATTTATGCTTACCTGATAAATTCATTTCTCCTGTAGTGTGGTCAGTCCACGGCCCGCCCTGTTTTTTATGGCAGGCTAAAAAATTTTTTGGATTATACTCCAGTCACCACTACACCCTTGGGCTTCTCCTTTCTCGTTGGTCCTTTGGTCGAATGACTGGATGTGACGTAGAGGGGAGGAGCTGTATAGCAGCTCTGCTGGGTGAATCCTCTTGCACTTCCTGTAGGGGAGGAGATAATATCCCAGAAGTAATGATGACCCGTGGACTGACCACACTACAGGAGAAATGAATTTATCAGGTAAGCATAAATTTTGTTTTTGTGTCCCCTGTTGATACGTCTCAGGAGTGTCCTGCAGTAATGTTGGTGTATTTATCAGCAGCAATTGCCACCAACGTGTTACGTATTGTTATTATGAATATTAATGACAGTATAAAATTATTGTCAGCAATATCTCCAATTAATATAGCAGAATCTTGTCAATACACTTCAGTAAGATGCTAAATCTCTGTAGTGTATTAAAAAAAAAAAAAACACATTACTGAGATATCTATAAATTTGACAACAACATTATTATTAAAAAATAATATTTTAATCTCAATATAAAATATTCCTAAATTCTGATCAGGTAATCTTTATATACGCATTGTTTATGTAGTAGCTGAATATCACCTATGACCAGTTATATCTATCAATTTATCAATACAATATTAAAATATAAAGCAGGCTATAGAGATATTTAGATTAATTACTATTCAATAGATATTGTCTATTATTCCATGTATGGACACAATATTTCTATAAATTAACTTTAACTCAAAATGAATCACTTAACAAATATCTCACATGAAATTTTACAAGAACAATTTGTATTTAACCAGCAACACTTAGTCCACTGCCAAAATATGGACTACTAACTTAACAATGCTTAGTTAACAATATAACCAATTATTTCAACAAAAATCTTACCAAATCTCAAATCTAATAGACCTTCCAGAAAAGTATAATTCAGCTATTTGGCCCAAAATAGTTTTATAATACTTCAAATAATCAACCAGAGATTGTACACAATTATATTATCAATACAACATCTATCAAATAATACTGTGTTAATACGTCTAATCTAGCCACAATAGTACATGCCACTTCTAACTATTTTACAGCATCTCCAAATCAATTTCATAAGCGTTAAATACAAAATCTCTTTTTTCCTCTATGGTCAAATTGCTTAATTTTGAATATGATTATTCTTACCTAAGTTACCCTAGTCTATGCAATGTTAATTTATAAATATAAAATACCCTTTTAAATCACAGCTACAATTTCACTATAGCTATAGAATACCTTTGATTTAAAATATTGAAAATACAACAACATCAAACCGCTTAATACATTACCAGATAACCAATATGAGAGTTTAATATCCAGATATTTTTATTGTCATACGTGGGAAAATATTGCACAAGCTTTGGGAAAGAATTAAGCCCAATAATCTCTTATCAGAAAGAGGATTCCAACAGGTTTTTCTTACAAAGACTGTACGGCAAGGGTCAGTTAGTAAGTCACCAAGCGAAGCAGCAGCAAGGCCTTCTCTTCCTGTGCAAGGAGTTTTTATCAGAGACCAAACTCCTCCCCATTTCTTAAACACCCAATAGAATCTGTGTACGTCCTTATCTCTCATTGGCTACTGGGAATGTCACTTTGTAATCCAATTTCCTTAATTGAGTATTTTTGGCCGCAATACCTCATATCGGACACCGGGGGCAACAGGCAACTGAAATATAGCTTTGTTTGCAAAATACTACAGAGAAATATATTTTCTTATATATATATTTTTAAGTGTTTCTTAATATACTTATATTTTCTAGCTCAATAAACTATTAGGTCAATATACATGTGACTATCTGGCTCAACTGAGCATGTACACTTTAAGACTAAGCATGAGTGTATTGATTTAGTATGTATTTGTATACATTGTAAACATTAGACCTGTGTACAACATTAAATCTATACAACATACACAAATATATACAGTCATATGCAAAAGTTTAGGCACCCTTGACAATTTCCATGATTTTCATTTATAAATAATTGGGTATTTGGATCAGCGATTTCATTTTGATCTATCAAATAACTGAAGGACACAGTAATATTTCAGTAGTGAAATTAGGTTTATTGGATTAACAGAAAATGTGCAATATGCATCAAAATTAAATTAGACAGGTGCATAAATTTGGGCACCCCAACAGAAATATTGCATCAATATTTAGTAGAGCCTCCTTTAGCAGAAATAACAGCCTCTAGACGCTTCCTATAGCCTGTAATGAGTGTCTGGATTCTGGATGAAGGTATATCCAGCTCCAGCGTAACTTCAACTTTGTGACTGATTCCTCAATATTATTCTTAAGTATCTGCTGATATTGTGTGGAACCCATGTGACCCTCAACTTTAACAAGATTCCCAGTACCGGCATTGGCCCCACAGCATGATGGAACATCCACCAAATGTTATTGTGGCTAGCAAGTATTTGTCTTGGAACGCTGTGTTCTTTTGCCACCATGCATAACGCCCCTTGTTATGACCAAATAACTCAATCTTTGTTTCATCAGTCCACAGCACCTTCTTCCAAAATGAAGCTGGCTTGTCCAAATGTGCATTTGCATACCTCAAGCGTCTCTGTTTGTGGCGTCTGTGCAGAAAAGGCTTCTTCCGCATCACTCTCCCATACGCTGAATTGTTGAACGATGCACAGTGACACCATCTGCAGCAAGATGATGTTATAGGTCTTTGAAAGTCCTTTGCCTCTCCGATATTTTACTTCTGGCCTTAACAAGAACTTGGCCTGTGGTCTTCCATTTCCTCACTATGTTCCTCACAGTGGACACTGCCAGCTTAAATCTCAGCAATAGCTTTTTGTAGCCTTCCCCTAAACCATAATGTTGAACAATCTTTGTTTCCAAGTAATTTTAGAGTTGTTTTGAGGCCCCCATGTTGCCACTCTTCAGAGGAGAGTCAAAGAGAACAACATCTTGCAATTGGTCACCTTAAATACATTTTCTCAAGTTTGGATGCACCTGTCTATGAAGTTCAAGGCTTAATGGGCTCACCAAACCAATTGTGTGTTCCAATTAATCAGTGCTAGGTAGTTACAGGTATTCAAATCAACAAAATGACAAGGGTGCCCAAACCTATGCACCTGTCTAATTTTGTTTTGATGCATATTGCACATTTTCTGTTAATCCAATAAACCTCATATCACTACTGAAATATTACTGTGTCCTTCAATTATTTGATAGATCAAAATAAAATTGCTGATCCAAACACCCAATTATTTATAAATGAAAATCATGGAAATTGTCTGGGGTGCCTAAACTTTTTCATACGACTGTGTGTGTGTATGTATGTATGTATGTATGTATATATATATATATATATATATATATATATATATATATATATATATATATATATATATATATATATATATATATATAATGTCTTAAGAGATGTACCCAAAAGTCACGTTTTTATAAGGCGACTTAAAAAGATTTTAATTAATAAATTAAGTATGAGATTAATTAATATTTTAGTTCAGTCTGATATAATATTGCCATCTTTTCCAGTTATCATCTTATATTATATACATACCCTGTTAGTAGCAGTCTGATGTAATTCTGTGGTAATTAATATAATTATAAATATACTGTATATATGTCTGATTTTACTCCATCTAATAGGAATACATTGCCTATCTGAGGATATCCCCTTAATATTGAGTGCATAAAACTATATGATACAATTTATGGCACACATTACATAGGCATTTATATACCAGTATCTACTAGTCATATTTGGAACCTCATTTTCACACCAGATTCCTGAAATAAAGAAAAATAAATTTAGTTTTATTCTGACACAGTCAAACATTTTAAATTCACCAATACAGCTACCCACTCAATACAGCAGACACTTATCTAATATAGCATATCAGGTATAAGGTATATCTCCCAGACCAATATATATATATATATATATATATATATATATATATCTCTGAGTATTTTAACTATATGAAACTTATGCACAAGTCATTTCATATGAGACTTATCCTCCCATATGCTGGCATCTCTGAGCTATCACCTTTCCAGACAAGGATTGTAAATTCAAGAGTTTCAGGAATTACAGTGTCTTGTTTATACATACATAGTGTAAATTAACTGCTTTCCTTAAAATCCTGAGTCCAGACCTGCGTATGCTGTCCACAGGTGTTCCTGTGATCTAAGTAACAGGTTTATCTCGTTTGAAAAGATCTAATCTCAAGTGATGAGGTAAAGACTCTTTTGAAGCTTCTACTTTCTAGTTGGGAAACAAATGTTCTCTTTGTAGGTTTGGGATATGTATTTGGTCAGAAAGAGGGGGGTTTGATTTCTGAGTCTAGCTTCGGAATCTTGACAAAATGGTTTTGCATTTAGCAATGGTCAAAGCATTTCATATAATATTGAAGTATTACCTATATTATATATTGATATATATATATATATATATATATATATATATATATATATATATATATATATATATCAATTTAATATCATTAACCAATACCCTGATACCCTGACACCCTTTAGCACACTTTCAAATGTAAACTTGAAAATTGTGTTGCATATTGTCCTAGATTCAGTAAAAACCCATAAGTTATATCACTGTAACGTTGCAAGTTGAAAACTGTAGAATTGGTGAGATACAGTTGTGAATCAATATTTTTCCCCAGGGGCAATAGTGTCTTTATGATTACCACGTTCTGGGTCTGTGTGTGTCTGCACCTCTAGCTTGCCCTAGAACGCCCATGCCCAGACCCTGGATCAGGTTTTTGTTCTAACCACCACTGTCATGTTTGTGATTATTGTTTTCCCACATTGAAAGAGGTTGGCGTTTGATGCGCTAAAGATAAGACGTGTTGGGCATCTCACGCATCTAAAGATGTTAATGACCGGAATGAAACACTGGAAAATATAGGTGAAATTATGTTAAAACAATTCTAGACTACTGTCACCTGTGTCTCGTCAAATACAGTAGAAGAGGTATAGAAAAAGGAGCGTACCCTCACGAGGGTAGATTGCAATCAGGACACCACGGGGGTAGATTGCATCATCCACCGCTTGTTAAATCTACCCCAGTATTTAAATTGGCAATAGACTTCTTAAGAAAAAGAAACATCTCACAAGTTCCCAGGGTTAAAGGACTGTTAAATAAGCAGTAAAGTTCATTTTCCTTTTCCTTACAAAGCCATGACGTACAGTATATAAACAATGTAAGTGTAGCTGCTGATATATAGCTTGGATTAATAAGAAAAATAATATATTAAGTGGGCATGAAAGGCAAACATTTATGATTCAGATAGAGCTTGACCTTTCTTTGTTTTTTTAATTATTTTACTTCTGTTACCACAATCACTTCATTCTCTTGGTATCATTTGTTTAAGATCACATCTATGTAGTCTCAGGAGCATGCATGTGACAAAAACGTCATATTAATTTCTGGTGGAGTTGGCGTAATATTCTTTAACATTTGACCCCATAAGTAGCTAAGACGTAAGAATTAGTTAAGCTGCCAGATTTACAAATGTAATATAACAGGAAAATCTGTTTTTCTTATACTCAAATGGTAAATCTGTAAGACACGCGGTTTACTCGGGCTTTTCGTGTTTCCTTCCTGCTCAGAAGGAAAATATATTAAGTCAATGCAAGACAAAATATGATGACTGATTGATTCAGTACTGGTGTTACCATTTTATATTTTATTGAAGTTTTTCACTTTAGTTATGAGTTGATAACAAACCATTGATACATAACTATCGTCATGATAACAGCTGCCGATGAGTCCTTTTTAATGTCTATCCAATCAAAATCAGCCATTTCCATTGCTTATTTAAAGTCCTGTTTGTTCTTCTCACAATCCAACGTCTCAATAATTATCTACACATTTTAAGGGTCATTATTCATGTATCAAATTCCACAGTTTAAAGGACTTGATTATCCCTAGACAGCACCTTTTGGCTTATTACCCTGTACCCCAAGCATATTTCGTTTTGCGCAGTGACATTAATCCTGCCATATTGGATGACATTAGAAAGCAGTGTCACCAGAAACAAACACTACCTGCTCACTCAGTTACCTTTAAATAATTAATAATAAGCAGTTTCACTCCAGTAAAACTTAGTGAACTCAGTAACCGAACATACAGACATGTACACTGTACCAGTTATGCCCCTGTTCAAATCCCTTAAAGACACATACACATTTCTATGGTTTTGGTGCAGAACTGGATAATTGCACATATGTCACCAATAAATATCACAAGACACTATCCAATCAGCATGCAGATCCTCAACATGTGATGTAGTTGCTATCCCCCAAAATCGACTAGGTGCAAGCGACACACTTGCAACATTATCTGATTGGTTGTGCTTCCTGTCCCTCCACAGTGCTCTGTTCTAATCAGAGCCTCGGGCAACACAACCTCTGGGATCCTAACCATGGGTCCCATCCCCCATAAAGTGCTTTTACCTGTATTCTGTCCGAGAACCTGCAAAAGCACAGTAGTGGAGGATGGGACCCATGATTAGGTTCCTATAGGTGGTTGCGGCACCCGAGGCTCTAATTAGAACAGAACGCTCTGGAGCGTATCTGCCCTTGACCATTATTGCATTATATTGGTCTATGTGTCCGTGAGGGACAGGAAGCAGAACCAATAAGATAATGTTGCAAGTGTGTCGCGATCAGGAGATTGAGACAAATAATGACTTTGCTGTTTTCGGAAGATATAATTCCAAGCTTAAGGGGTATTTAACTGAAATAGCATTTTGAGACTATGACCACTGGAGAAAAAAACGCACTAACTGTTCGACATTTAGAAACTGTTTTCTAACTAAAACAAGCACAAGACTGATCGTGTTGTGTTCAGTTAATAATTTCATATAACTATGTAAATTTATATTTTGTAATTGGTTTTCTAACTTGTTGAAAAAAATATGTTTTGGACAATAAATAACTTTTAATAATTTTTTTACAAAATATTTTAACTAGGTGTAGAAATCTTTCTTTTTTTTAATACAATTAACACAGCACCATATGTGACATATAAATAAATATATATATATATATATATATATATATATATATATATAATGGTGAGCCCATTATATATATAAATTCATTACCGCACAAGTTGCGCACTGAAATTGAATCTCATAATTAACCATGTCTCATAGCGTTAACAAAAGGTAAACCACAAAAGCCCATAGGCCTTGTATCTCAGGGCATACACAGCATAACTCAGCCGTTAGTCTCAGGGGAATGAAGGAGTTAAAATGTAAAAGGCATAAATGCATAAATGATCTAGCAGCAGTCTGAAGCAGGCCGGGAGCTGGGCAGACTATTTAACAAGAGCAATAAAGGTTTTGGGTTTCAGATCATCTTCCAGAAAAAGAGAATAACAGTGAGAGAGGAAATTTCAGTAGTAGACTTGACAAAGGTCAGTACTCCAGACTTTAAGTTAGACAAAAACACTAGCTTTATTGAAAACATCAAGATTTTTGGCTCGGTTTCAGCTGTCCCTCCAGGCAGGCAGTGAAGCATTAAAGCGAACTTATAACAGACTGTAATGTCTGCTGCTTATAGTGTTTATAATTTATCTTTCACAGAATATTTCACTTTTTCAGAATTAAAGTTTATGACTAGTATTACTTGAAAGGTACTGCTTATTTTATGTTTGTCACTTCTAAAGAAGAATTATACACCAACAGTTTGTGTTTTATTCTTACATGGTTTAACAAAATATATAATAGTTCACCCAAATATAATATAAGGTCTTGATCTATCTTTATTTTGCTTTGGATTTCCTAACGATGGGCCAGATTACGTGTGGCACCATAACAGTTACGCACAAGCGGTATCAGGTTTATCACGGCTGTTTGCGCGCGTTACATTAGCTGTCGTAATACAAGTTGAAAGTATATTAACGTGAGTCAGGATAGTGCGACCGCAGAGCTCTGGTTAACTGTTTTGTGAAACAAAAAAGTGTCACAAAACTCAAAAAAATGCATTGAAAATACAGTTACATTCTTAATAACACTACCAAATAGAAATGATTTAAAAAAGAAATTGCACAAAAATGTTATACAGACTTAAAGAGACGTCTCAGGTGTTAGACCAAAAAAGGCTGCAAAGGGCTTTAACATAGAGATACATACATATACCTGTCTAAATATGTAAATGAGTGTGTCTAAATATATATGTATGTGTACAGATGTTTTTATGAATTTGTATGTGTATATATGTGTATACATATAGATATATATGTGTGTGTACAGATGTTTTTATGAATTTGTATGTGTATATATGTGTATACATATAAATATATATGAGTGTGTGTACAGATGTATTTATGAATTTGTATGTGTATATATGTGTATACATATAGATATATATGTGTGTGTACAGATGTATTTATGAATTTGTATGTGTATATATGTGTATACATATAGATATATGTGTGTGTGTACAGATGTTTTTATGAATTTGTATGTGTATATATGTGTATACATATAGATATATATGTGTGTGTACAGATGTATTTATGAATTTGTATGTGTATATATGTGTATACATATAGATATATATGTGTGTACAGATGTTTTTATGAATTTGTATGTGTATATATGTGTATACATATAGATATATATGTGTGTGTACAGATGTATTTATGAATTTGTATGTGTATATATGTGTATACATATAGATATATGTGTGTGTACAGATGTTTTTATGAATTTGTATGTGTATATATGTGTATACATATAGATATATATGTGTGTGTACAGATGTTTTTATGAATTTGTATGTGTATATATGTGTATACATATAGATATATATGTGTGTGTACAGATGTTTTTATGGATTTGTATGTGTATATATGTGTATACATATATATATATATATATATATATATATATGTGTGTGTGTACAGATGTATTTATGAATTTGTATGTGTATATATGTGTATACATATAGATATATATGTGTGTGTACAGATGTATTTATGAATTTGTATGTGTATATATGTGTATACATATAGATATATATGTGTGTGTGTGTACAGATGTATTTATGGATTTGTATGTGTATATATGTGTATACATATAGATATATATGTGTGTGTACAGATGTTTTTATGAATTTGTATCTGTATATATGTGTATACATATAGATATATATGTGTGTGTACAGATGTATTTATGGATTTGTATGTGTATATATGTGAATACATATAGATATATATGTGTGTGTACAGATGTTTTTTATGAATTTGTATGTGTATATATGTGTATACATATAGATATATATGTGTGTGTACAGATGTATTTATGAATTTGTATGTGTATATATGTGTATACATATAGATATATATATGTGTGTGTACAGATGTTTTTATGAATTTGTATGTGTATATATGTGTATACATATATGTGTGTGTACAGATGTATTTATGAATTTGTATGTGTATATATGTGTATACATATAGATATATATGTGTGTGTGTACATATGTATTTATGAATTTGTATGTGTATATATGTGTATACATATAAATATATGTGTGTGTGTACAGATGTATTTATGCATTTGTATGTGTATATATGTGTATACATATAGATATATATGTGTGTGTGTACAGATGTATTTATGCATTTGTATGTGTATATATGTGTATACATATATATATATATATATATATATATATGTGTGTGTGTGTACAGATGTATTTATGAATTTGTATGTGTATATATGTGTATACATATAAATATATATGTGTGTGTGTACAGATGTATTTATGAATTTGTATGTGTATATATGTGTATACATATAGATATATATATGTGTGTACATATGTTTTTATGAATTTGTATGTGTATATATGTGTATACATATATGTGTGTGTACAGATGTATTTATGAATTTGTATGTGTGTATATGTGTATACATATAGATATATGTGTGTGTACAGATGTTTTTATGAATTTGTATGTGTATATATGTGTATACATATAGATATATATGTGTGTGTACAGATGTATTTATGAATTTGTATGTGTATATATGTGTATACATATAGATATATATATGTGTGTGTACAGATGTATTTATTAATTTGTATGTGTATATATATGTATACATATAGATATATATGTGTGTGTACAGATGTTTTTATGAATTTGTATGTGTATATATGTGTATACATATAGATATATATGTGTGTGTACAGATGTATTTATGAATTTGTATGTGTATATTTATGTATACATATAGATATGTATGTGTGTGTACAGATGTATTTATGCATTTGTATGTGTATATATGTGTATACATATAGATATATATGTGTGTGTACAGATGTTTTTATGAATTTGTATGTGTATATATGTGTATACATATAGATATATATGTGTGTGTACAGATGTTTTTATGAATCTGTATGTGTATATATGTGTATACATATAGATATATATGTGTGTGTACAGATGTATTTATTAATTTGTATGTGTATATATGTGTATACATATATATATATATATATGTGTGTGTGTGTGTACAGATGTATTTATGAATTTGTATGTATATATATGTGTATACATATAGATATATATGTGTGTACAGATGTATTTATGAATTTGTATGTGTATATATGTGTATACATATAGATATATATGTGTGTACAGATGTATTTATGAATTTGTATGTGCATATATATGTATACATATAGATATATATGTGTGTGTACAGATGTATTTATGAATTTGTATGTGTATATATGTGTATACATATAGATATATGTGTGTGTACAGATGTATTTATGAATTTGTATGTGTATATATGTGTATACATATAGATATATATGTGTGTGTACAGATGTATTTATGAATTTGTATGTGTATATATGTGTATACATATATGTGTGTGTACAGATGTATTTATGAATTTGTATGTGTATATATGTGTATACATATATGTGTGTGTACAGATGTATTTATGAATTTGTATGTGTATATATGTGTATACATATAGATATATATGTGTGTGTGTGTGTTGAAGCCTTTTGCAGTCAAATAGATCAAAACAATTTAAAGCATATTTATACAATATTTATATTTAATAAAGGTTATAACTATGTATGTACTGTATATATTTCACATTCCAATGTTCTGCACATAGAAGAATATGTTTTATGTATTTACAAATAGATATAAATTCCGATATTTGTGTGTGTGTGTATATATATATATATATATATATTTAAAATCAATATAGTCCAGGTGTGTGCACTCTCACCATAAATCCACAACAGCCAGGGTAATACTCCGTAATATTATATTGAAATAAGCACTCACTGGACTTCAGCCAGCTGTGATGTTTCGGGGACACAACCAGTCCCTTCCTCTGACAAACAACAAGTGACAAAATCAAGCCTTTTAAAGATCTTTGTATCCCTCCCCCTTGTTAACAGCCAATCAAAGCTGTCCAAGTGTTTATCAAATTAGTGACAACATCTATTTGCATGTAATAATTGTTACCTACAAAAACAGTAAATGATGTGTGTATAATTGATGTGAAGTAATATTAAATAAAGTAAAGTGAATAACTATGTATAATATTATGATACTATCATGGTTGATCCACTCTGATGGTCTCTGTGCAGCTATTCATAGCTGGTATACAAATGTAAACAAACTTTTATGGACAACCAATAAGAAACGGTATAGTTCTATCACACCCCTTGCTCACATATATGTCGTTTTAGCCTCAGTCGGTGATAGATCTGTTAGCAATTTAGACTAATTCAAAAATATCAATACTGTAGGGGCTGTTATGTACACAAAACTAATGTCTGTGCCCCTAAATCCGCCTATTGTGGGCGTGCTGAATTGCCCTTTTAGCAACCGTGTTGTCATGACACCCACCGTGCTCACCAAATTAACATACATTGATTTAGGATTCTAAAATAAACTAATTGTTCCTATAACCCACACCTACCTAACTTACGGCTAGATTACAAGTTTTGCGTTATGAGCTATGCGGTGCTAATGTGCAGTTTTTTCTCACCGCTCACCTGCAGCGCTGGTTTTACAGGTTTTTACAAACCCGGCATTAGAAGGCAAGAAGTGAGCGTAGAGCAAAATTTTTCTTTACACTACACTCCAATATCAGCGCTGCTTAAGTCAGCGGTGAGCTGGTTTTACGTGCTCGTGCACGATTTCCCCATAGACACCATTGGGGAGAGCCAGCTGAGAAAAAGTCTAACATCTGCAAAAAAGCAGCGTAAATCTCAGTAACGCAGCCCCATTGATTCCTATGGGGAAACACATTTTATGTTTACACCTAACACCCTAACATGAACCCCGAGTCTAAACACCCCTAATCTTACAATTATTAACCCCTAATCTTCTGCCCCCGACATCACCGACACCTACATTATCCTTATTAACCCCTAATCTGCCGCTCCGGACACCGCCACCACCTACATTATACTTATTAACCCCTAATCTGCTGCCCCCAAAATCACCTACATTATATTTATTAACCCCTAATCTCCCACCCCAATGTCGCCGCAACCTACCTACACTTATTAACCCCTAATCTGCCGCCCCCAATGTCACCGCCGCCGCCACTGTATTAACCCCTAAATCTAAGTCTATCCCTAACACCCCCTAACTTAAATATAATTTGAATAAATCTAAATAAAATTACTATCATTAACTAAATTATTCCTATTTAAAACTAAATACTTACCTATAAAATAAAAACCCTAAAATAAATAATAATAAATAATAATATAAAATAATAAATAAATAATATAAAATAAACCCTAAGTTAGCTACAATATAACTGATAGTTACATTGTAGCTAGCTTAGGGTTTATCTTTATTTTACAGGCAACTTTGTATTTATTTTAACTTAGTAGAATAGTTACTAAATTGTTATTAACTATTTAATAACTACCTTGCTAAAATAAATACAAATTGACCTGTAAAATAAAACCTAACCTAAGTTACAGTAACACCTAACCTAACCCTACATTTAAATAAATTACCTACATTAAATAAATTAAAGTAAATTAGCTAAATCACAAACAAACAAACAAACACTAAATTACAGAAAATAAAAAAAACTAATTACAGATCTTTAAACTAATTACACATAATCTAATAGCCCTATCAAAATTAAAAAGCCCCCCCAAAATAAAAAAAAAATAGCCTAAACTAAACTATCAATAGCCCTTAAAAGGGCCTTTTGCTGGGCATTGCCCCAAATAAATCAACTCTTTTACCTGAAAAAAAAAAAAAAATACAAACAACACCCCCAACAGTTAAACCCACACAACCAACCCCCAAATAAAAGCCTAACTAAAAAATCCTAAGATCCCCATTGCCCTGAAAAGGGCATTTGGATGGGCATTGCCCTTAAAAGGGCATTTAGCTCTATTGCAGGTCCAAAGCCCTAACCTAAAAAAATAAACCCACCCAATACACCCTTAAAAAAATCCTAACACTAACCCCCGAAGATTCACTTACCGGGAGAAGTCTTCATCCAAGAGTCAAGATGTCCTCAAGGAAGCTGGCAGAAGTGGTCCTCCAGACGGGCAGAAGTGGTCCTCCAGACGGGCAGAAGTCTTTATCCAGACGGCATCTTCTATCTTCATCCTTCTGACGCGGAGCGGCTCCATCTTCAAGACATCCGGTGTAAAGCATCCTCTTTAAACAACGTCTTCTTCGGAATGAATATCACTTTAAGTGACGTCATCCAAGATGGTGTCCCTTAGATTCCGATTGGCTAATAGAATTCTATCAGCCAATCGGAATTAAGGTTGATAAAATCCTATTGGCTGAGGCAATCAGCCAATAGGGTTGAACTTCAATCCTATTGGCTGATTCAATCAGCCAATAGGATTGAGCTCGCATTCTATTGGCTGATTGGAACAGCCAATAGGATTTTTTCTACCTTAATTCCGATTGGCTGATAGATTTTGATTGGCTGATAGAATTCTAAGGGTCACCATCTTGGATGACATCACTTAAAGTGATATTCATTCCAAAGAAGACGTTGTTTGAAAAGAATGTTCCGCGCCGGATGTCTTGAAGATGGAGCCGCTCCGCGTTGGAAGGATAAGGATAGAAGATGCCGTCTGGATGAAGACTTCTGCCCGTCTAGAGGACCACTTCTGCCCGTCTCAAGGACCACTTCTGCTGGCTTCCTTGAAGACATCTTGCTGCTTGGATGAAGACTTCTCCCGTTAAGTGAATCTTCGGGGGTTAGTGTTAGGATTTTTTTAAGGGTGTATTGGGTGGGTTTATTTTTTAGGTTAGGGCTTTGGTTAGGTTAGGGCTTTAGGCCTGCAATAGAGCATTAGTTATATTGTAGCTAGCTTAGGGTTTATTTTATAGGTAAGTATTTGGTTTTAAATAGGAATAATTTAGTTAATGATAGTAATTTTATTTAGATTTATTTAAATTATATTTAAGTTAGGGGGTGCTAGGGTTAGGGTTATACTTAAGTTTAAAGGGTTAATGAATTTAGAATAGTGGCGGCGACGTTGGGGACGGCAGATTAGGGGTTAATAAATGTAGGTAAGGGGCGGCGATGTTGGGGGCAGCAGATTAGGGGTTAATAAATATAATGTAGGTCGTGGCGATGTCCGGAGCGGAAGATTAGGGGTTAATAAGTATAATGTAGGTGGCGGCTATGTTAGGGGCGACAGATTAGGGGTTAATAATATTTAACTAGTGTTTGTGAGGCGGGAGAGCGGTGGTTTAGGGGTTAATATGTTTATTCTAGTGGCTGCGATGTCCGTAGCGGCAGATTAGGGGTTAAAAATGTTATTATAGTGTTTGCGATGATATAACTTAATCGCAGTAGCGAAGACGCGCCCACCTATGATGACGTCACTAATCACCATGGTGACCCGTAATACATACATAAAGTAAGTAATATAATAAAGTAATAGGTGCTCTATCTTGTATTAAACTAACCTAATGTACCGCAAATGCCCAACTATATTATAGGGGTCACTGAGCGAATCGCAAAACTATGATTAGTGAGGGAGAACTGGCATATCATTTCTTAATCACGCCCCCTGTAGGCGTTCTCACACTCCCCAGATAGCAATAACTAACACCCCTGTCAATCGTATAAGTGTATATTCACTAATGCAAAGGTATGTCAAAAGGAAATGGACCAAATTCCTCATTATTAATCCTCCCTACGAGCATAGTACAGTGATTCTCTATATGTGCAGAAGTAAAGCAAACAATTTTGAAATTAGAAAAAAACAAAACTATAAAATTTAAAATAATTCTGTTCGTTATGGGACTAATGGGACCATAGGTATAAATACAAAAAAACTATAAAAAAAACTTTTTTTTTATTCTATATCTGACCACCCTACAACCTATTAGCAGTCACCTATTCATAAATATCAATGTTAATCCTAACAACCTCCATACTCATAAAACTAAAAAAAGAAGAAAAGAAAAAGAAATGCACCACTGGAACTTATAGGAGGGGATATATATATAATATCTATAATCGGGACCAGAGTATCTATTAACCCATCTCTTTCTAAGCCACCTCTAGGTGGCTAACCTCAAAGTCAACTATTGTACCAGCCTGTGCACAGATAGACCACAGTTGATCAACCATAAGAAAAGCATCATTCCAATGTGAATGTGTATATAAAGTGACAACAAAATATAGACATATTTAAAAGAAGCATTAAAAACAACAAACAAACATATACCTGATCTATGGTAATCAATATTCTACAGTGGATTTGTCCTATGGGTACTTATTTAGGATCATGAATTCTTACCCCATGTTAAATGATATGGCCGCCCATATCAAACCTTCCTGGTCACAAACTAATATTGTTATCGTTGACTCTCATTAAAATTGTAGACTCTCATTCAAACCCCTATTTTTTAAAATTAGAGGTAGCTCTGCCAACCAGAATGAACATTTAGTCCCTTCAGACTCAGAGTGCCTAGCTCGTAGATCCATCTTGCCTCCTTCAAAAGGATCCTGGCTCTGTCTCCCCCTCTTCTCAATTTGGGCACATGATCTATGAGGCGGAATCTCAGATCCTTCACTGTGTGACCTGCCTCAATCAAGTGTCTAGCCACTGGTAAATCTGACTTCCCTTTTTGTATGGCTGTCCAGATTGCTCGCCATTCTAGTTCTTCTGTCATCCACTGTCTTTCCTGTGTAGTATCTCCCACAGGGACAGTTAAGAAGATAGACCACAAATTGTGTGGTACATGTCAAGAAGTGTTTAAATTCATACCTATACCTCAGAGGAAGGGACTGGTTGTGTCCCGAAATGTCACAATAAAGAACACAATTTTTGTCACGGTTGGCTGAAGTCCAGTGAGTGCTTATTTCAATATTATATATATATATATATATATATATATATATATATATATATATATATATATATATATATATATACACACTCACTGGCCACTTGATTCGATACACCTGCTCAATTGCTTGGTAACACAAATTGCTATCACATGGCACATGGCAGCAACTAAATGCATTTAGGCATCTAGACATAATGAAGACGACTTGCTGTAGTTCAAAATATACGTGTGATAGACACACAAGAGGGCGCTATGACAACTAAGTAATAAAAAACAAAAAATAATTAATAATGTAGACAATGACAAGCAATGTATACGAATGGTTATGAACGGATCATGGACTCTCACCATACAGACGATGCAACAATTAATATTCTGTCCCAAAAGAATGTGTAATGTCCATATATATAATGTCCAAATGATGTAAGCAACACCAGTTGCTGCCGATGGTGCTGTACTGTCCTCCTGTGAATGCCCTCTTAGTTCCTAAGTGACCGGAGGCAGATCTATAGGGTTTGGAGGGGAAACAGAAGCGACAAATGTGTGTATCCAGTGTGTTATAAACCCCCCTGTACAAGTATACTATGCCCAGGGTACTCACACTTTGACTTAGCACACCAATGTGCTGGTAGGCGCAGACTGGCTATCAGAGCAAGCCAGCTAGCTCTCTCCGGTGCACTCTCTCGCTGTGGTAATCGTCAAAGTCTGAGCCGCTGTGTCTTTTTAGTGCTGATCTCCAGCACCAGCAGGAACTGGTAACAGACTAGCTCCCAAGGATTGGTAATGAGGATATACTTATCATGGAATCATATGCGATGGTATAAAAAATAGATTTTAATCAGTGTTAAAAACAACAACCATACAGATTCCACAAATAGATATCAGGTATATATTCTTTGCTACGCGTTTCTCGGCTGCTTATGGGCCGTTTCTTCAGGCATATTTGTATAAACATTTGAATCGGCTATATATTGCCGCTCATTACCAAATCCTCCCTCCCCCCATCAGACCCAATAGGCGTGTAGCTGTCAGCCATTGGCTGTTGAAACACATCCAGCTGATACTTAGTAACATAATTTGAATAGATACATGTATCCAACAAGTTACAAACAATGGTATAATCATAAAAAACAATGGTATAATCATAAAACGTAACAATATAGTTGTCTACTTAATATTGCGAACTTCCTGCACATATCCTCCTCATAACGGGCCTCCAAAAAATAGCGATTAATAAAATCTCTCGATTTCGCTTCCAATGTGTAACCAAGCTAAGAACTAAATAGGACCTATATATATTGATAATGGGCTTCATATGAAATTAAATTTCCACTATCAAATACTTGGATATGATGCATTAAGTATCTATCTAGATGATATATATATTCTCGAAATGATATACGATTTTCTCATTTTAATTTATTAAAGGGACCTCCTGTCGTAACAACGCTATTATGAATAAATTTATTTGTACTACTCCTAAATGAAATTCTTTGCTTTTGTTAACACTATATATCTAATGATAAGAATATGTGTAAAATGAATATACTGAATATAATATTAAAAAGGTTTATTCTAAAGAATAATACATCATAAATAAGGAATGACTAAAACCTACATATTTTAAAATAAACTCTATTGCACTATCTGAATCAGTTTGGCGAACTATTCCGTTCCTATTTTCTATATCTCTTTAGAGGTGTAAATCCTATACATGTTGTTTCTAAGTGCAACCATCTCTATAATGATGGTATCCACACTGCGATGTACTCTACAATTAAAGAGATTTTTTACAACTCTTAATACGATATTTAGATTCAGTGTCTGCATTCTAATTATATACATATAATATGTATCTAAATCCTATACTGAAATAAAACATTAATTTATTGTAACAATTATACACTTAAATAGTGATATATACAGTGAAATTTGGTTATTTTGAAATCACAACTTATATTTTTAGCACTTTGACCATTAATGGTCTTTTACTTCATATTGTATTTTTACATAAGACACACTATTTTTCTACACATATTATATTTTTATATAAGACACACTATTCTTCTATACGGATGGGTAGTAATATTATTTATAGTACCATGACCATAGTCTATATATATTTTTTTTTTTTTGGAATTTAGGAGGGAACTCTATTCACTAGTAATTGGGGTTACAGAATTAGTATTATTCACAAAATGTTCACTGTATATATCACTATTTAAGTGTATAATTGTTACAATAAATTAATGTTTTATTTCAGTATAGGATTTAGATACATATTATATGTATATAATTAGAATGCAGACACTGAATCTAAATATCGTATTAAGAGTTGTAAAAAATCTCTTTAATTGTAGAGTACATCGCAGTGTGGATACCATCATTATAGAGATGGTTGCACTTAGAAACAACATGTATAGGATTTACACCTCTAAAGAGATATAGAAAATAGGAACGGAATAGTTCGCCAAACTGATTCAGATAGTGCAATAGAGTTTATTTTAAAATATGTAGGTTTTAGTCATTCCTTATTTATGATGTATTATTCTTTAGAATAAACCTTTTTAATATTATATTCAGTATATTCATTTTACACATATTCTTATCATTAGATATATAGTGTTAACAAAAGCAAAGAATTTCATTTAGGAGTAGTACAAATAAATTTATTCATAATAGCGTTGTTACGACAGGAGGTCCCTTTAATAAATTAAAATGAGAAAATCGTATATCATTTCGAGAATATATATATCATCTAGATAGATACTTAATGCATCATATCCAAGTATTTGATAGTGGAAATTTAATTTCATATGAAGCCCATTATCAATATATATAGGTCCTATTTAGTTCTTAGCTTGGTTACACATTGGAAGCGAAATCGAGAGATTTTATTAATCGCTATTTTTTGGAGGCCCGTTATGAGGAGGATATGTGCAGGAAGTTCGCAATATTAAGTAGACAACTATATTGTTACGTTTTATGATTATACCATTGTTTTTTATGATTATACCATTGTTTGTAACTTGTTGGATACATGTATCTATTCAAATTATGTTACTAAGTATCAGCTGGATGTGTTTCAACAGCCAATGGCTGACAGCTACACGCCTATTGGGTCTGATGGGGGGAGGGAGGATTTGGTAATGAGCGGCAATATATAGCCGATTCAAATGTTTATACAAATATGCCTGAAGAAACGGCCCATAAGCAGCCGAGAAACGCGTAGCAAAGAATATATACCTGATATCTATTTGTGGAATCTGTATGGTTGTTGTTTTTAACACTGATTAAAATCTATTTTTTATACCATCGCATATGATTCCATGATAAGTATATCCTCATTACCAATCCTTGGGAGCTAGTCTGTTACCAGTTCCTGCTGGTGCTGGAGATCAGCACTAAAAAGACACAGCGGCTCAGACTTTGACGATTACCACAGCGAGAGAGTGCACCGGAGAGAGCTAGCTGGCTTGCTCTGATAGCCAGTCTGCGCCTACCAGCACATTGGTGTGCTAAGTCAAAGTGTGAGTACCCTGGGCATAGTATACTTGTACAGGGGGGGTTTATAACACACTGGATACACACATTTGTCGCTTCTGTTTCCCCTCCAAACCCTATAGATCTGCCTCCGGTCACTTAGGAACTAAGAGGGCATTCACAGGAGGACAGTACAGCACCATCGGCAGCAACTGGTGTTGCTTACATCATTTGGACATTATATATATGGACATTACACATTCTTTTGGGACAGAATATTAATTGTTGCATCGTCTGTATGGTGAGAGTCCATGATCCGTTCATAACCATTCGTATACATTGCTTGTCATTGTCTACATTATTAATTATTTTTTGTTTTTTATTACTTAGTTGTCATAGCGCCCTCTTGTGTGTCTATCACACGTATATTTTTATTCTTTTTATCCATTTTATTGGTATTGAGAGGTGCAGCTGGTCTTTCATCCATTCATTTATGTTAGATTCATGTTAGATTCACTGATTATTTTAGCGCCCTCTAGTGTCTAAGGCTACAGTTGTTTATCAGTTGCTGTAGTTCAAACCTAGCATCAGAATGGGGAAGACAGGGGATTTAAGTGACTTTGAACATGGCATGTTTGTTGGTGCCCGATGGGCTGGTCTGAATATTTGAAAAACTGCTGATCTACTGGGAATTTCACGTACAACCATCTCTAGGATTTATAGAGAATGGTCCAAAAAAGAGAAAATATCCAGTGAGCGGAAGTTGTGTGGACGAAAATGCCCTGTTGATGTCAGGGGTCAGAGGAGAATGGGCAGACTAGTTTGAGATGATAGAAAGGCAACAGTAACTCAAATAACCACTCATTACAACCAAGGTATGCAGAATACCATCTCTGAACGCACAACACGTTGAAACCTTGAAGCAGATGGGCTACAGCAGCAGAAGACTACACCGGGTGCCACTCCTGTCTACTAAGAACAGGAAAAAGAGGCTACAATTCCTACAGGCCCACCAAAATTGGACAATAGAAGATTGGAAAAATATTGGGTGGTATGATGAGTCTCGATTTCAGATGTGACATTCAGATGGTAGGGTCAGAATTTGGCGTAAACAACATTAGAGTATGGATCCATCCTGCCTTGTATCAATGTTTCTCCAACATAGGTGTGTCCGGTCCACGGCGTCATCCTTACTTGTGGGATATTCTCTTCCCCAACAGGAAATGGCAAAGAGCCCAGCAAAGCTGGTCACATGATCCCTCCTAGGCTCCGCCTTCCCCAGTCATTCTCTTTGCCGTTGTACAGGCAACATCTCCACGGAGATGGCTTAGAGTTTTTTAGTGTTTAACTGTAGTTTTTATTATTCAATCAAGAGTTTGTTATTTTAAAATAGTGCTGGTATGTACTATTTACTCTGAAACAGAAAAGAGATGAAGATTTCTGTTTGTAAGAGGAAAATGATTTTAGCAACCGTTACTAAAATCGATGGCTGTTTCCACACAGGACTGTTGAGAGGAATTAACTTCAGTTGGGGGAACAGTGAGCAGACTTTTGCTGCTTGAGGTATGACACATTCTAACAAGACGATGTAATGCTGGAAGCTGTCATTTTCCCTATGGGATCCGGTAAGCCATTTTTATTACAGAAAGAAAAAAAGGGCTTCACAAGGGCTTTTTAAGACTGTAGACATTTTCTGGGCTAAATCGATTTATATATAAACATATTTTATACTCCATAGCCTTGAGGAATTATTTTAATCTTGGGAATTATGTAAAATAACCGGCAGGCACTGTATTGGACACCTTATTCTCTAGGGGCTTTCCCTAATCATAGGCAGAGTCTCATTTTCGCGCCTGTATTGCGCACTTGTTTTTGAGAAGCATGACATGCAGATGCATGTGTGAGGAGCTCTGATACATAGAAAAGACTTTCTGAAGGCGTCATTTGGTATCGTATTCCCCTTTGGGCTTGGTTGGGTCTCAGCAAAGCAGATACCAGGGACTGTAAAGGGGTTAAATATAAAAACGGCTCCGGTTCCGTTATTTTAAGGGTTAAAGCTTCCAAATTTGGTGTGCAATACTTTTAAGGCTTTAAGACACTGTGGTGAAATTTTGGTGAATTTTGAACAATTCCTTCATACTTTTTCGCAATTGCAGTAATAAAGTGTGTTCAGTTTAAAATTTAAAGTGACAGTAACGGTTTATTTTAAAACGTTTTTTGTACTTTGTTATCAAGTTTTTGCCTGTTTAACATGTCTGAACTACCAGATAGACTGTGTTCTGAATGTGGGGAAGCCAAGGTTCCTTCTCATTTAAATAGATGTGATTTATGTGACACAAAATTTAGAGAAAATGATGCCCAAGATGATTCCTCAAGTGAGGGGAGTAAGCATGGTACTGCATCATCCCCTCCTTCGTCTACACCAGTCTTGCCCACACAGGAGGCCCCTAGTACATCTAGCGCGCCAATACTCCTTACTATGCAACAATTAACGGCTGTAATGGATAATTCTATCAAAAACATTTTAGCCAAAATGCCCACTTATCAGCGAAAGCGCGACTGCTCTGTTTTAGAAAATACTGAAGAGCATGAGGACGCTGATGATATTGGTTCTGAAGGGCCCCTACCCCAGTCTGAGGGGGCCAGGGAGGTTTTGTCTGAGGGAGAAATTTCAGATTCAGGGAAAATTTCTCAACAAGCTGAACCTGATGTGATTACATTTAAATTTAAATTGGAACATATCCGCGCTCTGCTTAAGGAGGTGTTATCCACTCTGGATGATTGTGAGAATTTGGTCATTCCAGAGAAACTATGTAAAATGGACAAGTTCCTGGAGGTCCCGGGGCCCCCCGAAGCTTTTCCTATACCCAAGCGGGTGGCGGACATTGTAAATAAAGAATGGGAAAGGCCCGGTATACCTTTCGTCCCTCCCCCCATATTTAAAAAAATGTTTCCTATGGTCGACCCCAGAAAGGACTTATGGCAGACAGTCCCCAAGGTCGAGGGGGCGGTTTCTACTCTAAACAAACGCACCACTATACCCATAGAAGATAGTTGTGCTTTCAAAGATCCTATGGATAAAAAATTAGAAGGTTTGCTTAAAAAGATGTTTGTTCAGCAAGGTTACCTTCTACAACCAATTTCATGCATTGTTCCTGTCACTACAGCAGCGTGTTTCTGGTTCGATGAGCTAGAAAAGGCGCTCAATAATAATTCTTCTTCTTATGAGGAGATTATGGACAGAATTCATGCTCTCAAATTGGCTAATTCTTTCACCCTAGACGCCACTTTGCAATTGGCTAGGTTAGCGGCGAAAAATTCTGGTTTTGCTATTGTGGCGCGCAGAGCGCTTTGGTTAAAATCTTGGTCAGCGGATGCGTCTTCCAAGAACAAATTGCTTAACATTCCTTTCAAGGGGAAAACGCTGTTTGGCCCTGACTTGAAAGAGATTATCTCTGATATCACTGGGGGCAAGGGCCACGCCCTTCCTCAGGATAGGTCTTTCAAGGCCCAAAATAAACCTAATTTTCGTCCCTTTCGCAGAAACGGACCAGCCCCAAGTGCTACGTCCTCTAAGCAAGAGGGTAATACTTCTCAAGCCAAGCCAGCCTGGAGACCAATGCAAGGCTGGAACAAAGGAAAGCAGGCCAAGAAACCTGCCACTGCTACCAAGACAGCATGAGATGTTGGCCCCCGATCCGGGACCGGATCTGGTGGGGGGCAGACTCTCTCTCTTCGCTCAGGCTTGGGCAAGAGATGTTCTGGATCCTTGGGCACTAGAAATAGTCTCCCAAGGTTATCTTCTGGAATTCAAGGGGCTTCCCCCAAGGGGGAGGTTCCACAGGTCTCAATTGTCTTCAGACCACATAAAAAGACAGGCATTCTTACATTGTGTAGAAGACCTGTTAAAAATGGGAGTGATTCATCCTGTTCCTTTAGGAGAACAAGGGATGGGGTTCTACTCCTATCTGTTCGTAGTTCCCAAAAAAG
Organism: Bombina bombina; assembly: GCF_027579735.1. NCBI lineage: Eukaryota > Metazoa > Chordata > Amphibia > Anura > Bombinatoridae > Bombina > Bombina bombina. Next base: position 15,180,383 of record NC_069510.1, on the reverse strand, counting down.
AGGGAACATTCAGACCAATCTTAGATCTCAAGATCCTAAACAAGTTTCTCAAGGTTCCATCGTTCAAAATGGAAACCATTCGAACAATTCTTCCTTCCATCCAGGAAGGTCAATTCATGACCACGGTGGATTTAAAGGATGCGTATCTACATATTCCTATCCACAAGGAACATCATCGGTTCCTAAGGTTCGCATTCCTGGACAAGCATTACCAGTTTGTGGCACTTCCGTTCGGATTAGCCACTGCTCCAAGGATTTTCACAAAGGTACTAGGGTCCCTTCTAGCGGTGCTAAGACCAAGGGGCATTGCAGTAGTACCTTACTTGGACGACATTCTGATTCAAGCGTCGTCCCTTCCTCAAGCAAAGGCTCACACGGACATTGCCCTGGCCTTTCTCAGATCTCACGGGTGGAAAGTGAACGTAGAAAAAAGTTCTCTATCTCCGTCAACAAGGGTTCCCTTCTTGGGAACAATAATAGACTCCTTAGAAATGAGGATTTTTCTGACAGAGGCCAGAAAATCAAAACTTCTAAACTCTTGTCAAATACTTCATTCTGTTCCTCTTCCTTCCATAGCGCAGTGCATGGAAGTAATAGGTTTGATGGTAGCGGCAATGGACATAGTTCCTTTTGCGCGAATTCATCTAAGACCATTACAACTGTGCATGCTCAGTCAGTGGAATGGGGACTATACAGACTTGTCTCCGACGATACAAGTAGATCAGAGGACCAGAGATTCACTCCGTTGGTGGCTGTCCCTGGACAACCTGTCACAGGGGATGAGCTTCCGCAGACCAGAGTGGGTCATTGTCACGACCGACGCCAGTCTGGTGGGCTGGGGCGCGGTCTGGGGACCCCTGAAAGCTCAGGGTCTTTGGTCTCGGGAAGAATCTCTTCTCCCGATAAATATTCTGGAACTGAGAGCGATATTCAATGCTCTCAAGGCTTGGCCTCAGCTAGCAAAGGCCAAGTTCATACGGTTTCAATCAGACAACATGACGACTGTTGCGTACATCAACCATCAGGGGGGAACAAGGAGTTCCCTGGCGATGGAAGAAGTGACCAAAATCATTCAATGGGCGGAGACTCACTCCTGCCACTTGTCTGCAATCCACATCCCAGGAGTGGAAAATTGGGAAGCGGATTTTCTGAGTCGTCAGACATTTCATCCGGGGGAGTGGGAACTCCATCCGGAAATCTTTGCCCAAATTACTCAATTGTGGGGCATTCCAGACATGGATCTGATGGCCTCTCGTCAGAACTTCAAGGTTCCTTGCTACGGGTCCAGATCCAGGGATCCCAAGGCGACTCTAGTAGATGCACTAGTAGCACCTTGGACCTTCAAACTAGCTTATGTATTCCCGCCGTTTCCTCTCATCCCCAGGCTGGTAGCCAGGATCAATCAGGAGAGGGCATCGGTGATCTTGATAGCTCCTGCGTGGCCACGCAGGACTTGGTATGCAGACCTGGTGAATATGTCATCGGCTCCACCATGGAAGCTACCTTTGAGACGAGACCTTCTTGTTCAAGGTCCGTTCGAACATCCGAATCTGGTCTCACTCCAACTGACTGCTTGGAGATTGAACGCTTGATCTTATCAAAGCGAGGGTTCTCAGATTCTGTCATTGATACTCTTGTTCAGGCCAGAAAGCCTGTAACTAGAAAAATTTACCACAAAATATGGAAAAAATATATCTGTTGGTGTGAATCTAAAGGATTCCCTTGGGACAAGGTAAAAATTCCTAAGATTCTATCCTTTCTTCAAGAAGGTTTGGAGAAAGGATTATCTGCAAGTTCCTTGAAGGGACAGATTTCTGCCTTGTCTGTGTTACTTCACAAAAAGCTGGCAGCTGTGCCAGATGTTCAAGCCTTTGTTCAGGCTCTGGTTAGAATCAAGCCTGTTTACAAACCTTTGACTCCTCCTTGGAGTCTCAATTTAGTTCTTTCAGTTCTTCAGGGGGTTCCGTTTGAACCCTTACATTCCGTTGATATTAAGTTATTATCTTGGAAAGTTTTGTTTTTGGTTGCAATTTCTTCTGCTAGAAGAGTTTCAGAATTATCTGCTCTGCAGTGTTCTCCTCCTTATCTGGTGTTCCATGCAGATAAGGTGGTTTTACGTACTAAACCTGGTTTTCTTCCGAAAGTTGTTTCTAACAAAAACATTAACCAGGAGATAGTCGTGCCTTCTTTGTGTCCGAATCCAGTTTCAAAGAAGGAACGTTTGTTGCACAATTTGGATGTTGTTCGTGCTCTAAAATTCTATTTAGATGCTACAAAGGATTTTAGACAAACATCTTCCTTGTTTGTTGTTTATTCTGGTAAAAGGAGAGGTCAAAAAGCAACTTCTACCTCTCTCTCTTTTTGGATTAAAAGCATCATCAGATTGGCTTATGAGACTGCCGGACGGCAGCCTCCTGAAAGAATCACAGCTCATTCCACTAGGGCTGTGGCTTCCACATGGGCCTTCAAGAACGAGGCTTCTGTTGATCAGATATGTAAGGCAGCGACTTGGTCTTCACTGCACACTTTTACTAAATTTTACAAGTTTGATACTTTTGCTTCTTCTGAGGCTATTTTTGGGAGAAAGGTTTTGCAAGCCGTGGTGCCTTCCATCTAGGTGACCTGATTTGCTCCCTCCCTTCATCCGTGTCCTAAAGCTTTGGTATTGGTTCCCACAAGTAAGGATGACGCCATGGACCGGACACACCTATGTTGGAGAAAACAGAATTTATGTTTACCTGATAAATTACTTTCTCCAACGGTGTGTCCGGTCGACGGCCCGCCCTGGTTTTTTAATCAGGTCTGATAATTTATTTTCTTTAACTACAGTCACCACGGTATTATATGGTTTCTCCTATGCAAATATTCCTCCTTTACGTCGGTCGAATGACTGGGGAAGGCGGAGCCTAGGAGGGATCATGTGACCAGCTTTGCTGGGCTCTTTGCCATTTCCTGTTGGGGAAGAGAATATCCCACAAGTAAGGATGACGCCGTGGACCGGACACACCGTTGGAGAAAGTAATTTATCAGGTAAACATAAATTCTGTTTTCAGGCTGGGCTGGTGGTGGTGCAATGCTGTGGGGGATATTTTCTTGGCACACTTTGGACCCTTTAGTACCAATTGAGCATCGTTTAAATGCCACAGCCTACCTTAGTATTGTTGCTGACCATGTCCATCCCTTTATGACTACAGTGTACCCATCTACTGATGGCTACTTCCAGCAGGATAATGCACCATTTCACAAAGCTCAAATCATCTCAAACTGGTTTCTTGAACATGACGATGAGTTCACTGAACTCCAATGGCCTCCATAGTCACAAGATCTCAATTCAATAGATCACCTTTGGGATGTGGTGGAACGGGAGATTTGCATCATGGATGTGCAGCTGACTAATCTTCAGCAACTGCATGATGCTATCACATCAATATGAACCAAGATTTCTGAGGAATGTTTCCAACACCTTGTTGAATGTATGCCACAAAGAATTAAGGCAGTTCTGAAGGCAAAAGGGGGTCCAACCCGGTACTAGCAAGCAAGGTGCCAGTGAGTGTATATACTTATATATAATTATGTATAGATATAGATATATATTGTACCAAAATAACATATATATATATACAGTACTAACATTCTACTAATGGTTCCTTTTACTTACTCTTACAGAGACTGTAAGGACAGTATTGGACTATTTCATAACTCCCAGGAGACCTTCTTTATTTTAGTGACAGGGCACCTGTATTGCATGATAACTATTTATTTTATTTGCCTTATTTACCATATTAGGATTTAGGTTCTAGATTACTCATATATAAATATATATATATATATATATATATATATATATATATATATATTTAATTTTTTATTTTTCTTGATTCATGATATGTATTTGATCATGGATAGCAGTTAGTTTGTTTGAATAATTAACGTCCAGGGATATGGGCTTTCTAGATATTTCCTTCTTAATATGAGGAGAGTTCACGGCATCATTCCTTACCGTTGGGAAATACTGAACCTGGCCACCAGGGGGAAGCAAAAACACCCCAGCCAAAGGCTTATATACTCCCCCTACTTCCCTCATATCCCAGTCATTCTTTGCCTTTCGTCACAGGAGGTTGGCAGAGAAGTGTCAGAAGATTAGGAGTAGTTCCTTATGAAGGGCATCTACCCTTCAAAATGGGACTGGAGTTTTAAGTAGTCTTATCAGCCTCTCAGTGAGAGCATTGACGAATGTTAGAGTCTGGAGATGCAGGGAGAGTTTTTCTGCGAACCCATCCAGACTCATATTAACAGCTCCTAAGCAATCAGTGTTATTGAGTTTCATTGCCTGCTTCCATCACTCAAGTCCATGTCAGGAGCGATGCTACAAGACTGTCAAACTTGAGAGGCTGTGTTTCTGTTCCATGGCATAGATTCCGGTAAGATCGTTTAATTTTTTATACACATATGAAAACGCAAGAAGACAGGGCAACAGTGTGGCTCCTTCTATCTGTTTGGAATCAAGGCTTAATATCTCCGGAGATTATTGAACAGGGGGATTAATCATATAATTTTCTTTTATTATGATTATGCTGCGAAATGTGTGAGATGGGCTCAGGCAGATGTTGGAACGTACAGGTTTTTACTTTTGTTTTTGGAAGCTGCGCAGCCTGAAAGGCTTGGCACACTTTTTTCCTATTGCAGGGGCGGTAACCAGAGGGCATGGAGTTCACCACAGCTTCACAGGTTGCCACTGGAGTCCTCTTCCACTAGTCTATGACAGCATCATGGAGCTTGTGGATGTTAGAGACCTTGCGCTCCCCCACCTTCCTTTTGAGGATGCCCCACAGATGCTCAATAGGGTTTAGGTCTGGAGACGTGCTTGGCCAGTCCATCACCTTTTCCCTCACCTTCTTTAGCAAGGCAGTGGTCGTCTTGGAGGTGTGTTTCGGGTCATTATCATGTTGGAATACTGCCCTGTGGCCTAGTCTCCAAAGGGAGGGAATCATGCTCTGCTTCGGTAAGTCACATTACATGTTGGCATTCATGGTTCCCTCAATGAACTTTAGCTCCCCAGTGCCGGCAGCACTCATGCAGTTCCAGACCATGACACTCCCACCAACATGCTTGATTGTAGGCAAGACACCCTTGTCTTTGTACTCCTCACCTGGTTGCCGCCACACACGCTTGACACCATCTGAACCAAATAAGTTTATCTTAGTCTCATCCGACTACAGGACATGGTTCCAATAATCCATGTCCTTAGTTTGCTTGTCTTCAGCAAACAGTTTTCTGGCTTTCTTGTGCATCATCTTTAGAAGAGGCTTCCTTCTGGGATGACATCCATGCAGACAAATTTGATGCAGTGTGCGGGGTAGGGTCTGTGCACTGACAGGCTGACCCCCCCCACACCCCTTCAACCTCTGCAGCAATGTTGGCAGCACTCATACGTCTATTTCCCAAAGACAACCTCTGGATATGACGCTGAACACGTGCACTCAACTTCTTTGGTCCACCATGGCGAGGTCTATTCTTAATGGAAACTGTCCTGTGAAACCGCTGTATGGTCTTGCCCACTGTGCTGCAGCTCAGTTTTCAGGGTCTTAGCAATCTTCTTATAGCCTAGGCCATCTTTATGTAGAGCAACAATTCTTTTTTCAGATCCTCAGAGAGTTCTTAGCCATGAGGTCCCATGTTGAACTTCTAGTGACCAGTATGAGAGAGTATGAGAGAGTGTGAGAGTGATAACACCAAATTTAACACACCTGCTCCCCATTCACACCTGAGGCCTTGTAACACTAACAAGTCACATGACACCGGGGAGGGAAAATTACTAATTGGACCCAATTTGGACATTTCCACTTAGGAGTGTGCTCACTTTTGTTGCCAACGGTTTAGACATTAATGGGTGTGTGTTGAGTTATTTTGAGGGGGCAGCAAATTTACACTGTTAATCATGCTGTACACTTACTACTTAACATTGTAGCAAAGTGTCATTTCTTTAGTGTTGTCACATGAAAAGATATAATAAAATATTTACAAAAATGTGAGGGGTGAACTCACTTTAGTGGGATACTGTATGTGTATATATATATATATATATATAGTCCACGGTTTCATCCTTACTTGTGGGATATTATCCTTCCTAACAGGAAGTGGCAAAGAGAGCAACCACAGCAGAGCTGTCTATATAGCTCCCCCCTTAACTCCACCCCCCAGTCATTCTCTTTGCCGGCTCTAAGCAGGAAGGGTAAAGTGAAAGAGGTGATAAACTGTTAGTTTTTATTTTTCTTAAAGCAAGAGTTTATTTTTTTTATTTTTAAAAAAAAAAATCTTTTTATTGTGAGAACGGTAATAACAAACAATCAGAAGAAACACGCGTTACAATGCAACTCGCCTTATCTTATATTCCATTCTAATAAGGTGGTTTTGCGCACTAAACCTGGATTCCTTCCTAGGGTTGTTTCAAATAAGAATATTAATCAGGGAATTGTTGTTCCTTCCCTGTGTCCTAATCCTTCTGCTAAGAAGGAGCGTCTGTTGCATAACTTGGACGTAGTTCGTGCCTTGAAGTTTTACTTGTAAGCGATCAAGGATTTCCGTCAAACTTCTTCTCTATTTGTTGTCTATTCTGGAAAGCGTAGGGGTCAAAGCTACAGCTACCTCTTTCCTTTTGGCTGAAAAGCATCATCCGTTTGGCATACGAGACTGCTGGACAGCAGCCTCCTGAAAAAGTTACAGTTCATTCTACTAGAGCGGTGGCTTCCACATGGGCTTTTAAAAATGATGCTTCTGTTGAACAGATTTGTAAGGCTGCGACTTGGTCTTCCCTTCATACCTTTTCCAAATTTTACAAATTTGATACTTTTGCTTCTTCTGAGGCTATTTTTGAGAGAAAAGTTCTTCAAGCAGTGGTGCCTTCTGTTTAGGTATCTGTCTTGTCCCTCCCGTTCATCCGTGTCCTGTAGCTTTGGTATTGTATCCCACAAGTAATGGATGAATCCGTGGACTCGTCGTATCTTGTAGAAGAAAAGGAAATTTATGCTTACCTGATAAATTGATTTCTTCTATGATACAACAAGTCCACGGCCCTCCCTGTCAATTTAAGACAGATTATATTTTTGTGTTTAAAGCTTCAGTCACCTCTGCACCTTTTAGTTTCTCCTTTTTCTTCCTATACCTTCGGTCGAATGACTGGGGGTGGAGTCTAGGGAGGAGCTATATAGACAGCTCTGCTGTGGTGCTCTTTGCCACTTCCTGTTAGCAGGAGGATAATAACCCACAAGTAAAGGATGAATCCGTGGACTCGTCGTATCGTAGAAGAAATCAATTTATCAGGTACGCATAAATTTCCTTTTTCTGTCTAAATCACAAAATACATTTTTTTGCAGATTCATATCCATTTAACAAGGCTAGTTAAAGGGATATGAAAGACAATTTATTTTCTTTCACAATTCAGATAGAACAAGTAATTTTAAGCAACTTTCTAATTAAAATAAAAATACAGAATGTATATATTACTCAATAGTGATATTACATTATTTTATTTTTCTTATTGTACTTTTATCAAATATTCATTTTCACCTCAGATCACACATTTTTTTTAACTCACAATTACTTCCAATTTGAGGGTTATAACTATGTTGATCAGCCGAAATACGTTAGCCTGTTAGCTGACATAGACGAGATTACAAGTTGTGCGGTTTGGCTATACTGCTTGGCCTTTGAGTGCGGAATGGTCAGCTATGGACCACAACGATCCATTCCGCGATCAAAGACCTGTAGTTATGGATTTTGTGAAACAAAAATGTTTCACAAAATTCATACAAAATATGTTACAAAGTACACTAACACCCAAAAACTACCAATTAACCCCTAAGCCACTATTCCCACATCACAGATACTAAAAAAACCTATTAACCCCTAATCCGCCACCCACCCACATTTTGACCTAAATTAAAGTATTAACCCCAAAACCACCATCCCCCGCATTGCTAACACCTAATCAATCTATTAACCCCTAAACAGCCGTCCCCCCACATCGCAACAAACTAACTTAAACGATTAAAACCTAACACCCCCTAACTTTAAATTAAAGTTACAATATAACTACCTTCAAATAAATACAAACTTACCTGTGAAATAAAAATAAGCTTAAACTATAACTATAATAACCTAAAATTACTATTTTTTAAAAAAATAAGATACCAAAAATAATAAACATAAATTTTCAAAATGTAAAAATCCTAACACTATGAAAAACAAACCAACATTACAAAAAATAACAAACTCTCGGCTAGATTACGAGTCTTGCGTTATGAGTAAAAAAGCAGCGTTAAGGCTCATAACGCTGTTTTTTTTACTACCGCTGGTATTATGAGTCTTGCAGATTTAGGGGCACCACACAATTTTTTGGCCTTACCGCAAATCAACTTACGCAATTTGTGTATAGTCTATTTTCAATGGGACTTCCATAGCACCGATATTACAAGCTTTTTTTTTTTAGGCCAAAAAAGTGAGCGGTACAGCCTATCCCGCAAGATTCGTAACGCATTCTAAAGTCAGTAGTTATGAGTTTTACACTAAAAAACAGTAGCATAAAACTCATAACTAAAGATCTAAAAAGTACACTAACACCCATAAACTACCTATTAACCCCTAAACTGAGGCCCTCCCGCATCTCAAACACTAAAATAAAATTATTAACAACTATTCTGCCGCTCCTGAGATTGCCGCCACTAGAATAAACATATTAACCCCTAAACCGCTGTACTCACGTCTCGCAAACACTAGTTAAATATTATTAACCCCTAATCTGCTGTCCCTAACAACGCTGCCACCTACCTACATTTATTAACCCCTAATCTGACGCCCCCAACTTCGCCCCCACTATATTATATAATTATGAACCCCTAAACCTAAGTCTAACCCTAAACCTAACACCCCCTAACTTAAATATAATTAAAATAAATATAAATAAAACCTACAATTTTACCTAAATTATTCCTATTTAAAACTAAATACTTACCTGTAAAATAAACCCTAAGCTAGCTACAATATAACTAATAGTTACATTGTAGCTATTTTAGGATTTATATTTATTTTTACAAGCTTAGGTTTTATTTTTATTTTATAGGCAAGTTTGTATTTATTTTAACTAGGTAGAATAGTTACTAAATAGTTATTAACTATTTACTAATTACCTAGCTAAATAAATACAAATTTACCTGTAAAATAAAACCTAACCTAAGTTACACTAACACCTAACACTACACTACAATTAAAGAAATTAACTAAATTAAATACAATTAACTAAATTACAAAAACAAACAAACACTAAATTACAGAAAATACATTTTTCTTTAAACTACACCTAATCTAATAGCCCTATATAAAATATACAAAATATAAAAAGTCTCCCCAAAATAACCCCCCCCCTAGCCTAAACTAAACTACCAATAGCCCTTAAAAGGGCCTTTTGCGGGGCATTGCCCCAAAGAAATCAGGTCATTTACCTGTAAAAAAAAAATACAAACACCCCCCAACAGTAAAACCACCCACACAACCAAAGTCCCCAAATAAAATCCTATCTAAAAAACCTAAGATCCCCATTGCCCTGAAAAGGGCATTTGGATGGGCATTGCCCTTAAAAGGGCATTTAGCTCTTTTTCCGCACAAAAGCCCTAATCTAAAAATAAAACCCACTCAATAAACCCTTAAAAAAACCTATCACTAACCCCCAAAGATCCACTTACAGTTTTTGAAGACCCGACATCCATCCTCAACGAAGCCGGCAGAAGTCCTCAATGAAGTGGCAGATGTGTTCATCCAACCAGGCGGAAGTCTTCATCCAACCGGGCAGAAGTCTTCATCCATCCGGTGCGGAGCATCCTCTTCCAATGACGACTACCCGATGAATGAAGGTACCTTTAAGTGACGTCATCCAAGATGGCGTCCCTTAGATTCCGATTGGCTGATAGAATTTTATCAGCCAATCGGAATTAAGGTTGAAAAAATCCTATTGGCTGATGCAATCCTATTGGCTGATGGTGGCAATGTTGGGGGGGGAGATTAGGGGTTAAGAAATGTAGGCAGGTGATGGCGATGTTAGGGGTGGCAGATTAGGGGTTAAATATTTAACAAGTGTCTGCAATGCAGGAGTACGGCGGTTTAGGGGTTAATATGTTATAGTGGCGGCGACGTTAGGGGCGTCAGATTAGGGGTTAATAACATTATGTAGGTGGCGGCGATGTTGTGGGCAGCAGATTAGGGGTTAATAAATATAATGTAGGTGTTGGCGATGTCCGGAGCGGCATATTAGGGGTTAATAACATTATGTTGTGGGCAGCAGATTGGGGTTAATAAATATAATGTAGGTGTCAGCGATGTGGTGGGCAGCAGATTAGGGGTTCATAAGTAAAATGTAGGTGGCGGCGATGTCCAGAGTGGCAGATTAGGAGGCCTATTTATTAAAGGTCTTGGGGACCTGATCCAACAGTGCAGATCAGGTCCGCCAGACCTTGCTGAATGCGAAGAGCAATACACTCTCCGTATTCAGCATTGCACCAGCAGCTCACAGCTGCTGGTTCAACGCCGCCCCCTGCAGACTTGCGGCCAATCGGCCACCAGCAGGGAGGTGTCAATCAACCCGATTGTACTCGTTCGGGTTGAATTGTGGCAATTCCTGTCCGCCTGTTCAGAGCAGGCAGACAGGGTTATGGAGCAACGGTCTTTAGACCTCTGCTTCATAACTGCTGTTTCTGGCGAGTCTGAAAACACTGGCCCCCAAGCTCCATACGGAGCTTTATAAATAGGCCTCTAGGGGTTAATAAGTATAATGTCAGTGTCGGGGGCGGCAGATTAGGGGTTAATAAGTGTAAGATTAGGGGTGTTTAGACTCGGGGTTCATGTTAGGGTGTTAGGCGTAAACATAAATTTAGTTTCCCCATAGGAATCAATGGGGCTGCGTTACGGAGCTTTACGCTGCTTTTTTGCAGGTGTTAGACTTTTTCTCAGCTCTCCCAATTGATCTCTATGGGGAAATCGTTCACGAGCACGTACAACCAGCTCACCGCTGACTTAAGCAGCGCTGGTATTGGAGTGCGGTATGGAGCTCAATTTTGCTCTACGCTCACTTATTCCCTTTCAACGCTGGGTTTAGAAAAATCTGTAATACCAGCGCTGTAGGAAACTGAGCGGTGACAATAACGTGCAAGTTAGTACCGCACCCCTCATAATGCAAAACTCGTAATCTGGCCGTCTAAAATTACACAAAATAACAAAATCTAACATTACAGAAAATAACAAACAAAAGTATCCAAAGTAAAAAAGAGATTCCTAATCTAATACCCGTTTAAAATAAAAAAGCCACCCCAAAATAACAACCCCCCTAATCTATAAATTACCTACCAATAGCCCTTAAAAGGGCCTTTTGTAGGGCATTGCCCTAAGTTTAACAGCTCTTTTACCCCAAAAAACCTACAATGTCCCCCCTAACATTACAACCCCCCAAAACAAAAAATCCTAGCTAAAAATAATCTACCCATTTGTGGCTTCCTTTCCACTACTAGCGCGACTGTCAGTGCCGCGCTAGCAGATTTGACTGGGTGCATGGAGATGGTATGTTCTCTACAAATTGGCAAAGTCAGTTTTCGGAGCATCAATAGCATCCAGAAAAATTGTGCACTGCCCTATATAGTTATGGTAGGCAGCTTGCTCGTGTACATTGTGCTGAAGTACTGCAGAGGACCCTGGAGTACGTCAGCATAATGTACGTGCACAAGCTGCCTACCATAACTATATAGTAACTTTAACCCATACTTCATACACAAACAGAGAAGAAACACTCACCGCTCTAGCAGGAGGTCTTCCCGCGCAGGCAACCTTAGGGGTGGAAAGTAGCAACTGACAAGGAAGAGACCAAGAGTCATGGAGATAAGGGGAGGTCTTTGAATGCATTTAACAGAAAGACCCTCCCCTTTCTTCCCTCCATTCCCGTGTGTGCTCATATGTGGAAGGCAATTTGACATTTTTTTTTATTGCTTCTTATATACTCCACTTTGCAGCAAACAACACAAGAAGAAAGACAGAGGCGCCACATGTGTAGAACAGTCATAAACCAAGTAATCCAATAATGGAAAGATACAGGGTACAGGAACGGCATTTTGGTTGTGAGGAAAATTGCCCTGAATCAGCCAGCTGATTTGCTGTTGAATACCAGCCTGCTTCTACCGGCACAAGAGAGTTCCTCTTGTGAGTACCCTGTATCTTTCCATTATTGGATTACTTGCTTTATGACTGTTCTACACATGTGGCGCCTCTGTCTTTCTTCTTGTGTTTTTTTGCTGCAGAGTTCCATCATCGTATATATGGTGAAGTCAGAGTGCTGCCTGCTACATCCTTTGTAACCTGAGGATTTTTCACTGAACATTCTGAATTGTATCCAAAAGACTGGTTATTTTATTCTGTTTGTTTATTTGTATCATCTGTACCATTTACATCAATTTAGTTTTATATTGTGGTTACAGCTGAAGTATCATATATTTTGTCTTTTGTTCTACACTATAGCGCCTCCTATAGGAGTTGGCAGCATAGAGGTATTTGCATTATACAATTCTATACCACCATTCCCCTGCTTATTATATCCCACTTAAAATGTCAGGTCGCCGTTCGGGCTGGTAACTTAAAAATTTTACTTGCCCGCAAAATTTTTTACTCGCCATTGGCGAAAGGACCGGTCTATTCATATGCCCTGAGTTGTAATGTTAGTGGGGACTCTGTTGTTTTTCTTGGTAAAAGAGCTAATGGCAGTATATTTATAGATTAGGGTTTTTTGTTATTTTGTTGTTTTTTTAACGGGGTAATAGGATAGGAATACATTTTTTATTTTGGATAATTTTGTTTGTTATTTTCTGTAATATTAGCTATTTTTATTTTGTGTAATTTTAGAGTTTTTTTATTTTTCATAATGTTAGTTTTGTTAAATTTTCGTAATGTTAGGATTTTTTATTTTTTAGTAATTTAGGTTTTTATTTTTGATCATTTTCAATTTTTAAAAATAGTAATATTTGGTATATTTAATTTATTGTTTAAGCTTATTTGTTGTTTTTTCACAGGTAATTTGTATTTATTTGAAGGTAATTATATTGTAACTTTAATTTAAAGATAGGGGGCGTTAGATTTAGGGGTTAATAGTTTAGTTTGTCGTGAAATGGGGGGCTGGCTGTTTAGGAATTAATAGGTTGATTAGGTTTTAGTGATGCGGGTGGATGGTGGATTAGGGGTTAATAGGTTTATTATAATATTCACAATATGGGGGGGAGACAGAGGTTTAGGGGTTATTAGCTTTATATAGTGTTGGTGATGTAGGGGTTGGCAGTGTAGGGGTTAACATGTTTTTTTTTATAGGGCTGCAACTAACGATTATTTTCATAATCGATTAATTGGTCGATTATTTTTTCGATTAATCGACTAATCGGAAAAAAAAAGCCAACAATAATTGTTTCCTATATCTTAAATAAAATCCACATAATGAGTGTTACAAATATAAACTTCAGACTAAAACTTTACATTAACACAACTGTCTGTCCAATTTTTAAGCAGCAGAGCACATTTTTATAATTAAGTAAAACAAAACCGCAAACTGAAAAGAGGTAGAACTAGAAACAGGTAGAACTATCACTGTTTTTAACATACTGTCATTCACTCTTTCAGAAACATTGCCTTGAAATTAAAAAATCTCAACATGTCCACATGATTCTGGCTAAGACTGGTTCTCTGTTTGCAGCTATATTTCCTGAGACACAGAGAAGAGGCAATCAGGTGGTGTTAAGGTGCTTGAGAAGCGTAATTAAGGTTTTGCCAATTTCGCCAAAGTGGGATATTTATCTATCTTACCTCTTCACCAATGCAAAGGGGTTTCCACCTTGGCAAGGGGCCTCTCAATAAAGTAAGCCTGGACTTCATTCTAACATAAAAATATTTTAATAATCCATATGCAATGGTAAATAAACAGCCATGAGGTTAGGGGATAATATCTAGTCTGCTCTAAAAATAACAGATATATACTTAAAGAGGTTGAATCTGGTACATATTATCACAATTTATTAAAAATATAAAAAAAAAACAATAAAAAATCAAAATCAAAAGCGCTAAGGACTTTATATCAATAACAAGAGAAAGCCTTACACATTTATCTAAACAGTACATATAATCAGCAATAGCAAGCAATATGCTAATAATTGTGCAAACAGATAATAATGCACCTCAATTCAAATAACTCCCATCAATCTAGGGCTAGGTGTAAATAACAAGCTCGGCACTATCATGCAAAGCACATAAGCCAGGAGTAGTTGTAAACTTATACTGTCCTTAAAAAGTAAAATGTCTGTAGGCGTCCTTTAGGTTAAGGGCATAACCATAATACACAATATCATGTGCAGGAGCTCATCAGAGTGAAGAAGTTAGTGTTGTGCACAGACCAACTAATTGCAAACCAACTAATCGATTATGAGATTCGTTGACAACTGTTTTCATAATTGATTATTATCGATTATGACGATTAGTTGTTGCAGCTCTAGTTTATTATAGTAGTCACAATGTGGGGGGCGGCAGTTTAGGGGTTAATAGCTTTATTTAGTGTTGGCAATGTGGGGGGACAGCGGTTCAGGGGTTTATGTTAGGGTGTTAGGTTTTTACAAAACTTTATTTTCTCCATAGACTTCAATGGGAAATGTGTTAATGCGCACAGCTTGTAATCTCAGTCATAGAGACTTATGCCATCTATGGTTCTTTTTCTTCTTAAACGGGGATAGTTCACAGCTGCATTCATTACTTTTGGGAATTCAGAAACTGGCCACCAGGAGGAGGCAAAGACACCCCAGCCAAAGGCTTAAATACCTCCCCCACTTCCCTCTTCCCAAGTCATTATTTGCCTTTCGTCACAGACCTTCTGAGGATCTGGGTGGTCCGGGGAATAGTTTATTCCCTGCTTTCTGACATTGCCAGTCGCTTTGGTGCTGAGTCCGTTACCTCCGAGAGGGGGTCAGAGGTCTGTCTGCTTGGATTGAGTCTGGACCTTGTATCTTACTTAGATCTTGTGATCTCTCTTTATCTGGGAGGCTTTGCGGTCTTTCCTTCCTCAGCAGGAGTTTTTATCTGCTGGTTTGGCAGGCTCTCCTACTGTCTTGTTTTTCCTGGGGGGGAGTGGTTTTCTGCACTCCTTCAGAATTTTTCCTCTGTGGGGGTCCTGGAGCAGTTCCTAGCTTGGTTGGCTAGTGGTAATGACTGGAGTGTGCTAGACTTACGTTGCAGAGGAAAGCCTGTGGCTTCATCTGGAGCATGACATGATTTGTGGTGCTGTTTTTAGGTGGTTCCTTTGGTCGCCCTTGCATAGTGCGGATTGCACGCTGTGTGAGGGATGGGGTCTACCTTGTTTCTCTAGGTCTCCAGGGTTGGGATGTTACAAGGTCCTTTGGACTTCCGTTCAGATAGGGGTAGAGGTTTTCTCCTCCCTTTTCTTTGTTCGGTCATTGGAGTTCATCCTCTATGTGTTTTCTGTCCAGTTGCAATCTTGTTTGCGCTTGGAGTCTGGCTGGGGTTCCTTTTACCCTAGCTTGTTGGTCTTTAATTCTCTGTTCTTCTTTTTCCTCTTCCCCTCAGTGGGTTTGTGAAGGTCCCATTCCCTCGGGTCGGGGGTAAGTCTAAGTCTGGGCTTGGAGCCTGCAGGACTTGTCTACTCGGAGGCTTTGTGCTCGGTGGAATCTACTGATTCTGAGTGGTCTCTAACTAGGGCCTTGCTGGTTTTAACTGATGGGCAGTTACCTGGTCCTTTCAGGTTTTATCCTTCTGTTTCTGGTGAAGCAGGCTGTGGTTTCCCCTGAATGAGCCGCCTCGTCTACCCGCCCTTTTTTTGCATTCAGTGTCCTCTATAACTTGGGTATTGTTTTCCGAAAAGTAATGAATGCAGCTGTGGACTCTCCCCGTTTAAGAAGAAAAACATAAGTTATGCTTACCTGATAATTTTCTTTTCTTTTGCAAGATGTACAGAGTCCACGGATTCCTGACAGGAAGTAGCAAAGAGAGCACCACAGCAGAGCTGTCTATATAGCTCCCCCCTTAACTCCACCCCCCAGTCATTCTCTTTGCTGGCTCTAAGCAGGAAGGGTAAAGAGAAGAGGTGTTAAACTGTTAGTTTTATTTTATCTTCAATTAAGTGTTTGTTATTTTTAAATGGTACCGGTGTTGTACTATTTAATCTCAGGCAGGACATAGATGAAGATTTCTGCCTGGAGGATGATGATCTTAGCATTTGTAACTAAGGTCCACTGCTGTTCCCACAGAAGTTGAGGAGAACAGGAAAACTTCAGTGTGAGGAACGGTTTCTTGCTATACAGCAATGAGGTATGTTCAGTCATATTTTCTGCAGAGACTGTGTTAACTCAGAAAGGCTGACAGTGTCCCCATTAGGGGAAGGGTAAGCAGTAATCCTAGTGTTATCAGAGGTTTTTACTAGCTTACATAAAGGGTTAATTTTTTGTGGGCACTCACAGTTTTTTATGTGAATTTGGGACAAACATTTTTGTGTCTGGGAGTAACATTTTCTGTTTTATGGGACATTTGCTTGAGGGTTCTTTGGGGTTGTTTATAACCCACATGGCTTTCAGGCAGGGTTTGTTAGTTTTGTGTAGGCCCCAGCAACATCGAGTGAGGTGGGCAGGGCCTACATTTACAAGCAGCAAGCAACTTCTCCTGAGGTCCTAAGAGTCTTCTGAGGGACTAATTGAAGCTTTAAACCCCATATTATCGCTTCCTAAGGGCAGATAGGGCCACAGCAGAGCTGTGGCAAGGTGCTTTAGGGGTTTTTAACCGGTTTTAGACGTGCTCGCTTCGGCAGCACATATACTAAAATTGGAACGATACAGAGAAGATTAGCATGGCCCTTGCGCAAGGATAACACGCAAATTCGTGAAGCAGCTGCTTTTTGTTTTGAGGCTCTAGAAGAGGCTCTTCAGATGGAGACCCCACTAGATGATATTTTGGACAGAATTAAGGCCCTTACGTTGGCTAATTCTTTTATTACAGACTCCGCTTTTCATCTTGCTAAGTTAGCGGCAAATAATTCAGGTTTTGCCATTTTAGCACGAAGAGCGTTATGGCTTAAGTCCTGGTCAGCTGATGTGTCATCTAAATCTAAGCTTTTGACCATCCCTTTCAAAGGTAAGACCCTATTCCGGCCTGCACTGAAAGAGATCATTTCAGACATCACTGGAGGGAAGGGTCATGCCCTCCCTCAAGATAAGTCAAATAAGACAAGGACCAAACAAAATAATTTTTGTTCCTTTCGAAACTTCAAGGGTGGTCCCGCTTCCTCTTCCCCTGCTGCAAAGCAAGAGGGGAACTTTGCTCAATCCAAGCCAACCTGGAGACCTAACCAGGCTTGGAACAAGGGTAAACAGGCCAAAAAGCCTGCTGCTGCTACTAAGACAACATGAAGGGGTAGCCCCCGATCCGGGACCGGATCATGTAGGAGTCAGACTTTCTCTCTTTGCTCAGGCCTGGGCAAGAGACGTTCAGGACTCCTGGGCCGTAGAAATTGTAACCCAGGGGTATCTCCTAGATTTCAAAGATTCTCCTCCAAGGGGGAGGTTCCATCTTTCTCAATTGTCTGTAAACCAGACAAAAAGAGATGCGTTCTTACGCTATGTAGAGGACCTTTTTTTACCATGGGAGTGATCTGCCCAGTTCAGAAAACAGAACAGGGGCAAGGTTTCTACTCCAATCTGTTTGTGGTTCCCAAAAAAGAGGGAACCTTCAGACAAATTCTAGATTTCAAGATCCTAAACCAATTCCTAAGAGTCCCATCCTTCAAGATGGAGACCATTCGGACTATTTTACCAATGATCCAGGACGGTCAATATATGGTCAATATATGACTACCGTGGATCTAAAGGATGCGTATCTACACATTCCTATCCACAAAGATCATCACCAGTTCAAGAATCTTCACAAAGGTGCTAGGGTCCCTTCTGGCTGTCCTAAGGCCGGGGGCATAGCAGTGGGACCTTACCTAGACAACATCTTAATTCAAGTGTCGACTTTCCAACTAGCCAAGTCTCACACGGGCTTAGTGTTGGCCTTTCTAAGATCTCATGGGTGGAAGGTGAACGTGAAAAAGAGTTCTCTTAATCCTCTCACAAGAGTTCCATTCCTGGGAACTCTGATAGATTCGGTGGACATGAAAATATTTCTGATGGAGGTCAGGAAATCAAAGATTTTAACCACCTGCCGAGCTCTTCATTCCATTCCTCGGCCGTCAGTGGCTCAGTGTATGGAGGTAATCGGACTTATGGTAGCGGCAATGGACATAGTTCTGTTTGCTCGCTTGCATCTCAGACCACTGCAACTATGCATGCTCAAACAGTGGAATGGGGATTATGCAGATTTATCTCCTCAGATAAATCTGGATCAAGAGACCAGAGACTCTCTTCTTTGGTGGTTGTCACAGGATCACCTGTCCAGGGGAATGTGTTTCCGCAGGCCAGCGTGGGTTATTGTGACGACGGACGCCAGCCTACTGGGCTGGGGTGCAGTCTGGAATTCCCTGAAAGCACAGGGTTTGTGGACTCAGGAGGAGGCCCTCCTACCGATACATATTCTGGAATTAAGAGCGATATTCAATGATCTTCAAGCGTGGCCTCAGCTGGCTTCGGCCAGATTCATCAGGTTTCAGTCGGACAACATCACGACTGTAGCTTATATCAATCATCAGGGGGGAACAAGGAGTTCCTTGGTGATGATAGAAGTTTCAAGGATAATCCGATAGGCAGAGACTCACTCTTGCCATCTATCAGCGATCTATATCCCAGGGGTGGAGAACTGGGAGGCAGATTTTCTAAGTCGTCAGACTTTTCATCCGGGGGAGTGGGAGCTCCATCCGGAGGTGTTTGCTCAACTGGTTCAGCTATGGGGCGCACCAGAATTGAATCTGATGGCGTCTCGTCAGAATGCCAAACTTCCTTGTTACGGATCCAGGTCAAGGGATCCTCAGGCAGTACTGATAGATGCTCTAGCAGTACCCTGGTCATTCAACCTGGCTTATGTGTTTCCACCATTCCCTCTTCTTCCGCGTCTGATTGCCAGAATCAAACAGGAGAGAGCTTCAGTGATTTTGATAGCGCCTGCGTGGCCACGCAGGACTTGGTATGCAGACCTGGTGGACATGTCATCTCTGCCACCATGGACTCTGCCACTGAGACGGGACCTTTTGATTCAAGGTCCATTCAAGCATCCAAATCTAATTTCTCTGCAACTGACTGCTTGGAGATTGAACGCTTGATTTTATCAAAGCGGGGTTTCTCTGAGTCGGTCATAGATACCTTGATTCAGGCTCGAATGCCTGTCACCAGGAAGATCTATCATAAGATATGGCGTAAATATCTTTTTTTGGTGTGAATCCAAAGGCTATTCATGGAGTAAGATCAGGATTCCTAGGATTTTGTCTTTTCTCTAAGAAGGATTGGAGAAAGGATTATCTGCTAGTTCCTTAAAGGGACAGATATCTGCTTTGTCTATTCTGTTGCACAAGCGTCTGGCAGATGTCCCAGACGTTCTGGCTTTTTGTCAGGCTTTAGTTAGAATTAAGCCTGTGTTTAAACCTGTTGCTCCGCCATGGATTCTCAATTTAGTTCTTAAAGTTCTTCAGGGGGTTCCGTTTGAACCCATGCATTCCATAGATATTAAGCTTCTATCTTGGAAAGTTCTGTTTCTAGTTGCTATCTCTTCAGCTCGAAGAGTTTCTGAACTATCTGCATTACAATGTGACTCGCCTTATCTTGTTTTCCATGCTGATAAGGTGGTTTTGCGTACCATAAGGTTGTTTCTAACAGGAATATCAATCAGGAAATTGTTGTTCCTTCTCTGTGTCCTAATCCTTCTTCTAAGAAGGACCGTCTGTTGCACAACTTGGACGTGGTTCGTGCCTTGAAGTTTTATTTGCAGGCAACCAAAGATTTTCGCCAATCATCTTCTTTGTTTGTTGTCTATGCTGGAAAGCGTAGAGGTCAAAAGGCTACGGCTACCTCTCTTTCCTTTTGGCTGAAAAGCATCATCCGTTTGGCTTTTGAGACTGCTGGACAGCAGCCTCTTGAAATAATTACAGCGGTGGCTTCCACATGGGCTTTTAAAAATGATGCTTCTGTTGAACAGATTTGTAAGGCTGCGACTTGGTCTTCGCTTCATACCTTTTCCAAATTTTACAAATTTGATACTTTTGCTTCTTCGGAGGCTATTTTTGGTAGAAAGGTTTTGCAAGCAGTGGTGCCTTCCATTTAGGTTCCTGTCTTGTCCCTCCCTTCATCCGTGTCCTAAAGCTTTGGTATTGATGCTTACCTGATAAATTTCTTTCTTTTGCAATGTACCGAGTCCACGGCCCGCCCTGTCTATTCAAGACAGATAGTATTTTTTATGTAAACTTCAGTCACCTCTGCACCTTATAGTTTCTCCTTTTCTTCCTTGGCATTCAGTCGAATGACTGGGGGGTGGAGTTAAGGGGGGAGCTATATAGACAGCTCTGCTGTGGTGCTCTCTTTGCTACTTCCTGTCAGGAAGGACAACATCCCACAAGTTAGGATGAATCCGTGGACTCGGTACATCGCAAAAGAAAAAAATTTATCAAGTAAGTTTTCTTTTGACGGGGAGAGTCCACAGCTCCCCGCCCACAGTTTTTTATAGGGACGGACGTTTATTTTTTATTCTTGCACCTTTTTCACCCTGATATTTCTCCTACTGTTCCTTGTTCCCTTGGCTGAATGTCTGGGGGATGAGGGAAGTGGGGGAGGTATTTAAGCCTTTGTCTGTGGTGTCTTTGCCTCCTCCTGGTGGCTAGATTTTGAATTCCTAAAAGTAATGAATGCAGCTGTGGACTCTCCCTGTCAGAAGAAAAGAAAATTATCAGGTAAGCATAATTTAAGTTTTTGTTTTATTTACTGTTACACTTACCAGACTACATTTTATGTCTGCAACTTACTGTTGTTAAAAACAAAAGCAACAATTTCCACCCATATTTAGTTGTGATCTTTTTGCCGAGTTACAAAACATCAGTGACTTAATTATATCTTGGAACTGTTTTTTTACCAGTTCATGTCCAGTTTGTCAGTAAGTACCTAAATACATAATATCTTCGTTTTTGCTTCATGGCCCACTCAGGCGAAAATATTTTCTATTCTACCCTCTACAGAAAATGTTTACAGCCCACTCGTTTATACCAACAATTTACATAGGTATCCTGATATTTTCCCTTGGTAGTAGCTTTATAGTTAAAGTATTAAGTAAAAAGGTAATTCCTCATGGGCAGGGCTGGGTGAACAATGTTTTTTACCCATAGGTATATGGGAATTAGGGGCTCCCTGACTTTTTAACCCACTTGTGTCTGTTCATGTGCCCTTAGACAGGTGCTTAAATTGCTTGTTTTTTTTTTTTTTTTTTGGGGGGGGGGATCAAATTATTATACTTTTTATTATAATTTTTATTCTCATTCTAAAGTGTGACCAGATTTCTTTAGCTATGAACAGGATCAGTCAATTTCTATGGATAAATGTTTATTATGTTTAGAGGCCCAAATTGTCCTGCCTATGCAATTTTGTTCTTCACGTTTAGCTAAGACTTTTTAAAGACAGGTTACTCCCTTCTGAGCTAAGTGTCTCTCTGGATAATGCTGTGCGTAACATGCCTCAGCAATGCGATATGCCTCAAATAGGGGTTCCCTTTTCCCCTTCACCTGTTTTTAAAATAGATGTTTCCTGTTGCTGACTCCATTTGGGACTCATGGCGCATGATGCCTCAAGTAGAAGGAACTATCTCTACTCTAGCTAAAAGAACCACAATTCCAATAGAGGATAGTTGTTCCTTTAAAGATCCCATGGATAAGTCTAAATCAACATGAAGGGTCCACCCCCGATCCAATTTTGGATCAGGTGGGGGGCAGACATTCTCTTTTTCAAAAAGCTTGGATTTGTGATGTCCCAGACCCGTGGGCGGTGGACATAGTATCCCAGGGTTACAGAATAGGATTTAAGTCTTGCCCTCCAAGGGGCAGATTTCTCCTGTCAAGACTATCCTCAAACCTAATAAAGAGGGAGGCCTTCTTAAACTGCGTAGTGGACCTATCCTCCCTGGGAGTAATTGTTCATGTCCCGGGAGAGGAACAGGGACAAGGATTCTACTCAAATCTCTTTGTGGTTCCCATAAAGGAGGGAACTTGCCGCCCATCCTAGACCTAAAGTTCCTGAACAAATTCCTCAGGGTTCCGTCTTCAAGATGGAAACTCTTCGTTCCATTGTTCCCTTGGTTCAGGAAGGTCAGTTCATGACGACCATAGACCTGAAGGATGCTTATCTTCATGTTCCCATTCACAGGAATCATCACCAGTTTCTAAGGTTTGCCTTTCTGGACAAGCATTTCCAGTTTGTTGCACTCCCGTTTAGTCTTGCCTCAGAATATTCACAAAGGTTCTGGGGGCTCTTTTGTCAGTGGTCAGATCCCAGGGAATCGCTGGGATTTCTTACCTAGACGACATCTTGGTTCAGGCGTCCTCTTTTTGTTGTCTTTTCTACCTTCCAACAGATAGAAAGTGAATCAGGAAAAGAGTTCCCTTGTTCCAGCTACAAGGGTGTGTTTCTTAGGGACAATCATAGATTCCCTGTCCATGAAAATGTTCCTGACGGATGTCAGGAAATCCAAACTTCTTGCTTTGTGCCTTTCTCTCCAGTCTGCAATTCGTCCATGGCTCAATGCATGGAGGTGATTGGTCTGATGGTTGCTTCCATGGACATCATTCCTTTTGCTCGGTTCCATCTGAGACCTCTCCACCTATGCATGCTCAGTTAGTGGAACGGAGACCATTCAGATTTATCACAGAAGATAGTTCTGGATCCCCTCTCTCTCGTGGTGGATTTCGCAGGAAAACTCTGGGCACTTGCTTCCTGAGACCTTCCTGGGTGATTGTGTCTATGGAGGCCAATCTGTTAGGCTGGGGAGCTCTAAAAGCTCAGGGCCTGTGGACTCGGGAGGAGTCTTCTCTCCCCATAAACATCTTGGAGTTGAGAGCAATCGTCAATGCCTTGGTAGCTTGGCCTCAATTATCTTTAGGCCGGTTTATCAGATTCCAGTCGGCTAACATCACCTCTGTGGCTTACGTCAACCACCAGGGAGGAACTCTGAGTTCTTTGGCCATGAAGGAGGTGACTCGCATTCTGCAGTGGGCGGAAGCTCACAATTGTCTCCTATCTGCCATCCACATTCCAGGAGTGGACAACTGGAAGGCGCATTTTCTGAGCAGACAGAGATTTCATCCCAGGGAATGGGCTCTCAGGTAACCCTCAGATAGGGGTTTCCATAGTTGGAGCTGATGGCGACTCGTCAAAATGCCAAACTTCCAAAGTACGGTTCAAGGTCAAGAGATCCTCAGGCTGCCCTGATAGATGCTGTAGCGGTTCCTTGGATATTCTCTCTGGCATACCTGTTTCCTCTATTTGCTCTCCTTCTACGAGTCTTTGCTCGTATCAAACAGGAGAGAGCATCTGTAGTTCTAATAGCTCCTGCATGGCCTCGCAGGATCTGGTTCGCGGATCTGGTGAAGATGTCATCTCTTCCTCCTTGGAGGTTACCTCTGAGGAAGGACCTTCTAATTCAGGGTACATTCCTCCATCCAAACCTGAATTCTCTTAAGCTGTCTGCTTGGAGAGTGAACACCTAGTTTTATCTAGGCGCGGTTTGTCATTGATACCATGCTCCATGCTCGTAAGCCTGTTACTCGTAGGATTTACCATAAGGTATGGCGTAAATACCTTTATTGTTGCGAATCTAAGGGTTTCTCCTGGAACCGGGTGAGGATTCCCCAGATTTTATCCTTTCTTCAGGATGGTCTGGTTGTCAATCAGTACTCTGAATGGTCAGATATCGGCTCTGTCTATTCTTTTGCACAAACACCTGTCTGATTTGTCAGATTTCCAAGCTTTTGTTCAGGCCCTGGTCAGAATCAGGCCTCTGTTTAAACCTGTTGCTCTTCCTTGGAGTCTTTTCTTGTTCTTAAAGTTTTGCAGCAGGCCAATGTATGTTGTTGATATAAAATTGTTATTGTGGAAAGTTTTGTTTCTTCTTGCTATTTCTTCCGCTTGCAGAGTTTCTGAGCTTTCAGCTCTGCAGTGTGATTTCTCGTACCTTATTTATCAGGCATATAAGGCAGTACTTCGTACTAAATTGGGATTGGGTTTTCTCCCTAAGTTGGTGTCGGATTGAAACATTAATCAGGAGATAGTTGTTCCTTCTTTTTGTCCTAAACCTTCTTCTCATGTTGTGTGTGCTCTAAAATTTTACCTACAAGCTACTTAAGATTTTCAGCAATCTTCTGCCCTGTTTTTTGTTTTGTCTGGTAAGTGTAAGGGTCAGAAGGCCACTTCTACTACCCTTTCCCTCTGGTGAAGAAGTATGATTCGTTTTGCTTATGAGACAGCTGGACAGCAGCGTCCTAAGATAATTAAGGCTCATTCCACTAGGGCTGTCTCTTCATCTTGGGCTTTTTAAAAAATGAAGCTTCTGTGGAACAGATTTGCAACGCGGAAACCTGGTCCTCTTTGCATACTTTTTTCAATGTTTTCAAATTCTACAAATTTGATACTTTTGCCTCAGCTGAGGCCTCTTTTGGGAGAAAGTTTCTTCAAGCGGTGGTGCCTTCTGTTTAGGTCCTCCTGCCTTGTTCTCCCTCTCTGTTCATTCCATGTCCTCTAGATTGGGTATTGGTTTCCACTAGTAATTGGAATAACGTCATGGAATCTCCATGCCATAGGAAAGAAAACAACATTTATGCTTACCTGATAAATTTATTTATTTCCGGGCATGGAGAGTCCACGACCTGAATTCTTTTTAAAATTATAATTTGGCAGTTTTTTTGAGTAAACCTCAGGCACCTCTATACCCTTGTGTTTCTTCTTTTTCCATTTTCCTTCGGCTGAATGACTGGGGATTATGGGTAAGGGGGGTTACACTTAACAACTTTGATGGGGTGCTCTTTGCCTCCTGCTGGCCAGGAGTTGAATATCCCACTAGTAATTGTAATGACGTTGTGGACTCTCCATGCCAGGAAATAAATACATTTATCAGGTAAGCATACGTTTTGTTTTTCTTCATTCTCTTGATATCCTTTCTTGAAGAAGCAGCAATGAACAGGTGTGAGCCAATAACATGACATATGTGCAGCCACCAGTGAGCAGCTCTTATTCTACCTATATCAGGCCAAAGGTAAATGTCAGTCCTGGAAAGGACCCAGAGGCTGAAAAGTGGCTACAAGTAACTCTGTCCCAGCTCTCTTAATAAAACCCGGGACTTGACTCTCTGAAGGTTTGACTGAAAGTAAAGGATACTGTAGAAAGCCAAGGATACTGTAGAAAGCCAAGGATACTTGTAGAGACACAGAATGCTAGAAAGCAGCCGGGCAGTAGGGCAACAAAACAGGAGGTAGGACAGGCCAAGGTCAGGATACAGGGAGACAAAATCAGTTCCAAATCAGCAGGTAAGAGAAGAGTCAGAAGCCGTCAGTCCAAAAGTTCACAGGACAGGCAGCAAAAAACAGAAGTACAAATTCAGGTAAAGGTCAGCAACAAAATCAGTGAAAAGTAATAGCACACCAAGGAACAGATCTAGTTCTATACACGGACACTGGCAGGAAGCAGCCTTCTACAGGCTGCTGATTATGTAACTGGCTGCAGCTGGCAGGCAGGTGGAGCTAGAGAGCCAGGCAGATTCAATCCTACCCTCCAATGCAATAAGCCAATGCCCAGAGACTGGAGGTTCAAGGATCAATTCATATTAGATGATAGAAGTAAATTAGAAGGTTGTTTTAAATCTGAATCATGAAAGAAAAAAAAAATTGGGTTTCATGTCCCTTTAAAGTGAAGACTGGTGTCATGTGCCGTTAAAATAGATTGTAAGCTCTGTAGGTCAGGTATTCCAGACCAGTGTTTATCAACCCCGGCCCTCAAGTACCCCCAACAGGCCAGGTTTTCCTTATAGCTGAACCAGTGCACAGGTTAAGTAATCAGCTGATCAGTAACACCATTATAATTACCTGCTCTCACCCATAAGCTGATCATTTCACCTGTTCAGCTATAATGAAAACCCTGGCTTGTTGCTGATACTTGAGGACTGCGGGTTTTGAAACTCTGTAGTATTTTAATGCCACACTTAAATGGGCTGTGTATAAAGTCATCTTGTATACAATGTCCTGGGAAGGCAGCAGCAAGGAGCTTACAATCTACAGATATTAGCAGGTAGCGTTTCACAAGTGTCTATGCAATACACGCAGCTGGTAGAACACAATTTTGCAGTCTACGTGGCTTCAGACAGCACTGCCAGTAATTTCATTTTTATTAGTATTCAATAGAGCAATAAATGTTCTCAGTAACACGGTGGCAGGTGCAGGGTCTGCCTGTTCAGAATCCATCCTCCCACTTCCTGGCGGCTCTCGTCAAATCACTTTTTAAACCATTAGGAATATTTTTTTAAGATTTCTGTCACATTTTTTTTTCTCTCCGTCAACTTTCCCAATAACTTTATTAGCTTTCCTGTGCTAAACCTGCAAGAGGAATTCCTGCAACAGCAGAGTCTGGCGGGCAGCTGGTCGCACGGCGACAAGCCACAGTAATTGTTAGCTACCTGTGCAGTTGTTCTGTTGGGGAAGAGATTCACAAGGCTTTGGAGTAGAATTTTATTGTGAAGTTAAATGAATTTGCATCTCTCAACTTGTTTTGATATATTTTTCTCCATAAATCTGTGTAAAATATTTAACTAAAATAATCATCTTATAGATCCCAGGACAGATTTACCCTAATAGTTTTAGGTGTTCGAATAAATACGGATAAAAAGGAATTTTCCTTAATGGGACATTAAACACTAAGGGCCAGAAGTGGGGCGGTTTTAAAGGGATTTGAAACCCAGATTTTTTTCTTTCATGATTCAGATAGAGCAGCAATTTTAAGCAACTTTCTAATTTACTCCTATTATCAATGTTTTTTTGTTCTCTTGGTATCTTTATTTGAAAAAGCAGGAATGTAAGCTTTGGAGCCGGCCCATTTTTGGTTCAGCACCTGGGTAGCTCTTGCTGATTGGTAGCTTTGTTAACGATAAACACTTTTTCACTTGCGTGTAACTGTTAGCACTCCACTCCTAATCCAGCCCTAAATAAGTTTTAGGAGCATAGTATTGAGGCTATTCCGCATTCACCTATGTCTCCTTTTAAAGGGACATAAAAGTAACTACTAAAGGCGATTCAGTTAACTTAAAACAGTTGTATTTATTTATTTATTTATTTATTTGAAATGATTAGAATAAGTATGTAAAGTGTTACCCTTTGTGCTGTAAAACAATCCCTTCCTGATGAACACTAGAATACCACAATCATATATATTGGTTTTTTTTCCCTATGCTCTTAACCAATCAGAAACACTTTCTGTTTCAGCCTTGGAGTGCCCCCCCTTCCCCTTGCATGCACACTTAAGTGCTACTCACAGCACAGACACAAAGGTGTATGTGACGGATACCCCGGCTACCCCGACTGGGTAGCTCCGCCAAACGGGTCTTGCTTCCTCCCTGCCGACTCCAGCTATGTAGCTGGCAAGTGACCACAGTCTGTAGCCACCCCTGATGCCCGACAGCACCAGTAGTCAGGGTCCCACCCTGTGGCAAACTCCAGCTACCCAGACTAGGTAGCTTTGCCAGAGGGCCCTTCCTCTGCCTGGAACAGGCTGCTATGTAGCCCAGGAAAAGTGATTTTAGCTGGAGCACACCTAAATAACTAGACAGACTAGCATTCAGGTGAAACAAGAACTGATTTTATTGAAAACACACAATCCTTTTATACATACAGCTCATCTTGATAAGACCATGGGCACTCCCACAATGTTCCCACCATTCCCGCCCCTCCAGACGGATTGGCACCTCCATAGCAGCCACAGTCCTACAAAATCCAGGACACAGGGCTGGCGGTTTCTGGGTGATCCTGCCACAGTCCAAAAATCATCATGATTTGTTACTGGGGACCGGAGTTACAGTCTGTTTAAGTTATTGGGTTAGGGGTGTCCCAAACCCCCAGTTCCCAAAGGGGCTCCGCTCCAATAATTCCCCCAGATCTTGTCCTCCATAGGGGCTACCAATCCCCAAAAGAGCGGAGCTCTGGGGCAAGGGGCTGCTGGAGTGACCAGGGGTAAAGTTAGCGGGTGTCCTGCTGTCCTGTGGCTGACCGGGAGTTCCAGGAGCCCGGCCAGCCTAGGAGGGTTTTCCTGGTCATAGACCAGCTCTTCTCTTAACAAGTTTTAAAACACAAAAACAAAAGCAAACAAAAAGCTTCCTGGGATTGTGGTTGCTCTGAGGAGCCCAAAACCACTGAGAAACAACAGGGGTGAGGTTGTAGGGGGGTAGGGGTTTTAAACCTTGCAGCCCGGTATCCGTGACAACTCCCCCCTTTCCCTAAGGATGCAGGACGGATAGCCTTTCACAGAATGGACCCATTAATTCACCCGGTCGATGGCTTTCTGGCTAGCCGGCTGCAAGGCCACCACTGGGGAAAAAGTGGCACAGCTTTTCCTACTGGAGCATTTCTATAACCATGTTCCAGTCGAGATTAAAGATTGGGTCCATGACCGTCGGCCCACCACAGCAGGCCAGACGGCCGCCCTGGCAGATCAGTATGCAGACGCCCGCCGCCAAGTTCGCTCTGTCCTGCAATCGACTCCCCGCCCAGCTTCGGTTGTAGTCCGACCCCCAGCGGCTACCCATAAGCCCCCAGGCCGCCCGGCCTTTGTCCCTCCGGCCAGAGTCAGGGACTCACGGGGATGTTTCTCCTGCGGGCACCCCGGCCACCTCAGGCGGGAATGCCCGAATCGGGCCAGACAGCAGCCGGCAGCCCAGCCAAGACACCCCCAGCCAACAGCCTGGGTGAGCGCTCCAGCCCCGACCTACCCAGCCGCTACGCTTATCTATGATAGATATCAGTGCTCTGCTGGGAGTTCCGTTGTGAAAAATGTTTGCTGTGTTACCATAATCATATATTGTCTTGAAGAAGGCCTATCAATGGGTCGAAATGTTGACATCTACGATTAATATGAATTTTACTTTGAAATAAAAAATATACTATTTTGTTTCTATAAAAATCCTGGGAATGCCCTCCTACATTCTGACATATATATACAGCAGGTATTGGCAGGTGCACTCTCACTAACACTTTAGTTCCAAATGCCAGGGTGCTAGAATATGGTGTAGAATATGGAAATAAGGAGACAGCACTCACTGGTCTTGACAATACTGGATTTATTCAGTGACGTTTCGGGGAATACACCTAAATAACTAGACAGACTAGCATTCAGGTGAAACAAGAACTGATTTTATTGAAAACACACAATCCTTTTATACATACAGCTCATCTTGATGAGACCATGGGCACTCCCACAATGTTCCCACCATTCCCGCCCCTCCAGACAGATTGGCACCTCCATAGCAGCCACAGTCCTACAAAATCCAGGACACAGGGCTGGCGGTTTCTGGGTGATCCTGCCACAGTCCAAAAATCATCATGATTTGTTACTGGGGACCGGAGTTACAGTCTGTTTAAGTTATTGGGTTAGGGGTGTCCCAAACCCCCAGTTCCCAAAGGGGCTCCGCTCCAATAATTCCCCCAGATCTATATATATATATATAAAAATGTCAGAATGTAGGAGGGCATTCCCAGGATTTTTATAGAAACAAAATAGTATATTTTTATTTCAAAGTAAAATTCATATTAATCGTAGATGTCAAAAAAAAAGAAAAAAAAAAAAAAAAAAAAAGTAACTAAATTTTATCATTATAATCATTTGTTCAGCAACACAATTTTTAGTTTTGTCTATCCCGTTATATATATAAATGGAAAAAACTTTTTTTAATTTATTTTTATAATTTTCTTATACATTTAACGTGCTCCCCTAGTGTAAAACATATACATGAGTTTTTCATGTTATATGGCCCCTTAGTGTTCCTTATACCATTATCTTATCCACATCACAATTAGGTAGTTTCTTTTATACATTTTTAGCATAACCTACGTATATATACAATTCCTTTTCGTCATCATTATAAATCGATAAGCAATGTTATGCAAAAAGGTTTTGATAAGCATGCACTTAGCAAACACAATATAATGTTTTCTTTATTTGTATTCACTGTATAAATCACATCACTTGTCATTTATGTGTCTCAGAAAATAAGCTTGACAAGACCAACACCTGGTTAAATGTATTTTAACGCTCCTGATTGGCTAACACAATGTATATCACTTCACCAGTTGAACACACCTGTATGATCTCTGATGAAGCGCATTCCACATGCGCGAAACGCGTCAGATCTATGACACCTTACCTTGTATACCACTGAGTGTTCAATCACCTATGCCTGAATAAACCACTTGGTTGAAATCGATCCAGCAGTCTTCAATCTTTTGTTGTTCTTGTATATATGGCTAGCGAGCCCTGAGGACCGGATCTTACACCCACGGTATTATATCCCTGGCTAATCCTAAGAGGTTTCTCTCACGCCTCTATCTACCCCTGGTCTGCTTTCTCTTGCTACACTTTCTACTTCCACCAAAGTACCACACTCGTCCCAACGGAGAAAGACAGAGGCGGTCCCATCTACTGCTGCCAATCGGGAAACCTTCCCGCACCCACGTCACCCACAGAGGAGGAGTCAGACACAGCATCACCCGCGCTTCCCAAGGACGTCAGACAACACAGCTAATCGGACGCCTGCACTTTCAAAGGGACAGAAAAGACAGTGAGCAGCGCGGATTGCCGCGAGGACAAGGAGCGATTGCTGGTGAGTTGATACCGCATTCGTTAACACAGACCTTGTTCAGAGTTTGCTCATACTGAATTACTAGCAGACCCAACAGAGAGGGGAGAGGCTCAAATCACTAAGCAATACACAGCTATTCAGCTATATTTAAGGACTTCCACAAAACCCATTTAGCCAGGTACCATTAAACAACCTAGGGCTGTGCACATTTCCTGTTGTTTTTTCTTAACCAATTGCTCAGCTAACTGCCCTACGGTTGAACTACTTGATAGACACAGGCATTACCAATATGGCTGATCTACATGAGGCTACACATACACTTCCCACAGGGGTAATAAATGATGAAAAATGTCGCCTCATTCTAACATCAGCTTTACAAGGAGGGAGCTCACCTACTCTAGAGCCCAGAGAAGATAATTTACCACACTTGTTCTCAGAATTGGAAAAATTGAGATACAAAGAAACTAATCTGTGGTGGGACATTGAGTTTTTGGAATTGTATGTAAAAGAGGCTAAAGTCCCTAGGGGCCTCCGTATGAAGAAATTTCCTTCCTTTGCACAACAGAAACCTGAATTTATGGAGGAGTGGAATCATACTTTAACAAGATGCTCAATGACTCTAATGAATCAATTACTGAGACATAAAAAGTCTGAAAGAGAACAACTGTTGTTAAAAATTAATGAGACCACATCCATTATCAAACCATTTGAAACCACAACTCACTATAAAGATTACACTGCACAATTGGAGGAAACTATATCTAAATTATATCTAGACTTATCCAATAGGAAAGTATCAAAATACAACAGAGACACAAAAGATTACGATCTTAATATAGTATACTCATGGCAACAACACAGACCTACAGGGGGCAGTAAATCGAAAAAGACAAAGGGCAATAAACATCGCAATCAGACAAAAAAGAAAGTTACTTTT
Organism: Bombina bombina; assembly: GCF_027579735.1. Taxonomy (NCBI): domain Eukaryota; kingdom Metazoa; phylum Chordata; class Amphibia; order Anura; family Bombinatoridae; genus Bombina; species Bombina bombina. The sequence continues at coordinate 15,148,591 of NC_069510.1, read as the reverse complement.
TCAAGCATAGATACAGATGCAGGCACTTCAGAATGCAGCCAGGTAACTACTAACACCAGCCAAGAATCTTTAATATTAGAACAAACTGCCCCCCCAGAGTTACAACTAACCAACACAGCTAGACCAGCTCTAGCCACATTAGTCAAAACACCAAATCAGACTAGTACACCTAAGAGTACTGCAAAGACGCATAGATACCCCAGCAGGGCAGCCTCCAAAACAAAGAAGAAATGGATAATGTCATAAATGTATCTGATCATTCTCTATCACCAGCACAAATATCGATTTTGAATAAAGGACTCACTTTTGCTCCTAGCACTGATTTTGATGTATTTTCTACAATGATAGATGTGAACAGACTAGCACGCAAATTCACATTAAAAAAACACTTTTCTGTTGCAGATCAAATTTCCACCCCCCCCATCATCACAGACCCCCTCCCCTACATTTCCAACATAGGACTAACTTACAAAGATCAAAGTACTTTTAACTCACTTATATCTTTACAAAATAATGATCAGAGACATACCCCAGCACATACTGGTAAGACTAATAAAGATAACTCCTATTTTTACCCTATTCAATCTAGGAGTCCCTGCATAGAAATGTACCAAGAAACAGTACAAAGAGACATCCTTAAATTACATGACGAGACAAAGACATCACATAATACATTTAACAACATTTCTCGCATAGAGAGACTGGCTCTGAAACACTACAAGACAACCCTAACATAGTGATTACCCAAGCTGACAAAGGGGGAGCCGTAGTGGTACTTAATACCACTGATTATCTCAGGGAAGTTACTACCCATTTGAATGATGTCAACACATACATCAAGTTAAACTCAGACCCCACACTTGGGTACACTAGGGAACTTTTTGATTTCTTGGATACAGTACTGGAAGAGGGTTTTATCACCCATGATATTTTTGAACGTCTTCTCATTGAAGACCCACTCATACCCACTTTCAGGGTTGTTCCCAAAATTCACAAAACACTTTCCAGCCCACCAGGACGTCCTATTGTGGCTTGCATGGGCTCTCTATGTGAAAAACTAGGAGCCTGGTTGGACTCTATTCTACAACCCATTGTAACATCACTTCCGGGTTACATAAGAGACAGCACCCACTTACTCCAACAATTGGAGAAAGTTGAATGTTATCCTGACTACCAATGGCTGACCATTGACGTGTCAGCCCTATACTCTAGTATACCCCACGACAAGGGACTAGAGGCCATGAAAAACATGATCATGAGATACACAAATTTTTCCATAGAATACATTGACTTCTTAGTCTCAACCACAAGATTCCTACTCACCCATAACTACTTCGTCTTTGGGGGGGGCTTTTACTTACAGAAATGTGGCACAGCCATGGGGGCAAAGTTTGCCCCCGCCTATGCAAATTTATATATGGGCTGGTTTGAGCTTAACCATATATTTTGTGAAGGCTTCCCCTTTGAAGACGGAGTAGTAGTGTATGGTCGTTTTATAGATGACCTATTGGTCATCTGGAACAAGGACAGCCATAATAGTGCTGTCTCTTTTCTGGACTGGTTAAATACTAATGACCTCAACCTAAAATTTACCCATGCCATTGATGATAATACCATCTCATACCTAGATCTCCAATTAACAGCAGGCAATCAGAAAAACATAACTACCACAATATTTAGAAAATCCTTATCCAGGAATACTATTCTTAGAGCGGATTCCTGTCATGTGGGCCATATCACCAGAGGCATACCTAAAGGCCAGTATATTAGAGCCCGCAGGAATTGCTCCATACTTCAAGAATACAATATCCAAGCTAACCTTATCACTACAAGGCTACAAGAAAGAGGCTATAAAAAAGACCTCTTATTATCAACAGCCCAAAAGGTCAGCAAAATGGATAGAAAAAAACTACTTACAGGTTTTTACAAACAAAAAGACACGACTGCCCAAATCACCCCACAGACTAAAAACATAGTGTTCTCAACAGCCTATAGTAAACAATACCATAAAATTTGTGACATAGTCCTGAAATATTTACCGATACTTCAAAGTGATAACCAATTACAAGACATTACTAAGAAAAACATTAGATGTGTAGCCAAAAAGGCCCCTACTATAGGTGAAAAAATTAAAAAACATTTTGTTTAATAGACCAAGTACACCTACCAATTGGCTGTCCATCTCAAATGGTTTTTACAAATGTCGTCACACTTGTAAAAGCTGCAATTACACCAACAAAACAGAACATTTTACATCTTCACAAACAGGCCTTATCGCATCAAACATCGAATAGATTGCACAAGTACCTATGTCATCTACCTTATAACATGCCTACAGTGTTCGGCTCAATATATAGGACTCACTTCCCGTCTTTTAAAAGACCGCATCAGGGAACACCTCCTCTCCCTAGAAGAGGATAAACCAAAAACACCAGTCGCCAAACATTTTAGAAACCATGGACTTCACACAAAACATTTGTTTCACTTCATAGGCATAGATCATATCAGGAGGGACATCAGGGGAGGTGATAGAATGGGTAAATTACTTAGGCAAGAGGCATTTTGGATTTTTACTCTTCAAACAAAATATCCAAAAGGCATCAATAAGAGACAGGACTTAGATTTATTCTTGGACTAGTGAGTATGCTGACAGTGTATTTCATTGCTTCACATAAGTCCACATTTAGTTTTCTATTAATCCAGAATTAGTGGGTTACCTCATACTTGACCTATGTCATAGTACCTAGGTTTGAATATGAACACAGCCCATCTAGGTTTTTGTAATAATCAACACAGGAAGTAGATATTCATCTACAGACTCACTAAGTAAATTTGAATATACATTTATCTTCCTTGGAAGGGCAATAGAGTAGATCGTAAGTAGATAATTCGTAAAATAATTTTATTCCCTTATCTATCCAGCTACACTGTACTGATTTGCCTAAATCATGTATAGATTACTAGACACCAGCCGATAGGGTAACAACATTACTAACATAAGTACAAATTGTACCCTTCTAGCTGATTAGCAAATAACATTATTAATATAGGTACAAAGTGTAGCGTTTATGGAGGATTAGTTAAGAAAAGAAAAAAGTAACTAAATTGTATCATTATAATCATTTGTTCAGCAACACAATTTTTAGTTTTGTCTATCCCGTTATATATATAAATGGAAAAAAAAAATTTAATTTATTTTTATAATTTTCTTATACATTTAACGTGCTCCCCTAGTGTAAAACATATACATGAGTTTTTCATGTTATATGGCCCCTTAGTGTTCCTTATACCATTATCTTATCCACATCACAATTAGGTAGTTCCTTTTATACATTTTTAGCATAACCTACGTATATATACAATTCCTTTTCGTCATCATTATAAATCGATAAGCAATGTTATGCAAAAAGGTTTTGATAAGCATGTACTTAGCAAACACAATATAATGTTTTCTTTATTTGTATTCACTGTATAAATCACATCACTTGTCATTTATGTGTCTCAGAAAATAAGCTTGACAAGACCAACACCTGGTTAAATGTATTTTAACGCTCCTGATTGGCTAACACAATGTATATCACTTCACCAGTTGAACACACCTGTATGATCTCTGATGAAGCGCATTGCACATGCGCGAAACGCGTCAGATCTATGACACCTTACCTTGTATACCACTGAGTGTTCAATCACCTATGCCTGAATAAACCACTTGGTTGAAATCGATCCAGCAGTCTTCAATCTTTTGTTGTTCTTGTATATATATATATATATATATATATATATATATATATATTTCTCCAACATAGGTGTGTCCGGTCCACGGCGTCATCCTTACTTGTGGGATATTCTCTTCCCCAACAGGAAATGGCAAAGAGCCCAGCAAAGCTGGTCACATGATCCCTCCTAGGCTCCGCCTTCCCCAGTCATTCTCTTTGCCGTTGTACAGGCAACATCTCCACGGAGATGGCTTAGAGTTTTTTAGTGTTTAACTGTAGTTTTTATTATTCAATCAAGAGTTTGTTATTTTAAAATAGTGCTGGTATGTACTATTTACTCTGAAACAGAAAAGAGATGAAGATTTCTGTTTGTAAGAGGAAAATGATTTTAGCAACCGTTACTAAAATCGATGGCTGTTCCACACAGGACTGTTGAGAGGAATTAACTTCAGTTGGGGGAACAGTGAGCAGACTTTTGCTGCTTGAGGTATGACACATTCTAACAAGACGATGTAATGCTGGAAGCTGTCATTTTCCCTATGGGATCCGGTAAGCCATTTTTATTACAGAGTAAATAAGGGCTTCACAAGGGCTTGTTAAGACTGTAGACATTTTGTGGGCTAAATCGATTCATATATAACATATTTAGCCTTGAGGAATCATTTAATATGGGTATTTTTGTAAAATAATATCGGCAGGCACTGTTTTAGACACCTTATTCTCTAGGGGCTTTCCCTAATCATAGGCAGAGCCTCATTTTCGCGCCGGTATTGCGCACTTGTTTTTGAGAAGCATGACATGCAGTCGCATGTGTGAGGAGCTCTGATACATAAAAAAGACTTTCTGAAGGCGTCATTTGGTATCGTATTCCCCTTTGGGCTTGGTTGGGTCTCAGCAAAGCAGATACCAGGGACTGTAAAGGGGTTAAAGATAAAAACGGCTCCGGTTCCGTTATTTTAAGGGTTAAAGCTTCCAAATTTGGTGTGCAATACTTTTAAGGCTTTAAGACAATGTGGTGAAATTTTGGTGAATTTTGAACAATTCCTTCATACTTTTTCGCAATTGCAGTAATAAAGTGTGTTCAGTTTAAAATTTAAAGTGACAGTAACGGTTTTATTTTAAAACGTTTTTTGTACTTTGTTATCAAGTTTATGCCTGTTTAACATGTCTGAACTACCAGATAGACTGTGTTCTGAATGTGGGGAAGCCAAGGTTCCTTCTCATTTAAATAGATGTGATTTATGTGACACTGAAAATGATGCCCAAGATGATTCCTCAAGTGAGGGGAGTAAGCATGGTACTGCATCATTCCCTCCTTCGTCTACACCAGTCTTGCCCACTCAGGAGGCCCCTAGTACATCTAGCGCGCCAATACTCCTTACTATGCAACAATTAACGGCTGTAATGGATAATTCTATCAAAAACATTTTAGCCAAAATGCCCACTTATCAGCGTAAGCGCGACTGCTCTGTTTTAGATACTGAAGAGCATGAGGACGCTGAGGATAATGGTTCTGATATGCCCCTACACCAGTCTGAGGGGGCCAGGGAGGTTTTGTCTGAGGGAGAAATTTCAGATTCAGGGAAAATTTCTCAACAAGCTGAACCCGATGTGATTACATTTAAATTTAAGTTGGAACATCTCCGCGCTCTGCTTAAGGAGGTGTTATCCACTCTGGATGATTGTGAGAATTTGATCATCCCAGAGAAACTATGTAAAATGGACAAGTTCCTAGAGGTCCCGGGGCCCCCAGAAGCTTTTCCTATACCCAAGCGGGTGGCGGACATTGTAAATAAAGAATGGGAAAGGCCCGGTATACCTTTCGTCCCTCCCCCCATATTTAAAAAATTGTTTCCCATGGTCGACCCCAGAAAGGACTTATGGCAGACAGTCCCCAAGGTCGAGGGGGCGGTTTCTACTTTAAACAAACGCACCACTATACCCATAGAAGATAGTTGTGCTTTCAAAGATCCTATGGATAAAAAATTAGAAGGTTTGCTTAAAAAGATGTTTGTTCAGCAAGGTTACCTTCTACAACCAATTTCATGCATTGTCCCTGTCACTACAGCCGCGTGTTTCTGGTTCGATGAGCTAGAAAAGGCGATCGATAGTGATTCTCCTCCTTATGAGGAGATTATGGACAGAATCCATGCTCTCAAATTGGCTAATTCTTTCACCCTAGACGCCACTTTGCAATTGGCTAGGTTAGCGGCGAAAAATTCTGGGTTTGCTATTGTGGCGCGCAGAGCGCTTTGGTTGAAATCTTGGTCAGCGGATGCGTCTTCCAAGAACAAATTGCTTAACATTCCTTTCAAGGGGAAAACGCTGTTTGGCCCTGACTTGAAAGAGATTATCTCTGATATCACTGGGGGTAAGGGCCACGCCCTTCCTCAGGATAGGTCTTTCAAGGCCAAAAATAAACCTAATTTTCGTCCCTTTCGTAGAAACGGACCAGCCCCAAGTGCTACGTCCTCTAAGCAAGAGGGTAATTCTTCTCAAGCCAAGCCAGCCTGGAGACCAATGCAAGGCTGGAACAAGGGAAAGCAGGCCAAGAAGCCTGCCACTGCTACCAAGACAGCATGAAATGTTGGCCCCCGATCCGGGACCGGATCTGGTGGGGGGCAGACTTTCTCTCTTCGCTCAGGCTTGGGCAAGAGATGTTCTGGATCCTTGGGCACTAGAAATAGTCTCCCAAGGTTATCTTCTGGAATTCAAGGGGCCTCCCCCAAGGGGGAGGTTCCACAGGTCTCAATTGTCTTCAGACCACATGAAAAGACAGGCATTCTTACATTGTGTAGAAGACCTGTTAAAAATGGGAGTGATTCATCCTGTTCCTTTAGGAGAACAAGGGATGGGGTTCTACTCCAATCTGTTCGTAGTTCCCAAAAAAGAGGGAACATTCAGACCAATCTTAGATCTCAAGATCCTAAACAAGTTTCTCAAGGTTCCATCGTTCAAAATGGAAACCATTCGAACAATTCTTCCTTCCATCCAGGAAGGTCAATTCATGACCACGGTGGATTTAAAGGATGCGTATCTACATATTCCTATCCACAAGGAACATCATCGGTTCCTAAGGTTCGCATTCCTGGACAAGCATTACCAGTTTGTGGCACTTCCGTTCGGATTAGCCACTGCTCCAAGGATTTTCACAAAGGTACTAGGGTCCCTTCTAGCGGTGCTAAGACCAAGGGGCATTGCAGTAGTACCTTACTTGGACGACATTCTGATTCAAGCGTCGTCCCTTCCTCAAGCAAAGGCTCACACGGACATTGTCCTGGCCTTTCTCAGATCTCACGGGTGGAAAGTGAACGTAGAAAAAAGTTCTCTATCTCCGTCAACAAGGGTTCCCTTCTTGGGAACAATAATAGACTCCTTAGAAATGAGGATTTTTCTGACAGAGGCCAGAAAATCAAAACTTCTAAACTCTTGTCAAATACTTCATTCTGTTCCTCTTCCTTCCATAGCGCAGTGCATGGAAGTAATAGGTTTGATGGTAGCGGCAATGGACATAGTTCCTTTTGCGCGAATTCATCTAAGACCATTACAACTGTGCATGCTCAGTCAGTGGAATGGGGACTATACAGACTTGTCTCCGACGATACAAGTAGATCAGAGGACCAGAGATTCACTCCGTTGGTGGCTGTCCCTGGACAACCTGTCACAGGGGATGAGCTTCCGCAGACCAGAGTGGGTCATTGTCACGACCGACGCCAGTCTGGTGGGCTGGGGCGCGGTCTGGGGACCCCTGAAAGCTCAGGGTCTTTGGTCTCGGGAAGAATCTCTTCTCCCGATAAATATTCTGGAACTGAGAGCGATATTCAATGCTCTCAAGGCTTGGCCTCAGCTAGCAAAGGCCAAGTTCATACGGTTTCAATCAGACAACATGACGACTGTTGCGTACATCAACCATCAGGGGGGAACAAGGAGTTCCCTGGCGATGGAAGAAGTGACCAAAATCATTCAATGGGCGGAGACTCACTCCTGCCACTTGTCTGCAATCCACATCCCAGGAGTGGAAAATTGGGAAGCGGATTTTCTGAGTCGTCAGACATTTCATCCGGGGGAGTGGGAACTCCATCCGGAAATCTTTGCCCAAATTACTCAATTGTGGGGCATTCCAGACATGGATCTGATGGCCTCTCGTCAGAACTTCAAGGTTCCTTGCTACGGGTCCAGATCCAGGGATCCCAAGGCGACTCTAGTAGATGCACTAGTAGCACCTTGGACCTTCAAACTAGCTTATGTATTCCCGCCGTTTCCTCTCATCCCCAGGCTGGTAGCCAGGATCAATCAGGAGAGGGCATCGGTGATCTTGATAGCTCCTGCGTGGCCACGCAGGACTTGGTATGCAGACCTGGTGAATATGTCATCGGCTCCACCATGGAAGCTACCTTTGAGACGAGACCTTCTTGTTCAAGGTCCGTTCGAACATCCGAATCTGGTCTCACTCCAACTGACTGCTTGGAGATTGAACGCTTGATCTTATCAAAGCGAGGGTTCTCAGATTCTGTCATTGATACTCTTGTTCAGGCCAGAAAGCCTGTAACTAGAAAAATTTACCACAAAATATGGAAAAAATATATCTGTTGGTGTTAATCTAAAGGATTCCCTTGGGACAAGGTAAAAATTCCTAAGATTCTATCCTTTCTTCAAGAAGGTTTGGAGAAAGGATTATCTGCAAGTTCCTTGAAGGGACAGATTTCTGCCTTGTCTGTGTTACTTCACAAAAAGCTGGCAGCTGTGCCAGATGTTCAAGCCTTTGTTCAGGCTCTGGTTAGAATCAAGCCTGTTTACAAACCTTTGACTCCTCCTTGGAGTCTAAATTTAGTTCTTTCAGTTCTTCAGGGGGTTCCGTTTGAACCCTTACATTCCGTTGATATTAAGTTATTATCTTGGAAAGTTTTGTTTTTGGTTGCAATTTCTTCTGCTAGAAGAGTTTCAGAATTATCTGCTCTGCAGTGTTCTCCTCCTTATCTGGTGTTCCATGCAGATAAGGTGGTTTTACGTACTAAACCTGGTTTTCTTCCGAAAGTTGTTTCTAACAAAAACATTAACCAGGAGATAGTCGTGCCTTCTTTGTGTCCGAATCCAGTTTCAAAGAAGGAACGTTTGTTGCACAATTTGGATGTTGTTCGTGCTCTAAAATTCTATTTAGATGCTACAAAGGATTTTAGACAAACATCTTCCTTGTTTGTTGTTTATTCTGGTAAAAGGAGAGGTCAAAAAGCAACTTCTACCTCTCTCTCTTTTTGGATTAAAAGCATCATCAGATTGGCTTATGAGACTGCCGGACGGCAGCCTCCTGAAAGAATCACAGCTCATTCCACTAGGGCTGTGGCTTCCACATGGGCCTTCAAGAACGAGGCTTCTGTTGATCAGATATGTAAGGCAGCGACTTGGTCTTCACTGCACACTTTTACTAAATTTTACAAGTTTGATACTTTTGCTTCTTCTGAGGCTATTTTTGGGAGAAAGGTTTTGCAAGCCGTGGTGCCTTCCATCTAGGTGACCTGATTTGCTCCCTCCCTTCATCCGTGTCCTAAAGCTTTGGTATTGGTTCCCACAAGTAAGGATGACGCCGTGGACCGGACACACCTATGTTGGAGAAAACAGAATTTATGTTTACCTGATAAATTACTTTCTCCAACGGTGTGTCCGGTCCACGGCCCGCCCTGGTTTTTTAATCAGGTCTGATATTTTATTTTCTTTAACTACAGTCACCACGGTATCATATGGTTTCTCCTATGCAAATATTCCTCCTTTACGTCGGTCGAATGACTGGGGAAGGCGGAGCCTAGGAGGGATCATGTGACCAGCTTTGCTGGGCTCTTTGCCATTTCCTGTTGGGGAAGAGAATATCCCACAAGTAAGGATGACGCCGTGGACCGGACACACCGTTGGAGAAAGTAATTTATCAGGTAAACATAAATTCTGTTATATAAATATACAGCAGGTATTGGCAGGTGCACTCTCACTAACACTTTAGTTCCAAATGCCAGGGTGCTAGAATATGGTGTAGAATATGGAAATCAGGAGACAGCACTCACTGGTCTTGACAATACTGGATTTATCCAGTGACGTTTCGGGGGAATACACCCCTTCATCAGACCAGAGTACATAGAATGAAGCAAACATTTATACTGTTCCATAAGACCCTCACCCAGTGTGAAATTGCGCCAAAATTGTTGCCATGACAACCACCAAGTGTCAACAAACCCCATACAAATGAATTAAAAAAACAAATGAATTAAAAAAAACTAAATATACCACAATATACCAAATAAGTGAACATTGCAACCATGTACATATACAGAGCAAGTGGGAATCATAATGCAAACGGTTGTTACAATTAAAGATCAAACAGAATATCAATAGAAAAAAGTATTCAGCATAGATAGATGTTATGGATGGGCAGCAGTTAACAGGACCAATGAGTAATGCTTAGATTAAACATTTCATTACAGGCTTATACTGAGCAAGCAATATATACATATACAGGGCATACTATCCCCATTATACAGGCAGGTAGACAAGATAGCGGAACAACTATAAGTAGAAATCACACTGCAGGCATACATTAGCATATATTAGCAGGGGGTGTCCAAGGTATATGTATTGGGACTTATTTCATTAGTATCAATGTAGTTCTGGCAGGAAGAGGGGCTATCAAGGCACATGAACATGGAGTAACCAGTAAAACACTATATGCATACAGATAAGGAGAAGGTAAATACCTGATGGGTTTAGAGGGATATAGCTCCGCGGAGAGTTGTGTGTGTTACCGGAGATACAATAAGCTTGGAGTACTGCACATGCATATCGCAATTAAGCAACGCCCCTAAGGCTATCGCTATTTGAAAGTTAATTGGTTAGAGGAGACAAGCCCCTATGTTGTCAACAGGCAACAAACAGCTAAAGACAGCAGCAAGAGCAGCTGGAAAAAGAGATCACTGGATACGCATAGCCAGAGATTGTAAGAGACACCCTTACACAGTGTAAAAATTCATATGGGGAAAGGAAAATGCATATGGGGAAAGTAAAAATAACTCATATGGGGAAAGTAAAAATAACTGATCTGCCATATATAGCACAGACACAGTCCCTAACACGGTCAAATGCAGGAATATTGAGCTAATCAATAGTTGGTAGATCCATTAGCACCGGATGGTAAACGGAAGAATTAATCAAGGGGGCATATTGTACAGAAGAGTACATGCACAGTGGATAAAAAAGTACATGCATAGTATATCAAAAAAGCAAATTTTGAGTTTACAAAAAGCCAAATTTGATTACAAAATAAACAGTTAACCTATTGTATTAAAACAAGGGTGGAAAAGGCACACACAACACAACTCAAGGGATCGCTATGTATACTCCAAATGCATAAAAAATACACAAAAGATATATATAAGATATAGTATGCGGTCAAATCCAAATGTCCAATGGCTAAATACACAATGTAAGGCAACCTCCGTTATATGACACACCAAAAAATTTTTTAACAGGTATTCACATAAACAAACCCAATAGATAGCAGGTATATACATAGACATAGAATTCAATGTCAAATGCCCACGTTTGGGTCTTAAGGATGAAACCAGGTAATCAATGTCCACAATATCCAAAAGCAATGGAGAACATCAGAAAGTCAAAAAAATAAGTCAAATGATAAGTAAACCACAATTGTTTCTGTGGACTAACTACAGAGAGTAAACACAGTGTTTACAGGGAACAAAAAGGTGGTACCTGTGTCTTCTGATGTCACAAGAAGCAATGCCAGTCGATATTCATGTTAAGGCCGTGTGGGTGGACTGTGTTCAATTTATAAATCCATTCAGCCTCTCTACGGAGTAGTAGCTTGTCACGGTCCCCCCCGCGGTTTAGCGGTGGGATGTGGTCAATCAGCTTGAAGCTAAGATCAGATACCGTGTGGCCCATCTCCAAAAAGTGCCTGGCCACGGGTTGGTCACTCTTCCCCTTATCAATGGCTGCTCGTATGGCACTTCTGTGATTCGCCATCCTCTTTTTTTTATGTCATCAGAAGTTTTTCCAATGTAGAAAAAAACCACAATTGCAGTTTAGCATGTATATCGCATATTGTGTGGTACACGTAAGGTAATGTTTAATTTTAAACAACTCATTCGTGTGAGGATGTCGGCATTGACTGCCTTGGAGCATTGAATTGCACGTCACACAACTGGGGCACTTGAATGATCCTTTTTTAGTGGGTCGGGTTTTTTTACTGTAACTGTTAATGGGGTCAGTTTTCATCAGTATGTCTTTTAAATTCCTCCCTCTCTTGTAACCAATTCTTGGAGGGCCATACCCATGGTATGGTAATGATGCATCTGATTCAATTATGTCCCATTTCTCTTTCAATGTCATACCCAGTGTCCTTGTGTCTGGGGAGTAAGTAGTGATGAAATTCATTCTGGTCTTGGGGTCCACACTCGTCCTGTTCTCTGTGATATCCTTTCTAGCTTTCTTAATCAGCTCATTATTATAGCCCCTGTTACGGAACCTTTCCTCCATTTCATTCAGCTGGGTGTTCCTTCTGATGTCAGAAGAGTTATTTCTTGTAACCCGTAGTAGCTGAGCTTTTGGAATAGCTCGTATAAGAGATCTAGGGTGGAAGCTGGAGGCATGCAGCAGTGTATTACGGTCAGTTTCTTTCTTAAACAGGGTTGTACCCAGGCCAGAGTCTTCTTTATAGATTCTTAGATCTAAAAAATCTACTTTTGTTGTAGCTTGACACCTCTTTCAGTTTCACCTGGTCACCCATTGTATTCAGGTTTCTCACCCATTCCTGGAATGATTCTGTAGTACCTCTCCACACCACGATGATGTCATCAATGTACCTTTTATAAAAAAGTACCTGTTCATGTTCATATACCTTGAAGACATTCTCCTCCATGTGTTCCATAAAGAGATTTGCGAAGGCCGGGGCCATATTGGAGCCCATCGCCGTTCCCATCAACTGGAGGTAAAATCTCTTCTCAAATTTGAAATAGTTCATCTTCAGGCATAGAGCTAGTAAATCAATGATGAACCCAACCGGGGGTCCAATGTAGGGATGTTTTTCCAGACTTCGTCTTACGATATGCATACCCATTTCATGAGGTATAATAGTGTAAAGACTTGCTACATCCAAACTAGCCAGAACATCACATGGTAGTATTTCGGTTAGTGCAGCTAGGTGTCATGATTATATATTATCCTAACTCTTTATACAACCTTGATTGCTAACATCCTTGCACCTATCTACTTAACCCCTCCCACGGACAAGGTATATAGGATCAGCTAACCTATTGTTAGTTGCTTAGAATTCTGTCTTGTGCTGCTACCAATCTACTCAGGACTCACTCTCCTCAGCAGCTGCTGCACCTGACACAGGATCTCTGCTCAAACCAAGCCGGCTGTGACGTCACACGCCACCGGAACTCATACCAGCTAATTCTAACTTCTCTACAAGGAATTACCGGTACCGGACCTTCGACTTCTCACTAAAGATTTCTCCTAAAACAGACTATCTAACTTTCAACTCGGTAAGATTCCAACTTTAATCCTTACCTCTATCGATCATCGCATTCCTCAGTCAGTACTGAACTTCTACTAAATGTTAAACATCTCATTACAAAAACCTTCAGTGAAAAGTTTAACAAAGATTTGAATTCAAAGCAAGTAGATAAAATGATCTTACTAAAACACTGTTGTTATATGACATAACCTGATCAGTATTATTGTTTCAGTTTACCGTTATAAGTAATCACACATGTGTTATTTAAACTGACATAAATTTCACTTTGCTAAAACTCCTTACAAGTAATTTACTTCTACAACTTCCATTCTCTCAACTTTATTTTTTTTTTTTTTATTTATCTTTTCTTTATTGAGTTATATCAAAGGTGTACAGGACGTCAAAAGACAAATACAAATACACATATAAAAGGTTTCTCCACAGAAACAAATACAATATACACAAAAAAGTACGAGAAAAAAAAACAAAACAAAAATAGGGAGTAGAATATTGTTCAAGTCTATCAGAGTTACTGCTTTGTTACATAATCTTTCTCTTGGGTCCCTGTATCAATTGAGAACTATGTCGTAAATTTATTTTCCAGAACAGTTAGAGAGCATCATACCTAGAAATTCAAGATAGTGAAGTGTTTTCAATGTCCATCTCTTATGTAGTGAACAACTTAAAGAGTACACGCATATATATATATATATATATGTAGTAATTTCCAAAATATTTGTTTGCCTTGTAACATCTTGTGTCAGGGCCTGCTAATGTCAAGTAGGCAGATAAGGTAAGTAAGGTAGATAAGGGGTGGGGGGGGGAAAGGAATGCCGCATCAGTGCATGTGGACCTCTTGTTTTGCTATGTTCTAAGGTGATAATGTGATTCCCAAAAAAACATCATTTCTGCAAAATAATCTAGTCTTCCCACTGTATAATAATAAAACCTTTCTAACGCTAAGTTAATTCTCATTTGTGCTAGCCACATCGATAACGTTGGTTCGGATTCTGATTTCCATAGCCTGGGGATGACTTGTTTTGCGCTACATATAGCCAATTGGAAGAGTGTTGTGTGCTGTTTGAAGGGGAATTTGGGAATAATGTGAAATAGATATACTATGGGGTCTAATGGAATATCATAGTTCAGCAACTTACATAACTCATCATTGATACTCTTCCAAAAACTTTCTATTTTAGGGCATTCCCACCATATGTGGAAGGGGGTCCCTTTGCCTGTACATCTTCTCCAGCATCTGTCTGACGCCGCAGGGAAGATGAATTTTAGCCTATGTGGAGTAAGGTACCAACGTAGCAAAAATTTATAGTTTGTTTCTAATAAGGTTGCTGAGTGAGCAGATTTCGCTGTATTTTGAAATACTAGTAGCCATTCTTGTTCTGTAAGAGTGTATGGGAGTTCTTTGTGCCATGAGCTGATTGTTGGTGATTTTAAAATCTCTTGAGGTATGAGTAAGAGTTGATATAGAGAGGAGATCATATGCATCTGTGGAAAGTCTTGAGTGCAATATTTCTCTAGTGTAGTACGGTCTCTTATGATCAGTTGTTTGTGTCCATGGGAGTCTATAAAGTGTTTAAGCTGTAGGTATCTTAACCAATTTGTAAAACGTGTGGTAGACAGCTCTTCTAGGTGTTGTCTGGGGACCAGTTTTCCCTCATCAATTAAAGTGTATAGTGGGAGCAGACAGTCTAAACCACTCAGTATTTTCGGCGTTAAGGACATCCCTATTGGAAAGTCAGCATTAGACAGTGCAGTTGTCAAGGGAGAGGGGGTCGTAGATATGTGTTTATGTCTGTGGAGCACGTGTAGCCATACTTCGAATGTTTCTTTTATTATTGGGTATTCTTTAGTCAATAGTGGTTGGTTCCCCTTAGGCTGCAACCAGGAAGATCCTAATTGAACGGATTTAGTGAGATCATGTTCCAGTGTAACCCAAAGTCTATTATAGTTTAAGGGGAGTGTGCACCAATCTACTATTCTTCTTAGAAATACTGCACTCCGGTATTTAGATAAGTCTGGTACTCCTAGGCCCCCAAATTTTTTTGGTAGGTAAAGGGTAGTTCTGGCAATTCTGGGTGGGCGTTTTCTCCAGATATACGAATTCACTACTGTCTGAAGCCTGGAAACATATGCTTCTGGGAGCGGGATAGGGAGAGTCTGAAATAGATAGAGTATCTTTGGGAGAATGGTCATTTTAGTTACTCCAATTCTGCCTAGCCACGATATTTGTTTGTGTAACCATAAGGACGTGTCTCTATGGATACTGGCCATTAAAGTTTCATAATTCAGATCAATTAGTTTTTGTTTGTCGCTAGTAAGGTGGATACCTAAATATTTTAAAGCTGTCTGTTGTATCTGATAGGGTACATGGGTCTGAAGTTTTTGAATATCTGTGTTATTTAGGTTAATAGGAAGGATTTCTGATTTAGTATGATTGACCGAATAATTGGAGCATCTGCCAAACTCCACCAGGGAGCTCTGAACCGCAGAGAGAGATGTGAATGGGTGTGTTAGAGTCAACAATAAATCGTCTGCGTATAGTGCAAGCTTATGGTGGGTGGAACTTATGTTAAATCCGTGAATATCAGGGTTGCGTCGTAGGTTTGTGGCTAGAATTTCCATTGAAAGGACAAATAGTAGAGGGGATAATGGGCAGCCTTGTCTGGTGCCATTTGATATAGTAAATGAGGTAGACAGGATCCCATTTACTTTAATTTTGGCCGTTGGGTTAGAGTAGAGGGCAAATATTCTGGAGATGAAACTGTCAGGGAAGCCGAATTTTTTTAAAGTCAAAGTCAGAAAGGTCCAGTCCAGTCTGTCAAAAGCTTTTTCAGCGTCAGTTGAAAGTAGAATAGAGGGTATGTTGTGATTAGTAGTGTATTGCATTAATTGAAGTACCTTTACGGTATTGTCTTTTGCCTCTCTCTGCGGCACAAAGCCCACCTGGTCTGGATGGATCAGCCGGGGTAAGAATTTATTGATTCTGGTGGCTAGGATCTTCGCGTAAATCTTCACGTCTACATTTAGAAGTGAGATCGGGCGGTAGTTTGAGGGGATTGTGGGATCTTTACCCGGTTTAGGTATAACAGTCACTATAGCTTCAAGCATGGAATGTGGAAGCTTAGGTTCTTGGTCGATCTGATTAAAAACAGAGAGTAGATGTGGTAGTAACAGGTGTTTAAACTTTTTGTAATAGGAGTTTGTGAGTCCATCAGGACCCGGGCTCTTCCCCGCTTTCAAGGACTGTATTGCTGTATTAATCTCCTCTACTGAGATTGGGGCGGTGAGGGACTCCAGGTCCTCAGATGGGATAGTAGGTACAGTTATCCGGTCTAGGTACTCAAGACATTGTGCTCTATGGTTCTCTTTATTTCTATTGGGGACCAAATTATAAAGGGCCGCATAATAGCCTCTAAATATCTCAGCTATTTTGTAAGAATCTACTGTGGTGCCTCTGTTCTCATCTTGTAGTGCGGCGATAAAGTGCGTGGCTTGTCTAGTTTTAAGCGCTCTCGCCAGTAATTTGCCAGGTCTATTACCCTCCACAAAAAACTTCTGTCTTAGTTTTAAAGCTTGTGTTTGTGCCGTGTGTTCTAAGAATGTCATAAGGTTGCTTTTAGCTTGTTCTCTTTGGGATTTCAGTGATGTATCTTGGGGGTTCAGTGTATGGGACCTATCAAGCTGTTGGAATTTGTCGGTAAGATCCTGATGGCATTTTTGAAGATGTTTTCTTTGTGTGGCTTTAATTTTTATTATCTCACCCCTTAGAAAGCATTTATGGGCTTCCCACAGAATATTTGGGGCAATGTCCGGAGTACTATTGCTTGAGAAGTATTCAGTTAGTGCTGCATTTATTTGTTGAAAAGTGGGAGCGTCATTAAGTAAGGCGTCATCAAAACGCCATTGGAAGGGCCTGAAAGGAAGGGAAGTCCATTGTGTGGTACATATGACAGCCGAATGGTCTGACCATGCAGTGGGGGAGATATCAGTATGTGTGACTGAGGATATAGTTAGGTGGTCTATGAGGATATAGTCAATGTGTGAATGGGTTCGCTTAGATGCTGAATAAAAAGTAAAACTTTTACTAGTAGGGTTGTGAACACGCCATGGATCGTGTACTCCTAGCAACAGTAGGTCATCTCTAATAGATTTAAGCGCTTTTTTCGATAATTGGGTTTGGGTTGTTGAACTGTCTAAAAGTGGGTTTAATGGTGTATTAAAGTCGCCCCCTATAATTAATGAACCTTTGTGGAAAGCTAAAATTTTATTAAAAATATTGCGGAAAAATGTTGCCTGGTGGGTGTTGGGGGCATAAACATTGACTAACGTGGTTGGTTTGCCATATAGCAGGCCCAGTATGGCCACATATCTCCCTTCATTGTCCCTTTCCACTTGCTGCACATGAAATGGTAGTGACTTGTGTATTAAGATACTGACTCCTGAGATTTTTTTATCTGGATGGCTACTATGATAATGGGTGGGATATAGGGTTGTGAAGAATTTAGGTTCCTGTTCTTTCAAGTAGTGGGTTTCTTGTAAAAATAATATATCAATTTGCCTATGTGTAATGTCAGCAAAAGCTACCCGCCTCTTGTGGGGATTGTTAAACCCTCTAACATTCTGTGACATGAATCTAACCTGTTTTCTGCTTGTCATAGCTCAGCGAATACCCAGGGCTGACCTATGGGGAGATGCAGTAGGGAACCTTATAACTCTGATCCTATCATGTTGATAAAGAGGTGTTCTCGTTAATGTTATGGTGTGGATAAACCTCACGTTAAGCAGTATAGCATGTCTCTGTATCCTGTGGAAAAAAAACAACAAACAAACAACAAAACAACAATATAAACTTAAACAAAAACAAGTAAAATGACATAAAATGTCACTCAATAGGGAAAGAATAGCCTATCCCATTTTATATTAATAAACATTTAGAGAACTAGATAGTCTTATGCGGTGTAGCAGTCAATAAGTTCTTTCTCTTTAGATCTTTAACAAGTAAACCATTTTTGGAACTTAAACATTTCTGACTATAAGGAAAAAGAGAGGGCCAAATGTTCATCTTGGTCTACCTCTGCAAAAAGTGTGAATCTACCTCACCCAGCTGTAGAGTTGGATCTTCAGGTGTTATCCGAATTTAGAACCTCCTGCATCTTCCCAGTCTTTCTGGGTCTTTGTTTTTGCCAAGGCGGTTTTAGTGGTCTCGTGGGGTTCATTGGATCGGTGTATTCAGGGTTACCACTGGTTGCCACAGAGGGTGGGGGGTCCAGCCCCAATGTTGCACATGTTTCTGAGATTTCCTCTGGTGTTTTGCAGATGTGTTTTACTCCTTTATAGGAAATGTTGAGAAAGCAGGGGAACCCCCACCTATACGGAATAGCTTTGGCTCTGAGCATAGATGTTAGTGGTTGGAATTCCCTGCGTCTCTGTAAAGTGCGGGGGGCTAGGTCCGCAAATATTTGCAGGTGGAAATTTTGGAAGGTTATGTCCTTAATCTGTCTAGCCGCTTTAAGTATTTCTTCTTTCGTTTGATAGCTTTTAAGTCTAAGGACCACATCGCGTGGTGGAGCTTGATCTGCCGGTTTAGGCCTGAGCGCTCTGTGAGCTCTATCTATATCCATGTCCACTTCGGATGTGGAGCCCAGTAGTGATACAAAAAGGCCTTTCAGGAACTCAGGGATGGTGTTTGGTAAGACAGATTCTGGAATCCCTCTAACACGTAGATTCTGGCGGCGTTCCCTGTTCTCCAGGTCCTCCAGTTTGTCCTGCAGCTGCATAATTAATAAGTCGTGTGTCTGTGTGGTAGTTTGCAATGTGGATATCTCAGATTGATTAAATTCTACATCTTCCTCCAGCGTTTCAACCCGATTTCCCACTTCTGTGATATCTTTTCTCAAGCTGGCCATTTCTTCTTTGATACACTCTCTGACTTTTACCACAATATTGTCTAGGTCATTCTTAGAAGGTATGGTAGCCAGGAACGCTTTAGAGAGCTGAACTGGAGTGTCTGTGTCGCTATCTTCACTGCTTGATGCAGATGCTGTGGGTTGTTGTGAACGTTCTGCTGTCAAACTAGGAGGTTGGGTGTCTGACATTTTAAAAAAGGAGCTCACCGAGCTGCGTTCAGCAGCAGGTTTTTTAATGTCTTTGCCTACTTTTGATGCTCTCTTTGGTGACATCTCTGTTCCTCTATAATAGGTACTTGCTGGTTTAGTAAAATTTTCAATAAATCTGTAGATGAGTAAAGGGTATTTTATGCAGGGTTTTCTCAGCATCTAGTGCTGGTGGGTACTATAGAATCTCCCCCACAAAGTGGGCTGTGATCAGGTTAAGAAGTGTCCGTTACATCTCTGTAGGTTGTAACCTAAGTAGTGTGATCTACCAGTTGATACTTAATTGTGTCATCACAATGTGGCTGCAAGTGAATTAAGATTTCTAGTTCTTAGCCCCTCGTGTTGCAGTACCCCACCATATGTATTTTGCAAAGAGTCCCCAGAAGTTTCATCTGTGCTTTTTTTTGTTTTAAACCCCCATCGGCTACTGCCGCAATTAAATTTGGTCAGTTTTTGTCCGGTTAAGTCCTGGATCGGGTATTACCCCTTACCACTGCTGCTTTAGCCTCATGCGCAGCTGAAAATTTACAGCCGTGTGGAAAAAGATGGCCGCTGTTGGTTAGGCCTTATTGCAGAGCGCTATTGAAGTCAGCGCATTTATGTCTCCTGAGACTTTATTGTCGCCTAGTTTTGTCCGGTATCTGGTCCACACCGGTTTACGAGTGGCTACAAGGCTGCTGTTGGTTTTCTGCTTTGCGCCTCATGAAGATATGGGCATCGGCTCCCGGAGCTCACACTAGTGCGCGGCCATTACTCTCGACGGCCGGCTCCCTCTCTCAACTTTATATTTTCTTTTGGTTCTTGGAACTGCACTTAGCATTCTCACACTAGTTGCTTAGATGCAGTTTCAGATTTAACCCTAGATTAACTGACAGACAGATATCATATTCCATATCAAACAACAGTTGTGCCCTTGTTACATATATGTTATTGATATCTGCCTTACTACATTCATATATAATTCTTAAGCTGCAGTTGTGGTTCAAAATATATTTTCTCGTTCTTTTTCTGCCTTTTTAGGAAAAGCAGAATTAATTTGTGACATTAATTCTAAGCCATAATAATGGATCCAGCAGCTTTGTTATCCCATGTGGAAGCCTTGACACAAACAGTAGACAACTTGACTAAAGGCATGACTGCTTTACAACTAGAAAATACCACCCTTAAAAAATATATTGACGAAAAGACTGAATCTTTAAAACTAACATTTAGTGCACATGAGCCTCAACCATCCCCCCCCTCAGTATTTCTCTGGTCATAGACATGAATTTAGAGAATTTAAAAACTCCTGTTACCTGTATTTTCAATTAAAATCAAAGACCTATTCCACTGATAATTTAAAGGTCCTTACCACTATCTCCTACTTAAAGGGAGAACCCCGAATTTGGGCAAACTTGTTTTTTGAGAATAATGACCCCATCTTATACTCATTTGATCAATTTTTTAAGGCTATGGGTCAGCTATATGACGACCCCTACAAACAATTATCAGCAGAAACCGCTATGCGCTCTCTGCGCCAGTCTAAGAGACCAGTTGAGGAGTATATAACAGATTTTTAAAAATGGTCATCTGATACGTTGTGGAACGATCTCTCCCTGCGGAATCAATTTCGCTTAGGGCTCTCAGAACCTTTAAAGGATGAGCTTGCCAGACAACCCCTACCTGACACTTTAGATCAACTGATTGACCTAAGCATCACACTAGACAGACGTTTAAGAGAAAGACGTTCTGAAAGACAACACACAGACTCCCCTTTAAAGCTATCTCAAGCTACTTCTGTCCCCATGGAGCTCGGGTTTATCAGAGGCCCATTAACCCAACAAGAAAAATTGAGACGAAAAGCTAATGATCTCTGCATGTATTGTGGGGGGTTGGATCATTCCGCCAGAGATTGTACCCAACTTCTACGTAAGAATGGTAAGCCACAGATAATACAAACCTGTTTGTCTGCCAAACAAACACTTACTAATCATTGTTCTCTACCAATTCTGTTACAGTGGGAACACCACCGAATAGAATCTCAAGCAATCCTTGACTCTGGGGCTAGTCACAACTATATTGACCAACACTTTGTGCAAAAAAATAAAATACCACTTGTCAAAAAGTTAAACCCTAGTGTCCTCCGTTTTGTAGATGGTAACAAAATAACTTCAGGACCCATACACCACCACACTATACCCTTGAGAGTCACTACACAGACACATCATACTGAATTTGTCTCTTTTGATGTTATTCCATCACCCCACTTTCCTCTTATTCTAGGTATTCAATGGCTTAAGAAACATGACCCTGATATAATATGGTCATCATCCACTGTGCTCTTTAAATCCCAGTACTGTACTGATACCTGTTTATACCATGATAATTTACTAGTTATGAATCCTGATACTGTACCCAGAGAATATTGGTCTTACTCAGATGTATTTGATAAAAAGGAATCAGAAACTTTACCCCCTCATAGGGTCTATGACTGTCCGATAGATTTACTACCAGGAGTTGATATCCCATACGGTCATATATTCCCTCTCTCAGAACCTGAACTAATTCATCTTAAAACTTACTTAAAGGAAAACCTTCAGAAAGGTTTTATACGTCCCTCTACATCACCTGCAGCAGCAGGTATATTCTTTGTGACCAACAAGGACCATTCCCTTAGACCTATAATAGACTATAGGGAACTAAATAAACGTACCATAAAGAATAGGTACCCATTACCATTAATTCCCCAACTCATAGATAGATTAAGAGGTGCCAATTACTACACGAAATTAGATCTTAGGGGTGCTTACAATTTGGTACGAATAAAGTCAGGACATGAATGGTTAACTGCATTCTGTACTCGATATGGCCTCTATGAATACACGGTTATGCCGTTTGGTCTCTGTAACGCCCCTGCAACCTTCCAGTATTTCATAAACGATATCTTCAAAGATTTATTAGACCTCTTTGTAATCATATATCTAGATGGCATCCTTATATATTCCTACACTATCGAAGAACACATAAAACATGTTAAGATCATTTTATCACGACTTAGGGAGAATTCATTATATGTTAAATTGGAAAAATGCATCTTCCACACTCAACATATTAAATTTCTCGGCTATGAAATCTCCCCAGAAGGTATTCAGATGGAAAACAACAAGGTTACCGCCATTCTAGAATGGCCAACTCCTAAAACAAAAAGAGATGTACAGCGTTTTATGGGGTTCGCTAATTTCTATAGGAAATTCATAAAGAACTTTGCACACTTAACTAGACCTCTTACTAATCTTACAAAAAATGTTGGAAAATTTACATGGAATGATACTACACAGCAAGTTTTTGATTTCCTTAAAAAGGCATTCACCACTGCTCCCATCCTGAAATATCCAAATCCTGACTTACAATATATATTGGAGGTGGATGCTTTTAGATATGCACTTGGTGCTATTCTCTCCCAGAGATTAACTCCGATGGACCCTCTACACCCTGTTGCATTCTACTCCAGAATCCTGAGTCCCCCTGAGATGAATTATGCCATCGGTGACAAAGAGTTGTTGGCTATTAAGGCCTCCTTGGAACATTGGAGACACTTACTTGAGGGTACACTGATGCCGGTGTTAATTTACACTGACCACAAAAATTTAGAATACTTAAAAACCAACAGAACTCTTAGCGCACGACAAGTACGCTGGAATTTATTCTTATCCAGATTCAACTTTCTAGTTACTTACAGACCAGCACAAAAACACAAAAAGGCTGATGCCCTATCACGACACTTAGAAAATCCATTAACTACTCCAGAAGAAGATTCTCTCATTCCTGCTGAGAAAATTTTAGCTCTGACAACGGATCAAACTCAAGACTTCTTAAAAGAACAAAACCTGGATAGCACCAAACCCATAGATACGCTCTCCCTGCGTCCTGATGGCTTATTGTATCATCAAGAACAAATCTATGTACCCTATTCTCTCCGTCAAACCGTATTAAGCTCTCTCCATGACTTGGCTCTCGTGGGTCATCCAGGAATCACCAAAACACAAGAATTAGTAAAGAGATACTTCTGGTGGCCTACACTATCACATGATGTCTTAGAATTTGTAAAAACTTGTAAAATATGCACTGTCTCCAAAACACCCAACACCTCACCCACTGGGGAACTTATTCCACTACCGACTCCGAAACGTCCATGGACTGACATAGCCTTGGATTTCATAGTCGATTTGCCACTCTCCAGTAGAAACAACACTATTCTGGTAGTGGTGGATCTTTTCAGTAAAATGGCTCATTTTATTCCGTTCCATAAATTACCCACTTCGGCTGAAACTGTGAAACTTCTAATAAATCATGTCTTCAAATTACATGGACTACCTGAAACTATAACCTCTGATAGAGGTACTCAGTTTAGTTCCAAATTCTGGAAACAACTATGTCAAGCATTAGGTGTTTCGAGGAGATTAAGTACATCTTTCCATCCACAAACTAACGGCCAAACTGAAAGAACTAACCAATGGATAGAACAATACTTAAGATGTTTCATAAGCGCTAGACAAGATAATTGGGTGGAGCTACTACCCTTTGCCGAGTTTGCTTTCAATAACTCCTTCCATACTTCTACAAAATCTACTCCTTTTTACATTAACTACGGATTCCATCCTACCTTTCATTGGGATGTCACATCTACAAACTCTTGTCCTGTGGTTAATGAGATGATAAACACCATTGCCAACTCTTTCTCAATAACTGAACAACATTTACGCTTAGCAAAAGATCGCTACAAAAGATATTACGATAGAAAAAGGATTCCGTCCCCTAACTATCAGGTAGGTGATTACGTATGGTTGTCTACACACAATCTACGGTTGCCTTTTCCAACAAAGAAGTTATCATCAGCTTATATTGGACCCTTTCCCATCCTTCGAATTGTGAACTCCAATGCTGTCACTCTTACCTTACCTGCTTCAATGAAGACACATCCTACCTTTCACATAAGTTTACTCAAACCCTACCGGCCTCTACGAGACCATAATGTCCGTGACATTCATCTGCCTTCCATACCAATTCCCCAATCAGAGTATGAGGTTCAGAAGATATTAGATTCCCGTACAGTGAGAGGTCGTGTACAGTATTTGGTACATTGGAAGGGTTATCCGGATTCGGAGAACTCTTGGGAGCCCTCTTCCAACCTCTCTGCTCCACGCCTCTTGGCTCAGTTTCACCGCCGTCATCCGGACCGTCCTCGACCTGATCCCCGGTGTTGATCCTTGGGGGGGGGGGGCCCTGTCATGATTATATATTATCCTAACTCTTTATACAACCTTGATTGCTAACATCCTTGCACCTATCTACTTAACCCCTCCCACGGACAAGGTATATAGGATCAGCTAACCTATTGTTAGTTGCTTAGAATTCTGTCTTGTGCTGCTACCAATCTACTCAGGACTCACTCTCCTCAGCAGCTGCTGCACCTGACACAGGATCTCTGCTCAAACCAAGCCGGCTGTGACGTCACACGCCACCGGAACTCATACCAGCTAATTCTAACTTCTCTACAAGGAATTACCGGTACCGGACCTTCGACTTCTCACTAAAGATTTCTCCTAAAACAGACTATCTAACTTTCAACTCGGTAAGATTCCAACTTTAATCCTTACCTCTATCGATCATCGCATTCCTCAGTCAGTACTGAACTTCTACTAAATGTTAAACATCTCATTACAAAAACCTTCAGTGAAAAGTTTAACAAAGATTTGAATTCAAAGCAAGTAGATAAAATGATCTTACTAAAACACTGTTGTTATATGACATAACCTGATCAGTATTATTGTTTCAGTTTACCGTTATAAGTAATCACACATGTGTTATTTAAACTGACATAAATTTCACTTTGCTAAAACTCCTTACAAGTAATTTACTTCTACAACTTCCATTCTCTCAACTTTATATTTTCTTTTGGTTCTTGGAACTGCACTTAGCATTCTCACACTAGTTGCTTAGATGCAGTTTCAGATTTAACCCTAGATTAACTGACAGACAGATATCATATTCCATATCAAACAACAGTTGCGCCCTTGTTACATATATGTTATTGATATCTGCCTTACTACATTCATATATAATTCTTAAGCTGCAGTTGTGGTTCAAAATATATTTTCTCGTTCTTTTTCTGCCTTTTTAGGAAAAGCAGAATTAATTTGTGACACTAGGTCTTTAATTAATGCAGTGGAGTCTCTCAGGTATGACCTCATATTAGTCACCATAGGTTGTAGAATGGAGTCTATATACGTGGCCAGAGGTTGAAGGAGTGAACCCCTGGCAGAGACAATCGGTCTCCCAGGTGGATGGTCCAGTTGTTTATGAATTTTAGGCAGTGTATACAGGATTGGTCTGATTGGGTAGTCAGTAATCATCCAGTCCCGTAATCTTGAGTCAATCCAATTCATCTCTGCCCCATGTTCAATAAGGGCATCAATCTGTGCTTTATAGGTAATGGTTGGGTCGCAGGGCAGTGCCATATAAGTATCTGCCAGTTGTTTATCAATCTCCATTTTGTAGTCTTTGTAGTCTTGTAGGACTATTGCACCCCCTTTGTTCGCCGGGCGTATGACAATTGAATCATCAGCTGTAAGCGATCTTATGGCCTCCCAGTCAGAGGTAGTCATGTTGTTTCTATACTTCATCTGGCAGCCAGCATTCAGTTTTTGTTGTATAATCCTCGTGTATGTCCTTATACTAGGATTAGTAGTGGGAGGATCAAATGAACTTGGTTTCTTAAATGAGTGGGGCTGGTCCTCAAATGTTTTCCCTTGGAAGTAATCCCCCAATTTCAATTGTCTTTGGAATTTCATTGTATCAATGTATGTGGAGAATTTATTCGTAGCTGTAGTAGGTACAAATGATAGTCCCTTCTTTAGAACCTTTATTTCTTGTTAACTCAGGGTATGTTGGCTCAGGTTCACTGTCACATCCTCCTCCTCCTGCGCTGGTACGGTGGTCTTCCTCCATACCCCGCCCCTTCTGACATGCGGTCTTCTCCTCTGCCTCTGGAGCGGGTAGTAATTCCTAAAAAAGGCTGTGTGCCTGAATTGCTTTGTTGTTCTTGTTGTGGGTTGACGGTGCCATCTGAGTCCGACCCTGAGCTTGTGTCCACCATATTTAACTGGCGGTGTCCATAGGTCCTGATTCGTCTTTTTCTCCTGGGTTGGTAGTATGTTCTTTCAACCGGTCCTAAGGTCCATCGGTAAACTTTTTTGTCTTTATAGTCGTCCATAACGTAGCCCAATTTCTTATTCTTGAAGGCTACTAGTGCGTTGTTATACTCGCGTAATTGTGTTGCTATTTTCTCAGTCCAGTTCTCAGACTTATCTTGTTGCAAGATCAGACTTTTAGCCTCTTCAATGATACTAATATCATCCTTTGTCTTTTGTAGCAAATTTCTAATTTCCTCCACTAGTAGTAGTATTAAATCCAGGGAACATTTTTTAAGGACCGCACACCACTTTTTGCAAAACTCAGGATTCTGTCTGCCAATGGTGGGTACGTTGTTAATTCTGAAACCCCTAGGTAAAATTCATAAACAACTGGACCATCCACCTGGGAGACCGATTGTCTCTGCCAGGGGTTCACTCCTTCAACCTCTGGCCACGTATATAGACTCCATTCTACAACCTATGGTGACTAATATGAGGTCATACCTGAGAGACTCCACTGCATTAATTAAAGACCTAGCTGCACTAACCGAAATACTACCAGGTGATGTTCTGGCTAGTTTGGATGTAGCAAGTCTTTACACTATTATACCTCATGAAATGGGTATGGATATCGTAAGACGAAGTTTGGAAAAACATCCCTACATTGGACCCCCGGTTGGGTTCATCATTGATTTACTAGCTCTGTGCCTGAAGATGAACTATTTCAAATTTGAGAAGAGATTTTACCTCCAGTTGATGGGAACGGCGATGGGCTCCAATATGGCCCCGGCCTTTGCAAATCTCTTTATGGAACACATGGAGGAGAATGTCTTCAAGGTATATGAACATGAACAGGTACTTTTTTATAAAAGGTACATTGATGACATCATCGTGGTGTGGAGAGGTACTACAGAATCATTCCAGGAATGGGTGAGAAACCTGAATACAATGGGTGACCAGGTGAAACTGAAAGAGGTGTCAAGCTACAACGAAGTAGATTTTTTAGATCTAAGAATTTATAAAGAAGACTCTGGCCTGGGTACAACCCTGTTTAAGAAAGAAACTGACCGTAATACACTGCTGCATGCCTCCAGCTTCCACCCTAGATCTCTTATACGAGCTATTCCAAAAGCTCAGCTACTACGGGTTACAAGAAATAACTCTTCTGACATCAGAAGGAACACCCAGCTGAATGAAATGGAGGAAAGGTTCCGTAACAGGGGCTATAATAATGAGCTGATTAAGAAAGCTAGAAAGGATATCACAGAGAACAGGACGAGTGTGGACCCCAAGACCAGTATGAACTTCATCACTACTTACTCCCCAGACACAAGGACACTGGGTATGACATTGAAAGAGAAATGGGACATAATTGAATCAGATGCATCATTACCATACCATGGGTATGGCCCTCCAAGAATTGGTTACAAGAGAGGGAGGAATTTAAAAGACATACTGATGAAAACTGACCCCATTAACAGTTACAGTAAAAAAAACCCGACCCACTAAAAAAGGATCATTCAAGTGCCCCAGTTGTGTGACGTGCAATTCAATGCTCCAAGGCAGTCAATTCCGACATCATCACACGAATGAGTTGTTTAAAATTAAACATTACCTTACGTGTACCACACAATATGTGATATACATGCTAAACTGCAATTGTGGTTTATTCTACATTGGAAAAACTTCTGATGACATAAAAAAGAGGATGGCGAATCACAGAAGTGCCATACGAGCAGCCATTGATAAGGGGAAGAGTGACCAACCCGTGGCCAGGCACTTTTTGGAGATGGGCCACACGGTATCTGATCTTAGGTTCAAGCTGATTGACCACATCCCACCGCTAAACCGCGGGGGGGACCGTGACAAGCTACTACTCCGTAGAGAGGCTCAATGGATTTATAAATTGAACACAGTCCACCCACACGGCCTTAACATGAGTATCGACTGGCATTGCTTCTTGTGACATCAGAAGACACAGGTACCACCTTTTTGTTCCCTGTAAACACTGTGTTTACTCTCTGTGGTTAGTCCACAGAAACAATTGTGGTTTACTTATCATTTGACTTATTTTTTTGACTTTCTGATGTTCTCCATTGCTTTTGGATATTGTGGACATTGATTACCTGGTTTCATCCTTAAGACCCAAACGTGGGCATTTGACATTGAATTCTATGTCTATGTATATACCTGCTATCTATTGGGTTTGTTTATGTGAATACCTGTTAAAAAAAATTTTGGTGTGTCATATAACGGAGGTTGCCTTACATTGTGTATTTAGCCATTGGACATTTGGATTTGACCGCATACTATATCTTATATATATCTTTTGTGTATTTTTTATGCATTTGGAGTATACATAGCGATCCCTTGAGTTGTGTTGTGTGTGCCTTTTTCCACCCTTGTTTTAATACAATAGGTTAACTGTTTATTTTGTAATCAAATTTGGCTTTTTGTAAACTAAAAATTTGCTTTTTTGATATACTATACATGTACTTTTTTATCCACTGTGCATGTACTCTTCTGTACAATATGCCCCCTTGATTGATTCTTCCGTTTACCATCCGGTGTTAATGGATCTACCAACTATTGATTAGCTCAATATTCCTGCATTTGACCGTGTTAGGGACTGTGTCTGTGCTATATATGGCAGATCAGTTATTTTTACTTTCCCCATATGAGTTATTTTTACTTTCCCCATATGAATTTTCCTTTCCCCATATGAATTTTTACACCGTGTAAGGGTGTCCCTTACAATCTCTGGCTATGCGTATCCAGTGATCTCTTTTTCCAGCTGCTCTTTAGCTGTTTGTTGCCTGTTGACAACATAGGGGCTTGTCTCCTCTAACCAATTAACTTTCACATAGCGATAGCCTTAGGGGCGTTGCTTAATTGCGATACGCATGTGCAGTACTCCAAGCTTATTGTATCTCCGTTAACACACACAACTCTCCGCGGAGCTATATCCCTCTAAACCCATCAGGTATTTACCTTCTCCTTATGTATGCATAGAGTGTTTTACTGGTTACTCCATGTTCATGTGCCTTGATAGCCCCTCTTCCTGCCAGCACTACATTGATACTAATGAGATAAGTCCCAATACATATACCTTGGACACCCCCTGCTAATATATGCTAATGTATGCCTGCAGTGTGATTTCTACTTATAGTCGTTCCGCTATCTTTTCTACCTGCCTGTATGATGGGGATAGTATGCCCTGTATATGTATATATTGCTTGCTCAGTACAGGGAGTGCAGAATTATTAGGCAAATGAGTATTTTGACCACATCATCCTCTTTATGCATGTTGTCTTACTCCAAGCTGTATAGGCTCAAAAGCCTACTACCAATTAAGCATATTAGGTGATGTGCATCTCTGTAATGAGAAGGGGTGTGGTCTAATGACATCAACACCCTATATCAGGTGTGCATAATTATTAGGCAACTTCTTTTCCTTTGGCAAAATGGGTCAAAAGAAGGACTTGACAGGCTCAGAAAAGTCAAAAATAGTGAGATATCTTGCAGAGGGTTGCAGCACTCTTAAAATTGCAAAGCTTCTGAAGCTTGATCATCGAACAATCAAGCGTTTCATTCAAAATAGTCAACAGGGTCGCAAGAAGCATGTGGAAAAACCAAGGCGCAAAATAACTGCCCATGAACTGAGAAAAGTCAAGCGTGCAGCTGCCAAGATGCCACTTGCCACCAGTTTGGCCATATTTCAGAGCTGCAACATCACTGGAGTGCCCAAAAGCACAAGGTGTGCAATACTCAGAGACATGGCCAAGGTAAGAAAGGCTGAAAGACGACCACCACTGAACAAGACACACAAGCTGAAACGTCAAGACTGGGCCAAGAAATATCTCAAGACTGATTTTTCTAAGGTTTTATGGACTGATGAAATGAGAGTGAGTCTTGATGGGCCAGATGGATGGGCCCGTGGCTGGATTGGTAAAGGGCAGAGAGCTCCAGTCCGACTCAGACGCCAGCAAGGTGGAAGTGGAGTACTGGTTTGGGCTGGTATCATCAAAGATGAGCTTGTGGGGCCTTTTCGGGTTGAGGATGGAGTCAAGCTCAACTCCCAGTCCTACTGCCAGTTTCTGGAAGACACCTTCTTCAAGCAGTGGTACAGGAAGAAGTCTGCATCCTTCAAGAAAAACATGATTTTCATGCAGGACAATGCTCCATCACACGCGTCCAAGTACTCCACAGCGTGGCTGGCAAGAAAGGGTATAAAAGAAGAAAATCTAATGACATGGCCTCCTTGTTCACCTGATCTGAACCCCATTGAGAACCAGTGGTCCATCATCAAATGTGAGATTTACAAGGAGGGAAAACAGTACACCTCTCTGAACAGTGTCTGGGAGGCTGTGGTTGCTGCTGCACGCAATGTTGATGGTGAACAGATCAAAACACTGACAGAATCCATGGATGGCAGGCTTTTGAGTGTCCTTGCAAAGAAAGGTGGCTATATTGGTCACTGATTTGTTTTTGTTTTGTTTTTGAATGTCAGAAATGTATATTTGTGAATGTTGAGATGTTATATTGGTTTCACTGGTAAAAATAAATAATTGAAATGGGTATATATTTGTTTTTGTTAAGTTGCCTAATAATTATGCACAGTAATAGTCACCTGCACACACAGATATCCCCCTAAAATAGCTAAAACTAAAAACAAACTAAAAACTACTTCCAAAAATATTCAGCTTTGATATTAATGAGTTTTTTTGGGTTCATTGAGAACATGGTTGTTGTTCAATAATAAAATTAATCCTCAAAAATACAACTTGCCTAATAATTCTGCACTCCCTGTATAAGCCTGTAATGAAATGTTTAATCTAAGCATTACTCATTGGTCCTGTTAACTGCTGCCCATCCATAACATCTATCTATGCTAAATACTTTTTTCTATTGATATTCTGTTTGATCTTTAATTGTATCTACCGTTTGCATTATGATTCCCACTTGCTCTGTATATGTACATGGTTGCAATGTTCACTTATTTGGTATATTGTGGTATAT
Source organism: Bombina bombina (assembly GCF_027579735.1). Taxonomy (NCBI): domain Eukaryota; kingdom Metazoa; phylum Chordata; class Amphibia; order Anura; family Bombinatoridae; genus Bombina; species Bombina bombina. Next base: position 15,117,033 of record NC_069510.1, on the reverse strand, counting down.
TTAGTTTTTTTAATTCATTTGTTTTTTTAATTCATTTGTATGGGGTTTGTTGACACTTGGTGGTTGCCATGGCAACAATTTTGGCGCAATTTCACACTGGGGGAGGGTCTTATGGAACAGTATAAATGTTTGCTTCATTCTATGTACTCTGGTCTGATGAAGGGGTGTATTCCCCGAAACGTCACTGAATAAATCCAGTATTGTCAAGACCAGTGAGTGCTGTCTCCTGATTTCCATATAATATAAAAGGCCAAGTGTGTTTGTCCGAAGCTGTCATGTGCAGTAGAGATAGCGCGAGGACAAACACACCTGGCCTTACACAAACTAACCTGATCTGCTGTCCGGTGGAGTGGGCGGGACCATGTATAGTGGACGGGGGTGGGGCTTGATATGGGTGTGACGGGGCGTGGCTGGGTGGAGTAGGCGTGGTGGAGGCGTGGTCTGTAGAGAGAGTGCGCAAAAGAGGCGGGAGACAGAGCAAACGAAAGGTGCAAGAGAGAGCAAAAGAGGGGGGGAGAGAGAGCACAAAAGAGAGGGGGGAGAGAGAGCACAAAAGAGAGGGGGCAGAAAGAGCACAAAAGAGAGGGAGCAGAAAGAGCACTAAAGAGGGGGCAGAAAGAGCACAAAAGAGAGGCGGAGAGTGCACAAAAGAGAGGGGGAGAAAGAACACGAAAGAGAGGGGGCAGAAAGAACACAAAAGAGAGGGGGCAGAAAGAACACAAAAGAGAGGGGGAGGAGACAGAGCACAAAATAAAGGGGGGGAGAAAGAGCACAAAAGAAAGGGGAGGAGAAAGAGCACAAAAGGAAGGGGGGGGGACAGAGAGAGAGAGTAAGGGATGAGACTGCTGTACTGCAAAAAATGGCCCGTGTACGCAGGCTTTAGGACTATTGTATATATATATATTTATATGTGTGTGTGTATATATATATATATTTTTATATATATATATATATATATATATATATGTGTGTGTGTGTGTGTTGTTGCTGCTGTATCTTCTCTGTTTCAGCGGAGCTGACGAGGTTAATGTAAGGGGTTAACCCCAACCACAATGCTGCCACTAACCTGTTTCTAGATAAATGACTGGCGGCGCTGATGATAATGCCATGGGTTGTAAGCGATCTCACACAAACTGTTTCCCCTAGCTATTGTTATAACAACATTTTAACAGGAGATGAGCAACCTGTTGGGCAGACTTTCTGTAGCTTTTGCTTTTTATCTGCAGTAAAAACTCATATTTCTAATGTGCTTGATACCTTGGAATGTTTGAGCAATCACTGGCCTGGATTTGTTCTCGCAGTATATTAAGATGGTGACTTTAATTTCAACCAGTTGTTCAGTTCAGGAAGCTGCAAGATTTAATGACGTTTTCATACTGATGCGCGTCACTTCATGCTAATTACAATATGGCGATGTCCTAAATCTTGATCTCATGCTATATATAATGAAAGGGCATTGGGCTGTCTTTAAGAGGTGCCTGCTGGCCTGCATTTTAATAGGTGGGTGTGAAAGCATGACATAAAAAAGAAATGAGAGAAAAGAAGCCGGGCGGAGGAAAGGCTGAAAAAATATTATCCTTTTAAAAGGTATTCACTAATAAGTTGATAAATTACATATAAATTGATTAATGAAAGTCCCCTTATATTTTAAAGATTAGTCGAATGCAGCGTTGTATATTTGCATACTTTACAATCACTTTAAGCTACCCACAAGAGGACAGGGTGCAGGCTCAGAAAGTCAGTTAGTTCAGAGCTTTGTGTGATGTGGGTCCGTCTGATCTGCATTGATCATGACCTGTGCAAAACAGATTCAGGAGATCAAAGAGATCTCTAGTCAACACACTTCCCAATGAGCCTGCTGCTGAACCATGTTCCCTTCTTAGGCTTTGTTTAGGAAACACAGTGACATATCTTGTAGCAGTTAGTAAATATCATTCCCCTATCTCAGATTAGGGAATCAGGAGCCATGTAACAGCACATAAAAAGCAAATTCTGAAAGGCCCAGAATCACTTGTAGCTCTATTGAGTAATGTTGGCACCAACTGCAGAGGGAGGCTCACTGATCATTGTGAAGCCCACCAACAGGTTAGATTTACCATTCCCATGAGTGCTAACAGTATATGTTCTTTTATTCAATTGAAACTCATCCAGATTTCCAAGCCACATATTCTGACCCTCCCATGCCGCTGCTGGCTCTATGTAATATACGGTAGTGTGAGTGTAAAGGTTAGTCAACACCAGAATTGTTATTGTTTAAAAAGATAGATAACACCTTTACTACCCATTCCCCAGCTTTGCACAACCAATATTGTTACATTAATATACTTTATAACATTTAAACCTCTAAATGTCTGCCTGTTTCTAAGCCACTACAGACAGCCTCTTATCACATGCTTTTTTTCCAAATTTAAATTCTTTATTGAAAATTAGGTAGACTTTACAAACAATATAGAAAACATTTCTCAGATAAAAGTTGAGTCACAGAGATTATGTAAATGTAAGAGTTACAATATTTTTATTATATGGGTTGATAGAGACAATGCTCACATAAATAGGTTTGTTTGTTAACAGATAATGTGTTACAATTTGAACATACACAACATAAGATTTAAGACGTGAATCATGGTTCTTGCAAGAAAAGGGACAGGTGTGAGTTAAGTAGGTATGTAAATGAAAAGTGGGCTTATAACAAAGGGAATGACCGCTCATTTGTTGTATTAATAGTGCGTGGTATTTTACAATGATTTTGGGTGATAAGGCGCATGATAGAGATCGGGAGATAAATTATGGTTTTGGTGTTGTGGGTGGGGAAGGAAACAAATGTATGGGGTTAGAATAAGGCTATGTAGGTGATTTCTCTTTATTCAGGTATTATTCCCAAAGGAAACAGACTGAATGGTAAACGGTAATACGTTTATTGCGTGTATAATGATATTTTTTATAATTGGAGGGATTGGGAGGTCATTTCTCTCCAAATGGGGGTTGATGGCAGTTGTCGAGATTTCCAATTTTTCGGTATTAGTCTTTTCGCCGAGTTGACCATAATTGTCAATAGCGCAAGTTTCAGTTTACACTTTACTTGGGAAAATTTATTGAAGAGGAAGAACCTTCCGTGTTGCAACCTCTCCAACATTCTGGTATGAGTGCAGGAAAAGTGTGTAAACGAGATGGTGTATAATACCATCTGTAAAGGAATTTTACATTAATTTCCATGGTATGTATGGAGGATGAGGACTTTGCCATGAAGGAGAAGATTTGTAGCCATTCTTTACGGGTTAAGTGTGTTTCAGTGTCTTTTTCCCACTTTTCCATATAGGAAGGAAGTGAAGTGTAATATGGTTGCATAAGTAATTGATAAGTGAATGATAGGAGGCCTTTATTTAGAGTATCATGAAAACATATATTTTCAAATTTGGTTAAGTTACGTGACAGTTGCAGCTTATGTGGATGTCTCGTGAGGAAGTCTGATAGTTGGTTTTATCTGAACCAATTTTCATATGAGTTATCCATCTGGGCAATGATATCTGATTGAGATTTGGGTTTTCCACTGTGCTTGAGTATATGGCAGGAAAGAGATTTAGTTATGTGAGGTAGCATGAGTGTTTGAGCTAGCTGTTGGAAGGGGAAATCTGAGTTTCCAATAATAGGGCTCAATATGGAGGGTATTGTGTAAATGTGGTGGTGCTACTTGATGAGTGTATCCCATAATTCAAAGGTTTCAGCTATAATTGTTGGGAGATGAGATGATAATCCTTTTTTGTTGTGAGATAACCAGCATTTACTGCTAAGATGGCGGTTGTTGGTTAGGTGATGTTCTAAAAGAACCCACTCTTTATGGGATGAGATGATTCTGGTGAGTAAGGTAGCTAATCTGTACTGCATAAGGTTAGGAATCCCTAGTACTCCTAGGTCTTTAGGGTGGTAGAGTGTGGCTGTGGCAATATGAGACCTCTTGTGTTGCCATATATATTTTGTGATAGATTTTTGTAGGTTATGGAGTAATGATGCTGATATGGGAATTAGGAGGGTTTGGGAAAGGTATACTATTTTAGGGAGGAGAATCATTTTAACTGTGTTGATTCTACCTATCCATGACAGGTGTTTATTGTTCCAAGAACGTAAGAGAGCATGGGTCACAGAAGATATAGCTTTAAAATTTGAGTCTAATAATGTAGTCCTGTGGGGAGATATGTGGATTCCTAAGTATTTAACAAAGTGTTGCTGGGTACGGAAGTGGGCTAGTGTTTGTATTGATTTGAGTTTATTCGTATGGGAAGTAGCTCTGATTTAGTAGTGTTAATTTTAAAGTTGGAAAAGGAGCCATAAGTGTGGAGAGGGGGAAGTGACAAGATAGGTTGTGTGAGTGTAAGAAAGATATCATCTGCATATAAAGTAATTTTGTATTTGTGTTGGTTGAATGTGAAACCTTGAATAGCAGAATTGTTTCTAATATGGGAGGCCAGTACCTCCATTCGAGAATGAATAGTATGGGGGAGATGGGACAACCCTGTTTTGTGCCATTAGAGATTTAAAATGGGAGGGATAAGCTATCATTCAGTTTGGACGTTGCTTGTGGGTTATTATAGAAAGAGAAGATTTTCCCTATGAAGGTCTGATCAAAGCCAAATTTCTTAAGCGTTGTTTGTAAGAAAAGCCGATCAAGCCTATCAAAGGCCTTCTCTGCGTCCATAGAGATGAACGTAGAGGTCACCTTGTAATTATCAACATGTTCCATTAAATGTAGGATTTTTATAGTGTTGTCCTTAGTTTCTCTATTAGGGGTAAAACCGGCTTGGTTGAGATTAATTAGTGTTGGCAGAATAGCGTTAATGCGGGTGGCTAGTATCTTTGCATACAGTTTATCACATGCTTTTTTATTAGCTTTTCACAACAGGGGAGTGCTAGTTCATGTGAGCCATATAGATAGCATTGTGCTCATGCCCGTGGGTTGTGCCCAACACAGCACTAATTGACTTCATTGCAAGTCAATAGATAATAAATAAAAAGTCATGTGATCAGGGTGGTGTCAGAAGATGTTTAGATATAAGGTAACCACAGAGGTAAATTGTATATTAATACAACCGCGTTGGCTGTGCAAAACTGGGGAATGGGTAATAAAGGGAATATCTATCTTTTTAAACAATAAAAGTGTTGGAGTCGAATGTCCTGTTAATTTTTATTGTTCCAGGTGACTTTAGCACCTTGCCATTGTCTCGGCGGAACACTATAACACTGCTGGAAAGGGCTCAGCTTCCATTTACCTGTAGTAACTAATCTTTGATACTGAGGGTCTAAAGCCTAATAGATATATATAAAAAAAATTCCATTAATTGCGGAATTAAAAAGATGTCCCAGTTCCATACCCCAGAGAACAGGGCAAGAGAAGATGCCATGTAAGTTTGAATAGTAATTATCTGTCAGCTCCTGACATTACAATGTGGAAGAACAGAAATCTGCTTCGGTTTTCCCTGTTTTTTATCTTCTGTTTAAATTTGCAGATGATTTCCCTTGCCAAGGGAAAATGCGTTTTAATTGTTGTTTTTTTTGCTTTCATATACAATGTCTTAATTCAATACAACATGTTCCATGAGACTTGCAGAACGTGTTGCGACATCACAACTTGATAATGGCGGCATTTAAAGAGATTTGCTCCCACCTCTAATCACAGCTATTTCTTAACCACTCACTTCTCTCGCCACATTGTTCCAATGACACAAATACTGTCATGGATACCGGCATTAGAAAAATGTCTGCAGAATGTTACACAATAACCTCATTAAAACAGGGAAAAAATACACCCGATAGTCTGTTCTAACATTTACACTAAAAATTCACTTCTATTAAAAGGGACATTCATGACAACTCTGGATTGTAGACTTTGAACAACTTTTTGAAAGTTCCCTCCTTCAAGATAGAAAACATCAGATCCATCCTACTTCAAGTACTTCAGGGTCATTGTATGTCCACACTGGATTTGAAGGATGCTTACTTACACATTCCGATCCACCAGGATCATCATCAGTTTCTGAGATTCATTTTTTTAAGACAAGCATTATCAGTTCACAGCACTACCATTTAGTCTAGCTACTGCTCCAAAGATCTTTACAAAAGTTCTGGGAGCACTTATTTCTGTGATTTAGGCACAGGGAGTAGCAGTAGCTCCTTACCTGGAAGATATATTGGGTCAGGCTTCCTCAGAACACTGTTACAATATCTGCATTATCATGGCAGCACCTCAAACAAGGGTGTGCTTTCTGAGAGTCATTATTGACTTAGTGGCGATGGAGCTTTTTCTAACAAATGTGGTAAACAAATATCACTAAGCGCCCTCCAGAAATAAGACCTAGCTTCGGTTTATTGACTCCTAGTAGTCAAAAGTAGATTAAGGAATATGGGGATAATTTGTAATAGAGCTGCAGACGGCATCCATTAACCCATTTGGGCCGCAGACCAACCAATTTTAATATACACTTGTTAAGTCAACGCATTATAAATCAGAAGTGAAGGAGTCTTGACTCCCATGTTTACAGTAGTATTCGTTATTTGAAATTGTCTAGTGCAGACCTACGATTTTATACTACTCAGTGATCAAGGGTAGTATTTCAGTTTGTGATTTTAAGAAATTATTTTATGTGACTTATTTTATGTGGAATTATTTTATGTGTAATTAAAGTGGATGGTATTTTTATCTTATCCAAACTCCGCGTAGTATTATTTTGGGCTTATGCAGACTGAGCCTCAAGTGGCGCTTTGGTTTTTATCCCCATATTCCTTTTCTCCAACATTGGTGTGTCCGGTCCACGGCGTCATCCTTACTTGTGAGAATATCTCTTCCCCAACAGGAAATGGCAAAGAGTCCCAGCAAAGCTGTCCATATAGTCCCTCCTAGGCTCCGCCCACCCCAGTCATTCTCTTTGCCGTTGCACAGGCAACATCTCCACGGAGATGGTTAAGAGTATGTGGTGTTTAGTTGTAGTTTTTTATTCTACTATCAAGAGTTTTTTATTTTAAAATAGTGCTGGTATGTACTATTTACTCTGAAACAGAAAAAGATGAAGAGTTCTGTTTGTGAGAGGAAGATGATTTTAGCAGACAGTAACTAAAATCATTTGCTGTTTCCACATAGGACTGTTGAGATGAAGTAACTTCAGTTGGGGGAAACAGTTAGCAGACTTTTCTGCTTAAGGTATGACTAGCCATATTTCTAACAAGACTGTGTAATGCTGGAAGGCTGTCATTTCCCCTCATGGGGACCGGTAAGCCATTTTCTTAGTCTCAAACAGAATAAAGGGCTTAATATGGGCTATAAAACTGGTAGACACTTTTATGGGCAAAATCGATTGCTTTATTTGGGCATTTTATACATGTTTATGCTTGTAATTCACACTTATAAGCTTGGGGAATGTTTTTTTAACGTCAGGCACTGTGTTAGACACCTTTCCAGTCAGGAAGGGCCTTCCCAGTTGTAGGCTAAGCCTCATTTTCGCGCCATTACTGCGCAGTTTACTTTTGAGAGCAAGACATGCAGATGCATGTGTGAGGATCTGAAAGTAGTTGGAAAAGTTCCTAGAAGGCTTCATTTGGTATCGTATTCCCCCCTGGGTTTGGTAAAGTCGCAGCAAAGGCTGTAGCTGGGACTGTAGAGGGGTTAAAACTGTAACCGGCTCCGGTTTCTTTATTTTAAGGGTTAAAGCTCTGAAAATTGGTGTGCAATACTTTGAATGCTTTAAGACACTGTGGTGAAAATTTGGTAAATTTTGAACAATTCCTTCATACTTTTTCACATATTCAGTAATAAAGTGTGCACTGTTTAAAATTTAAAGAGACAGTAACGGTTTTGTTTTAAAACGGTTTTTGTACTTTCTTGACAAGTTTAAGCCTGTTTAACATGTCTGCACCTTCAGATAAGCTATGTTCTATATGTTTGAAGAATAATGTGTGTCCCCCTTCAAAATTGTGTGATAATTGTGCCATAGCGTCCAAACAAAGTAAGGACAGTATTGCCACAGATAGTAAAGTTGCCCAAGATGATTCATCAGATGAAGGGAGTAGACATAGTTCTACATCATCTCCTTCTGTGTCTACACCAGTTTTGCCCACGCAGGAGGCCCCTAGTACTTCTAGCGCGCCAATGCTTATTACTATGCAACAATTAACGGCAGTAATGAATAACTCAATAGCAAATATTTTATCCAAAATGCCTGCATATCAGAGAAAGCGTGATTGCTCTGTTTTAAACACTGTAGAGCAGGAGGGCGCTGATGATAATTGCTCTGTCATACCCTCACACCAATCTGAAGGGGTCATGAGGGAGGTTTTGTCGGATGGGGAAATTTCAGATTCAGGTAAAATTTCTCAACAGGCAGAACCTGATGTTGTGACATTTAAATTTAAATTAGAGCATCTCCGCGCACTGCTTAAGGAGGTGTTATCTACTCTGGATGATTGTGACAACCTGGTCATTCCAGAAAAATTATGCAAGATGGACAAGTTCCTAGAGGTTCCGGTGCACCCTGACGCTTTTCCTATACCCAAGCGGGTGGCGGATATAGTGAATAAGGAGTGGGAGAAGCCCGGCATACCTTTTGCCCTCCCTCCTATATTTAAGAAATTATTTCCTATGGTCGACCCCAGAAAGGACTTATGGCAGACAGTCCCTAAGGTCGAGGGGGCAGTTTCTACTTTAAACAAGCGCACTACTATTCCTATCGAGGATAATTGTGCTTTCAAAGATCCTATGGATAAAAAATTGGAGGGTTTGCTTAAAAAGATTTTTGTACAGCAAGGTTACCTCCTGCAACCCATTTCGTGCATTGTTCCTGTCACTACAGCAGCGTGGTTCTGGTTCGAGGAACTAGAAAAGTCGCTCAGTAGAGAGACTCCGTATGAGGAGGTTATGGACAGAGTTCACGCACTCAAGTTGGCTAATTGTTTTATTTTAGATGCCGCTTTGCAACTAGCTAGATTAGCGGCGAAAAATTCAGGGTTTGCAATTGTGGCGCGCAGAGCGCTTTGGCTAAAGTCTTGGTCAGCGGATGTATCTTCCAAGACAAAAATGCTTAATATCCCCTTCAAGGGTAAGACTCTCTTTGGGCCAGAATTGAAATAGATTATTTCAGACATCACTGGGGGAAAGGGCCACGCCCTTCCACAAGATAGGCTTTTCAAAGCCAAGAATAAGTCTAATTTTCGTTCCTTTCGCAATTTCAGGAACGGACCGGCCTCTAACTCTGCATCCTCTAAACAAGAGGGTAATGCTTCTCAAACCAAACCAGCCTGGAAACCGATGCAAGGCTGGAACAAGGGTAAGCAGGCCAAGAAGCCTGCTGCTGCGAACAAAACAGCATGAAGGAGTAGCCCCCGATCCGGGACCGGATCTAGTAGGGAGCAGACTCTCTCTCTTTGCTCAGGCTTGGGCAAGAGATGTTCAGGATCCCTGGACACTAAAAATAGTTTCTCAGGGTTATCTTCTGGAATTCAAGGAACTACCCCCAAGGGGAAGGTTCCACATGTCTCACTTATCCTCAAACCAAATAAAGAGACAGGCATTCTTACATTATGTAGAAGACCTGTTAAAGATGGGAGTGATACACCCAGTTCCAATGGCGGAACAAGGAATGGGATTTTAATCAAATCTGTTTGTAGTTCCCAAAAAAGAGGGAACTTTCAGACCAATTCTGGATTTAAAGATCCTAAACAAATTTCTCAGAGTACCATCGTTCAAAATGGAAACCATTCGAACGATTCTACCCACAATCCAGGAAGGTCAATTTATGACTACCGTGGATCTAAAGGATGCGTATCTACATATTCCTATCCACAAAGAACATCATCAGTTCCTAAGGTTCGCCTTTCTGGACAAACATTATCAGTTTGTGGCCCTCCCATTCGGGTTAGCCACTGCTCCAAGGATTTTCACAAAGGTACTCGGATCCCTTCTAGCGGTTCTAAGACCAAGGGGCATTGCAGTAGTACCGTACTTGGACGACATTCTAATACAACCATCGTCTCTTTCAAAGGCAAAGGCTCACACAGACATCGTTCTGGCCTTTCTCAGATCTCACGGATGGAAGGTGAACATAGAAAAAAGTTCCCTGTCTCTGTCGACAAGAGTTCCCTTCTTGGGAACAATAATAGATTCTTTAGAAATGAGGATTTTCCTGACAGAAGTCAGAAAGTCAAAACTTCTAAACGCTTGTCAAGTTCTTCATTCTATTCCTCGTCCTTCCGTAGCTCAGTGCATGGAAGTAGTAGGGTTGATGGTTGCAGCAATGGACATAGTTCCTTTTGCGCGAATTCATCTAAGACCATTACAACTGTGCATGCTGAAACAGTGGAATGGGGACTATACAGACTTGTCTCCAGTGATTCAAGTAGATCAGAAGACCAGAGACTCACTCCGTTGGTGGCTAACCCTGGACCACCTGTCCCAGGGAATGAGCTTCCGCAGACCAGAGTGGGTCATCGTCACGACCGACACCAGTCTAGTGGGCTGGGGCGCGGTCTGGGAATCCCTGAAAGCTCAGGGACTATGGTCTCGGGAAGACTCTCTTCTCCCGATAAACATTCTGGAACTGAGAGCGATATTCAATGCTCTCAGGGCTTGGCCTCAACTAGCAAAGGCCAGATTCATAAGATTCCAATCAGACAACATGACGACTGTTGCTTATATCAATCATCAGGGGGGAACAAGGAGTTCCCTGGCGATGAAAGAAGTGACCAAAATAATAAAATGGGCGGAGGATCACTCCTGCCACCTATCTGCGATCCACATCCCAGGTGTGGAAAACTGGGAGGCGGATTATCTGAGTCGTCAGACATTCCATCCGGGGGAGTGGGAACTCCACCCGGAGATCTTTGCCCAGTTGACACAATTATGGGGCATTCCAGATATGGATCTGATGGCGTCTCATCAGAACTTCAAGGTTTCTTGCTACGGGTCCAGATCCAGGGATCCCAAGGCGACTCTAGTGGATGCACTAGTAGCGCCTTGGACCTTCAACCTAGCCTATGTGTTTCCACCGTTTCCTCTCATTCCCAGGCTGGTAGCCAGGATCAATCAGGAGAGGGCCTCGGTGATCTTGATAGCTCCTGCGTGGCCACGCAGGACTTGGTATGCAGACCTGGTGAATATGTCATCTGTTCCACCATGGAAGCTAACTTTGAGACAGGATCTTCTTGTACAGGGTCCATTCGAACATCCAAATCTGGTCTCCCTCCAGCTGACGGCTTGGAAATTGAACGCTTGATTCTATCAAAGCGTGGGTTTTCAGATTCTGTGATAGATACTCTAGTTCAAGCCAGAAAACCGGTAACTAGAAAAATTTACCATAAAATATGGAAAATATATATCTGCTGGTGTGAATCCAAGGGATTCTTATGGAATAAGATCAAAATCCCTAAGATCCTTTCCTTTCTACAAGAGGGTTTGGATAAAGGATTATCAGCGAGTTCTCTAAAGGGACAGATTTCTGCTTTATCTGTCTTATTACACAAACGACTGGCAGCTGTGCCAGATGTTCAAGCATTTGTTCAGGCTCTGGTTAGGATCAAGCCTGTTTACAGACCTTTGACTCCTCCCTGGAGTTTAAATCTAGTTCTTTCAGTTCTTCAAGGGGTTCCGTTTGAACCTCTACATTCCATAGATATTAAGTTGTTATCTTGGAAAGTTTTGTTTTTGGTTGCTATTTCTTCTGCTAGAAGAGTTTCTGAGTTATCTGCTCTGCAGTGTTCTCCGCCCTATCTAGTGTTCCATGCAGATAAGGTTGTTTTGCGTACTAAGCCTGGTTTTCTTCCAAAGGTTGCTTCTAACAAAAATATTAACCAGGAGATAGTTGTACCTTCTTTGTGTCTGAATCCAGTTTCAAAGAAGGAACGTTTGTTACACAATTTAGACGTAGTCCGTGCTCTAAAATTCTATTTAGAAGCTACAAAAGAGTTCAGACAAACTTCTTCTCTGTTTGTCGTCTATTCTGGTAAAAGGAGAGGTCAAAAAGCGACTTCTACCTCTCTTTCCTTTTGGCTTAAAAGCATCATCCATTTGGCTTACGAGACTGCCGGACGGCAGCCTCCTGAAAGAATCACAGCTCACTCCACTAGGGCTGTGGCTTCCACATGGGCCTTCAAGAACGAGGCTTCTGTTGATCAGATATGTAAGGCAGCGACTTGGTCTTCAGTGCACACTTTTGCCAAATTTTACAAATTTGATACTTTTGCTTCTTCAGAGGCTATTTTTGGGAGAAAGGTTTTGCAAGCCGTGGTGCCTTCTGTTTAGGTAACCTGATTTGCTCCCTCCCTTCATCCGTGTCCTAAAGCTTTGGTATTGGCTCCCACAAGTAAGGATGATGCCGTGGACCGGACACACCAATGTTGGAGAAAACAGAATTTATGCTTACCTGATAAATTACTTTCTCCAACGGTGTGTCCGGCACCCTATAGTTTCTCCTGTTTTTTTTTTTTTCCTCCTGTCCATCGGTCGAATGACTGGGGTGGGCGGAGCCTAGGAGGGACTATATGGACAGCTTTGCTGGGACTCTTTGCCATTTCCTGTTGGGGAAGAGATATTCCCACAAGTAAGGATGACGCAGTGGACCGGACACACCGTTGGAGAAATTAATTTATCAGGTAAGCATAAATTCTGTTTTTCTAACAAATCAAAGAAAGCTCAAGCTTCAAGCTACCTGCCAGAGGCTTCAGTCACTTATTTGTCTTTTGGTATCTCAGTGTATAGAGGTTGTGGGCCTCATGGTTGCAGCATCAAAGGTCATGACATTTCCCAGGTTTCATTTACGACCTCTCCAATTTTGTATGCTGGAGCAATAGAATGGAGACCATTCCAACATATCTCAGTTAATTCATTTGGATTCTGGCACCAGACAATCTCTTTTTTTGTTGGACGTCTCCCGGCCCAATATCATGTGGCAAATAGGTTTTATTGCCCATTGTGGGAAATTATTACAACGGACGCAAGCCTCATGGGTTGGGGAGCAGTGTGGGGCTTTTGAAAAACTGAGGGTCTGTGGTCTCCTCAGTAGTCAAAACTTCCAATCAATATTCTGGACTTAGGGTGATTTTCAATGCACTATCTCAGTGACCTCAGACAATGTCAAGACAGTGTCATACATAAATCATCAGGGGGTACTTGAAGCTCTTTAGCGATGCAGGTGATGTCCGAATCCTGACTTGGACAGAGAGTCATCAATGCACTATCTTGGCCATTCACATCCGAGGGTAGAGAATTATGAGCCGCCAAGCTCTGCACTCAGGGGAATGGCCTCTCAAGATATTTAATCAATTGATCAGCCATTGTGGATTTCCGAAGATAGAGCTCATGGCCTGTCGTATGAATCACATACCCTCAGGCAGAGATAATAGAAGCCTTAGTGGCTCATTGGAGGTATTGTCTAGGTTATCGGTTTCCTTCAATTGCACTTTTTCCCAGGTTGGTGGCTCGACTCAAACAGGAAATTGTGTCAGCAATTCTGATTGCCCCAGCATGGCCCAGAAGGACCTGGTATCCTGACCTTGTAAGGATATCCAGTGCTCCTTGTGGCGTCTTCCTCAACATCCAGATCTGCTAAAACAAGGTCAGTTATTATATCAAAATGCACAATATCTCAATTTAACTGCTTGGAGATTGAACAATTATTTTTTTCTCAGAGGGGTTTCTCTGAGTCTGTAATTGACACTATGATACAGGCTTGCAAGCCTACTACGAGAAAGATTTACCTCAAGGTGTGGAAGGTGAATCTTTCTTGGTGTTCTGAAAAGGGTTATTCTTGACATTCATTGAGAATACTTCATATTCTTCAATTTCTTCAGGATGGCCTTGACAAGGGAGTGTCAGTCAGTTCTCTCAAAGGTCAAATTTCTGCATTTTCAGTTTTACTTTACAGGAAACTATCTGGTATTCCTGATATTCAGTCCTTTGTTCAGGCTCTGGTAAGAATCAGACCTGTTGTCAGACCTATTTCTCCACTATGGAGTTCTCAGCGTTCTACAGTTTTGACCTTATGAAGCAATGCATTCTTTGGACTTCAAGAGGCCCATTTATCAAGCTATGAATGGAGCTTGAGGGCCCATGTTTCTGGCAAGTCTTCAGACTTGCCAGAAACAGCAGTTATGAAGCAGTTGTCTAAAGAACGCAGCTCCATAACCCTGTCCGCCTGCTCTGATGAGGCGGACAGAGATTGCCACAATTCAACCCGATCGAGTACGATTGGGTTGATTGACACCCCCCTGCTGGCTGCCGATTGGCCGCGAGTCTGCAGGGGGCGGCATTGCACCAGCAGCTCACTGCTGGTCCAATGTTGAATACGGAGAGCGTATTGCTCTCTGCATTCAGCGATGTCTGTCGGACCTGATCCTCACTGTCGGATCAGGTCCGACAGACATTTGATAAATAGGCCTCCAAGACACTATCTTGGAAGGTCCTATTCTCTTTTGCTATGTCCTCAGCCCTTAGGGTTTCTGAATTGTCGGCTTAGTCTTGTGATCTACCTTATTTGATTTTTCATCTGGATAAGGCTGTACTATGTACAGTGTCTGTTTTTTGGGTTGTTTTTTTTTTTGCGAAAGGTGGTTTCAGCAGAGAATATTAATCAGGAAATAGTTGTTCCTTCCTTATTCCCTAAGCCACAGACTTCCAAGGAGAGATTAATACATAATTTGGACGTAGTTTTATTTGCAAGCTACGGAGTGTTTTTTGTCAATATAGAAGCTTGTTTGTTGTGTATTTAGGGAACCTCGGGGGCTAAAAGACTACTCCGGTGTCTGGAAGTTTGATTCACTCAGCTTATTTGGGGGCGGGTAAACAACCACCTGCTAGAATTACAGCTCATTCTACTTGCTCTGTTTTTACTTCCTGTGCCTTCAAGAATGAGGCTTCTGTGGAACAGATATGCAAGGCTACAACCTGGTCCTCTTTATTCACTTTCACAAGATTTTACCATTTTGATGTTTTCGCTTCAGCTGAAGTGGCTTTTGGAACTAAGGTACTACAGGCAGTGGTTCCTGGTAAATAGGTGCCTGCCTTTCTGAATTATATCCCACCCTAAATTTGTGGACTTCTCAACTTGTGTATTAGTTCTTGTGGATTCTCAAAGCCATTAGAAAGATAACATAATTTATTCTTACCTGATAAATTGATTTTTTTATTGGTTGTGAGAGCCCACAAACCCACCCAATTTGTTCTTGTTATTGGCATCAGTGTTATTTGGTACCAATTTCCTTTTCTCCAACATAGGTGTGTCCGGTCCACGGCGTCATCCTTACTTGTGGGATATTCTCTTCCCCAACAGGAAATGGCAAAGAGCCCAGCAAAGCTGGTCACATGATCCCTCCTAGGCTCCGCCTACCCCAGTCATTCTCTTTGCCGTTGTACAGGCAACATCTCCACGGAGATGGCTTAGAGTTTTTTAGTGTTTAACTGTAGTTTTTATTATTCAATCAAGAGTTTGTTATTTTGAAATAGTGCTGGTATGTACTATTTACTCAGAAACAGAAAAGAGATGAAGATTTCTGTTTGTATGAGGAAAATGATTTTAGCAACCGTCACTAAAATCCATGGCTGTTCCACACAGGACTGTTGAGAGCAATTAACTTCAGTTGGGGGAACAGTGAGCAGTCTCTTGCTGCTTGAGGTATGACACATTCTAACAAGACGATGTAATGCTGGAAGCTGTCATTTTCCCTCTGGGATCCGGTAAGCCATGTTTATTACGATTGTAAATAAGGGCTTCAAAAAGGGCTTATTAAGACTGTAGACTTTTTTTGGGCTAAATCGATTGATTATTAACACATATTTAGCCTTGAGGAATCATTTTATCTGGGTATTTTGATATAATAATATCGGCAGGCACTGTTTTAGACACCTTATTCTTTAGGGGCTTTCCCAAAGCATAGGCAGAGCCTCATTTTCGCGCCGGTGTTGCGCACTTGTTTTTGAGAGGCATGGCATGCAGTCGCATGTGAGAGGAGCTCTGATACTTAGAAAAGACTTTCTGAAGGCGTCATTTGGTATCGTATTCCCCTTGGGGCTTGGTTGGGTCTCAGCAAAGCAGATACCAGGGACTGTAAAGGGGTTAAAGTTCAAAACGGCTCCGGTTCCGTTATTTTAAGGGTTAAAGCTTCCAAATTTGGTGTGCAATACTTTTAAGGCTTTAAGACACTGTGGTGAAAATTTGGTAAATTTTGAACAATTCCTTCATGTTTTTTCGCATTTGCAGTAATAAAGTGTGTTCAGTTTAAAATTTAAAGTGACAGTAACGGTTTTATTTTAAAACGTTTTTTGTACTTGTTATCAAGTTTATGCCTGTTTAACATGTCTGAACTACCAGATAGACTGTGTTCTGAATGTGGGGAAGCCAGAATTCCTATTCATTTAAATAAATGTGATTTATGTGACAATGACAATGATGCCCAAGATGATTCCTCAAGTGAGGGGAGTAAGCATGGTACTGCATCATTCCCTCCTTCGTCTACACGAGTCTTGCCCACTCAGGAGGCCCCTAGTACATCTAGCGCGCCAATACTCCTTACTATGCAACAATTAACGGCTGTAATGGATAATTCTGTCAAAAACATTTTAGCCAAAATGAACACTTATCAGCGTAAGCGCGACTGCTCTGTTTTAGATACTGAAGAGCATGACGACGCTGATATTAATATTTCTGAAGGGCCCCTAACTCAGTCTGATGGGGCCAGGGAGGTTTTGTCTGAGGGAGAAATTACTGATTCAGGGAACATTTCTCAACAAGCTGAACCTGATGTGATTGCATTTAAATTTAAGTTGGAACATCTCCGCATTCTGCTTAAGGAGGTATTATCCACTCTGGATGATTGTGACAAGTTGGTCATCCCAGAGAAACTATGTAAAATGGACAAGTTCCTAGAGGTGCCGGGGCTCCCAGAAGCTTTTCCTATACCCAAGCGGGTGGCGGACATTGTTAATAAAGAATGGGAAAGGCCCGGTATTCCTTTCGTCCCTCCCCCCATATTTAAAAAATTGTTTCCTATGGTCGACCCCAGAAAGGACTTATGGCAGACAGTCCCCAAGGTCGAGGGAGCGGTTTCCACTTTAAACAAACGCACCACTATACCCATAGAGGATAGTTGTGCTTTCAAAGATCCTATGGATAAAAAATTAGAAGGTTTGCTTAAAAAGATGTTTGTTCAGCAGGGTTACCTTCTACAACCAATTTCATGCATTGTCCCTGTCGCTACAGCCGCATGTTTCTGGTTCGATGAGCTGATAAAGGCGGTCGACAGTGATTCTCCTCCTTATGAGGAGATTAAGGACAGAATCAATGCTCTCAAATTGGCTAATTCTTTCACCCTAGACGCCACTTTGCAATTGGCTAGGTTAGCGGCTAAGAATTCTGGGTTTGCTATTGTGGCGCGCAGAGCGCTTTGGTTGAAATCTTGGTCGGCTGATGCGTCTTCCAAGAACAAGCTACTTAACATTCCTTTCAAGGGGAAAACGCTGTTTGGCCCTGACTTGAAAGAGATTATCTCGGATATCACTGGGGGTAAGGGCCACGCCCTTCCTCAGGATCGGCCTTTCAAGGCAAAAAATAAACCTAATTTTCGTCCCTTTCGTAGAAACGGACCAGCCCAAAGTGCTACGTCCTCTAAGCAAGAGGGTAATACTTCTCAAGCCAAGCCAGCTTGGAGACCAATGCAAGGCTGGAACAAGGGAAAGCAGGCCAAGAAACCTGCCACTGCTACCAAGACAGCATGAAATGTTGGCCCCCGATCCGGGACCGGATCTGGTGGGGGGCAGACTCTCTCTCTTCGCTCAGGCTTGGGCAAGAGATGTTCTGGATCCTTGGGCGCTAGAAATAGTCTCCCAAGGTTATCTTCTGGAATTCAAGGGACTTCCCCCAAGGGGGAGGTTCCACAGGTCTCAGTTGTCTTCAGACCACATAAAAAGACAGGCATTCTTACATTGTGTAGAAGACCTGTTAAAAATGGGAGTGATTCATCCTGTTCCATTAAGAGAACAAGGGATGGGGTTCTACTCCAATCTGTTTATAGTTCCCAAAAAAGAGGGAACGTTCAGACCAATCTTAGATCTCAAGATCTTAAACAAGTTTCTCAAGGTTCCATCGTTCAAGATGGAAACCATTCGAACTATTCTTCCTTCCATCCAGGAAGGTCAATTCATGACCACGGTGGATTTAAAGGATGCGTATCTACATATTCCTATCCACAAGGAACATCATCGGTTCCTGAGGTTCGCATTCCTGGACAAACATTACCAGTTCGTGGCGCTTCCTTTCGGATTAGCCACTGCTCCAAGGATTTTCACAAAGGTACTAGGGTCCCTTCTAGCTGTGCTAAGACCAAGGGGCATTGCTGTAGTACCTTACTTGGACGACATTCTGATTCAAGCGTCGTCCCTTCCTCAAGCAAAGGCTCACACGGACATTGTCCTGGCCTTTCTCAGATCTCACGGATGGAAAGTGAACGTGGAAAAGAGTTCTCTATCTCCGTCAACAAGGGTTCCCTTCTTGGGAACAATAATAGACTCCTTAGAAATGAGGATTTTTCTGACAGAGGCCAGAAAAACAAAACTTCTAGACTCTTGTCGGATACTCCATTCCGTTCCTCTTCCTTCCATAGCTCAGTGCATGGAAGTGATCGGGTTGATGGTAGCGGCAATGGACATAGTTCCTTTTGCACGCATTCATCTAAGACCATTACAACTGTGCATGCTCAGTCAGTGGAATGGGGACTATACAGACTTGTCTCCGAAGATACAAGTAAATCAGAGGACCAGAGACTCACTCCGTTGGTGGCTGTCCCTGGACAACCTGTCACGAGGGATGACATTCCGCAGACCAGAGTGGGTCATTGTCACGACCGACGCCAGTCTGATGGGCTGGGGCGCGGTCTGGGGATCCCTGAAAGCTCAGGGTCTTTGGTCTCGGGAAGAATCTCTTCTACCGATAAATATTCTGGAACTGAGAGCGATATTCAATGCTCTCAAGGCTTGGCCTCAGCTAGCGAGGGCCAAGTTCATACGGTTTCAATCAGACAACATGACAACTGTTGCGTACATCAACCATCAGGGGGGAACAAGGAGTTCCCTGGCGATGGAAGAAGTGACCAAAATCATTCTATGGGCGGAGTCTCACTCCTGCCACCTGTCTGCTATCCACATCCCAGGAGTGGAAAATTGGGAAGCGGATTTTCTGAGTCGTCAGACATTGCATCCGGGGGAGTGGGAACTCCATCCGGAAATCTTTGCCCAAGTCACTCAGCTGTGGGGCATTCCAGACATGGATCTGATGGCCTCTCGTCAGAACTTCAAAGTTCCTTGCTACGGGTCCAGATCCAGGGATCCCAAGGCGGCTCTAGTGGATGCACTAGTAGCACCTTGGACCTTCAAACTAGCTTATGTGTTCCCGCCGTTTCCTCTCATCCCCAGGCTGGTAGCCAGGATCAATCAGGAGAGGGCGTCGGTGATCTTGATAGCTCCTGCGTGGCCACGCAGGACTTGGTACGCAGATCTGGTGAATATGTCATCGGCTCCTCCTTGGAAGCTACCTTTGAGACGAGACCTTCTTGTTCAGGGTCCGTTCGAACATCCGAATCTGGTTTCACTCCAGCTGACTGCTTGGAGATTGAACGCTTGATCTTATCGAAGCGAGGATTCTCAGATTCTGTTATCGATACTCTTGTTCAGGCCAGAAAGCCTGTAACTAGAAAGATTTACCACAAAATTTGGAAAAAATATATCTGTTGGTGTGAATCTAAAGGATTCCCTTGGGACAAGGTTAAGATTCCTAGGATTCTATCCTTCCTTCAAGAAGGATTGGAAAAAGGATTATCTGCAAGTTCCCTGAAGGGACAGATTTCTGCCTTGTCTGTGTTACTTCACAAAAAGCTGGCCGCTGTGCCAGATGTTCAAGCCTTTGTTCAGGCTCTGGTTAGAATTAAGCCTGTTTACAAACCTTTGACTCCTCCTTGGAGTCTCAATTTAGTTCTTTCAGTTCTTCAGGGGGTTCCGTTTGAACCCTTGCATTCCGTTGATATTAAGTTGTTATCTTGGAAAGTTTTGTTTTTAGTTGCAATTTCTTCTGCTAGAAGAGTTTCAGAATTATCTGCTCTGCAGTGTTCTCCTCCTTATCTGGTGTTCCATGCAGATAAGGTGGTTTTACGTACTAAACCTGGTTTTCTTCCAAAAGTTGTTTCTAACAAAAACATTAACCAGGAGATTATCGTACCTTCTCTGTGTCCGAAACCAGTTTCAAAGAAGGAACGTTTGTTGCACAATTTGGATGTTGTTCGCGCTCTAAAATTCTATTTAGATGCTACAAAGGATTTTAGACAAACATCTTCCTTGTTTGTTGTTTATTCTGGTAAAAGGAGAGGTCAAAAAGCAACTTCTACCTCTCTCTCTTTTTGGATTAAAAGCATCATCAGATTGGCTTACGAGACTGCCGGACGGCAGCCTCCCGAAAGAATCACAGCTCATTCCACTAGGGCTGTGGCTTCCACATGGGCCTTCAAGAACGAGGCTTCTGTTGATCAGATATGTAGGGCAGCGACTTGGTCTTCACTGCACACTTTTACCAAATTTTACAAGTTTGATACTTTTGCTTCTTCTGAGGCTATTTTTGGGAGAAAGGTTTTGCAAGCCGTGGTGCCTTCCATTTAGGTGACCTGATTTGCTCCCTCCCTTCATCCGTGTCCTAAAGCTTTGGTATTGGTTCCCACAAGTAAGGATGACGCCGTGGACCGGACACACCTATGTTGGAGAAAACAGAATTTATGTTTACCTGATAAATTACTTTCTCCAACGGTGTGTCCGGTCCACGGCCCGCCCTGGTTTTTTTAATCAGGTCTGATAATTTATTTTCTTTAACTACAGTCACCACGGTACCATATGGTTTCTCCTATGCAAATATTCCTCCTTAACGTCGGTCGAATGACTGGGGTAGGCGGAGCCTAGGAGGGATCATGTGACCAGCTTTGCTGGGCTCTTTGCCATTTCCTGTTGGGGAAGAGAATATCCCACAAGTAAGGATGACGCCGTGGACCGGACACACCGTTGGAGAAAGTAATTTATCAGGTAAACATAAATTCTGTTTTTTCTTTTCTTCCTATCCTTGGCTATATGCACTACTGGGAGGGAAGAATAAGTGGGAGAGATATTTAAAACTCTGGTGTGGGGTGTCTTTGCTTCCTCCTGTGGCCAGGTGATGTATTCCCAAGTGTAAGGTCTTGTGGACTCTCACAACGAAGAAAGAAATGAATTTATCAGGTAAGAATTATTTATGTTTTTGTTTTAGTTGACTGATTATAATTACACGTCAAATGCACATTGCTTTTTTTCAAATTAAACATTTGTTTTGCCCAAGTTGTACACACATAAAATTCCAGTGAGTCATTCAAATGACCCTGAACAACTGTGCTCTGGATCTGAAGATCAGGTTTTGTTCTTGAAGGGTTTCTCATGTCTTGTAATGCGCGTTAAGATGAATGTTTGTACATATTGCAGAGAGTAAACCTTGTATAATTGTGACATAATGATTATCTAATGTGCACATGTCTAATGATTTTATTAGCATTGCATAGCAGTTGCCAACATGGAAAAAAATAATAGGTCTTAGGATATTTTTCTGTATGGTTTAAAGGGACCTTAACATCACCATTAAACCTTCATGATTTAGATGAAGCGTATACCTAATGGGACAGTGTACCCTATATTATTTCCATTTTACTTGATTGAGTGTATTAGTTTACAAATTGCTCCTTTACATTTATATCAGCATTTAAAATAGTTGATCTTGCCTGTGGTATCCCTACCTATACAGAAAGTTTATATACCTTAAGTCAAAATTAAACTTGCATGATTCAGTTAGAGAATGCACCTTTAAACAACTTTCCACTTTGCTTTTATCATCAAATTTGCTTTGTTCTTTTTGGTATTCTTTGTTGAAAGCTAAACCTAGGTAGGCTCATATGCTAATTTCTAATCCCTTGAAGGGAGCCCCTTATTTCAATGCATTTGGCTGTTTTACACAGCTAGAGGTCATTATTTCATGTGTACCATACAGATAACATTGTGACCACGCCCGTAAAGTTACAAATGAGAGGGCACTGATTGGCTAAATGCAAGTCTGTCAAAAGAACTGAAACAAGGGGCCAGTCTGCAGAGGCTTAGATACAAGGTAGTCACAGAGGTAAAAAAGTATATTAATATAACCGTGTTGGTTGTGCAAAACTGGGGAATGGGTAATAAAGGGATTATCTATCTTTTTAAACAATAACAATTTTGGAGTAGACTGTCCCTTTAGTTATAGGCTAAAGAATATCTGTGTAAATATAGCCAGCAGAAGAAATTACACTCCCAGTAGGAGGTAGAAGAGATACACAATAGATAGTCAGATAAATAGATAGATAGATAGATAGATAGATAGATAGATATGAAAGTCAGAATTTTGGGACTAGTTCCAGATTAGTGGATTTTTACCTGCATAGGTGTCTGGCTCTGTCATCCTGATTTCTGCATAGCAAGATTAAAAGCTCTCCAGCTAAAATTTGCATTTCAAAACTTCTTTCAGGGACCTCACAGTACTGATGTAGATAATCTTGCCAGACCAGTGAGCTTTAGATAATCAGGCCCAATGTTAGACATGGGTGGCCAAATTATCTAAATCTGTCTGGGAAAGCAAGTTCCTTTAAGAAATCTCATCAGTATTATGAAGCTCCTGTTGAAATTCTCTAAAGCTTTTAACTTAAGAATAGTGTGTCTCATAAAGGGGTGTAAGGGATTGTAAACTTGTCATGATACCATACACTAAGTATTAATCAAGCAGTTCATATATTAGCAGTTTAAATTAGAAATTTTGCTGTATATATATATATATATATATATATATATATATCATGGGGTAAAGGAGAGAGAGAAATAACAAGGAATGGAATCCAGGTTTCAACGACAGGGAACAGACAAGCGGGGGAAACGCGCATCGGCATTGGCTAAGCCGACCGGATCACGTGGTGCACGCACATACCGCAGCTCCCCGGTCCTGCACACGGAGGTGTTTAGCGGAGCAAGACCGACACAAAGAATGGAGACCTGGTTCTCTACTGATGAGACAAACATGGCTTAACATGACCATCAACGCTAGACCACAGGATATTAAAGTTGTATGAACTCTGCCTGTTGCTCCATCAGAGACCCCATCACCAGCTGATACACTGAGTAGTCTTTTGGATGACTTTCTCTGACGAGGGGTTTTCCTGTTTGCGACTCTGGAAAGTGCCAACACTTCATATGGTTCATGCTTAGTTATAGGAAATAAGCTCCGATGAAAAGTGCTGCTGTTTGAACGCATTCTTGTGCTTACAAAGATAATATCTTAACATGCTTCTTACTTGCTATGCTTATGCCTACTAACTTTTTCATCTGCATGCTGTGCACATATGGCTGAATAACCTATAACAGTGATTAAGATACTATGTTGCCATGATGAACTATTGCTACTAATATGTCCTTTTGCAACATTCTGGCATGTTTTGTCTCATATTGCTATCATGTACATATCTAGGGGGCTCTGCCATTAGACTACTTAGATCCCTTTCTTCCCTACCCAGTGTATTACCTCCATGAATGGGGTGCTGTGTGCAGCTGGGAGTAGTTAGTCTAGGTAGTGGTCCGCCTTGATATACCAATGTGTATGTACGTGTATTTCATTACCTATGCTTCTTTTGAAATCTGTCCACTTTGCATCTATACACGAGTACTATAATTGGCCTCTTAGATCCCATTTCTTTACCTGCCCAGGATATACCTCCGTACAGTATTGGTTAAGGGGGCTCTGTGTGCAGCTGGGTGTAGAGGACCAATCTAGTACTTTCAACTGCGTGTATATGTGGCAATCATAAGCTGTTCATTTCTACGGTATCAGTGTGCACCCCTGACATATCAGGTTTTCTATTGATATCTGTCTATATTAAGTTATTTTTAAAATTCTAAGATTCTGGTATATACTGTTAAATGTAATACAGTTGCTATATACCGTTTCTTGGGTGACAGTTTTCTCTCGGTGGGAGAGACCTCCTTTTCACGATTAAAGCATTTTTTTTTAAATTGATTGTTTTTTTGAGCTTTTTTCTAAAAGAGTGCTGATTTCCCTGTCTTTTAAACCTGGATTCCATTCCTGGTTATTTCTCTCTCTCCTTTACCCCATGATATATTTTCTCTTGTTAAGTGTATCCAGTCCACGGATCATCCATTACTTGTGGGATATTCTCCTTCCCAACAGGAAGTTGCAAGAGGATCACCCACAGCAGAGCTGCTATATAGCTCCTCCCCTCACTGCCATACCCAGTCATTCTCTTGCAACTCTCAACAAAGATGGACGTAGTAAGAGGAGAGTGGTGTATTATAGTTAGTTTTTTAACTTCAATCAAAAGTTTGTTATTTTTAAATGGTACCGGAGTGTACTGTTTCATCTCAGGCAGCATTAGAAGAAGAATCTGCCTGTGATTTCTATGATCTTAGCAGAAGTAACTAAGATCCACTGCCGTTCTCACATATTCTGAGGAGTGAGGTAACTTCAGAGGGGGAATGGCGTGCAGGTTTTCCTGCAATAAGGTATGTGCAGTTAACATATTTCTAGGGATGGAATTTGCTAGAAAAATGCTGCTGATATCGGATTAATGTAAGTTAAGCCTTAAATGCAGTGATAGCGACTGGTATCAGGCTTATTAACAGAGATACATACTCTTATAAAAGTGTAATATAAAACATTTGCTGGCATGTTAATCGTTTTTATATATGTTTGGTGACAAAACTTATTGGGGCCTAGTTTTTTTTCCACATGGCTGGCTTGATTTTTGCCTAGTAACAGGCTTTCCACTGTTGCAATATGAGTGGGAAGGGCCTATTTTAGTGCTTTTCTGTGCAGATAAAAATACTGACAGAGACATTCAGCTTCCCTCTGCATGATACAGGACATCTCTGAAGGGCTCAAAAGGCTTCAAAGTCGTGTTTGAGGAGGGTAACAATCACAGTAGACTGTGGCAGTTGTTGTGACTGTGTTTAAAAAACGTTTTTGTCATTTATTATTCTGTTTTTGTTATTAAGGGGTTAATCATCCATTTGCAAGTGGGTGCAATGCTCTGCTGACTTGTTACATACACTGTAAAAAATTTGTTAGTGTAACTGCCTTTTTTCACTGTTATTTCAAATTTTTTCAAAATTTGTTTCTCTTAAAGGCACAGTAACGTTTTTTTATATTGCTCGTTAACTTGCTTTAAAGTGTTTTCCAAGCTTGCTAGTCTCATTGCTAGTCTGTACAAACATGTCTGAAACAGAGGATACTTGTTCATTATGTTTAAAAGCCATGGTGGAGCCCCATAGGAGAATGTGTACTAAATGTATTGATTTCACCATAAACAGTAAAGATCAGTCTTTATCTATAAAAGAATTGTCACCAGAGGGGTCTGTCGAGGGGGAAGTTATGCCGACTAACTCTCCCCACGTGTCGGACCCTTCGCCTCCCGCTCAAGGGACTCACGTTAATATGGCGCCAAGTACATCAGGGACGCCCATAGCGATTACTTTGCCGGACATGGCTGCAATCATGAATAATACCCTGTCAGAGGTATTATCCAGATTGCCTGAATTGAGAGGCAAGCGCGATAGCTCTGGGGTTAGACGAGATACAGAGCGCGTAGATGCTGTAAGAGCCATGTCTGATACTGCGTCACAATATGCAGAACCTGAGGACGGAGAGCTTCAGTCTGTGGGTGACGTCTCTGAATTGGGGAGACCTGATTCAGAGATTTCTAATTTTAAATTTAAGCTTGAGAACCTCCGTGTATTGCTTGGGGAGGTATTAGCTGCTCTGAATGACTGTGACAAAATTGCAGTGCCAGAGAAATTGTGTAGGCTGGATAAATACTATGCAGTGCCGGTGAGTACTGATGTTTTTCCAATACCTAAAAGGCTTACAGAAATTATTAGTAAGGAGTGGGATAGGCCCGGTGTGCCCTTTTCCCCACCTCCTATATTTAGAAAAATGTTTCCAATAGATGCCACTACACGGGACTTATGGCAGACTGTCCCTAAGGTGGAGGGAGCAGTTTCTACTTTAGCAAAGTGTACCACTATCCCGGTTGAGGACAGTTGTGCTTTTTCAGATCCAATGGATAAAAAATTAGAGGGTTACCTTAAGAAAATGTTTATTCAACAAGGTTTTATTTTACAGCCCCTTGCATGCATTGCGCCTGTCACTGCTGCGGCGGCATTCTGGTTTGAGGCCCTGGAAGAGGCCATCCATACAGCTCCATTGACTGAAATTGTTGACAAGCTTAGAACTCTTAAGCTAGCTAACTCATTTGTTTCTGATGCCATTATTCATTTGACTAAACTAACGGCTAAGAATTCCGGATTCGCCATCCAGGCGCGTAGGGCGCTATGGCTCAAATCCTGGTCAGCTGATGTGACTTCCAAGTCTAAATTACTCAACATTCCTTTCAAGGGGCAGACCTTATTCGGGCCTGGTTTGAAAGAAATTATTGCTGACATTACTGGAGGTAAGGGTCATACCCTTCCTCAGGACAGGGCCAAATCAAAGGCCAAACAGTCTAATTTTTGTGCCTTTCGAAATTTCAAGGCAGGTGCAGCATCAACTTCCTCTGCTTCAAAACAAGAGGGAACTTTTGCTCAATCCAAGCAGGCCTGGAAACCTAACCAGTCCTGGAACAAGGGCAAGCAGGCCAGAAAGCCTGCTGCTGCCTCTAAGACAGCATGAAGGAGCGGCCCCCTATCTGACAACGAATCTAGTAGGGGGCAGATTCTCTCTCTTCGCCCAGGCGTGGGCAAGAGATGTTCAGGATCCCTGGGCGTTGGAGATCATATCTCAGGGATATCTTCTGGATTTCAAAGCTTCTCCTCCACAAGGGAGATTTCACCTTTCAAGATTATCTGCAAACCAGATAAAGAAAGAGGCATTCCTAAGCTGCGTACAAGATCTCCTTGTAATGGGAGTGATCCATCCAGTTACGCGGACGGAACAAGGACAGGGGTTTTATTCAAATCTGTTTGTGGTTCCCAAAAAAGAGGGAACCTTCAGACCAATTTTGGATTTAAAGATCCTAAACAAATTCCTCAGAGTTACGTCATTCAAGATGGAAACTATTCGAACCATTTTACCCATGATCCAAGAGGGTCAGTACATGACCACAGTGGACTTAAAGGATTCCTACCTTCACATTCCGATTCACAAGAATCATCATCAGTTCCTGAGGTTTGCCTTTCTAGACAGGCATTACCAATTTGTAGCTCTTCCATTCGGGTTGGCTACAGCCCCAAGAATTTTTACAAAGGTTCTGGGCTCACTTCTGGCGGTCCTAAGACCGCGAGGCATAGCGGTGGCTCCTTACCTGGACGATATCCTGATACAGGCGTCAAGCTTTCAAATTGCCAAATCTCATACAGAGATAGTTCTGGCATTCCTGAGGTCGCATGGGTGGAAAGTGAACGAAGAAAAGAGTTCTCTATCTCTTCTCACGAGGGTTTCCTTCCTAGGGACTCTAATAGATTCTGTAGAAATGAAAATTTACCTGACGGAGTCCAGGTTATCAAAACTTCTAAATGCTTGCCGTGTTCTTCACTCCATTCCGCGCCCCACGGTGGCTCAGTGCATGGAAGTAATCGGCTTAATTGTAGCGGCGATGGACATAGTGCCATTCGCGCGCCTGCATCTCAGACCGCTGCAATTATGCATGCTCAGTCAGTGGAATGGGGATTACACAGAATTGTCCCCTCTACTAAATCTGGATCAGGAAACCAGAGATTCTCTTCTCTGGTGGTTATCTCGGGCCCATCTGTCCAAGGGTATGACCTTTCGCAGACCAGATTGGACAATTGCAACAACAGATGCCAGCCTTCTAGGTTGGGGTGCAGTCTGGAACTCCCTGAAGGCTCAGGGTTCATGGACTCAGGAGGAGAAACTCCTCCCAATAAATCTCCCAATAAATATTCTGGAGTTAAGAGCAATATTCAATGCTCTTCTGGCTTGGCCTCAGCTAGCAACACTGAGGTTCATCAGATTTCAGTCGGACAACATCACGACTGTGGCTTACATCAACCATCAACGGGGAACCAGGAGTTCCCTAGCGATGTCAGAAGTCTCCAAGATAATTCGCTGGGCAGAGACTCACTCTTGCCACCTGTCAGCGATCCATATCCCAGGTGTAGAGAACTGGGAGGCGGATTTTCTAAGTCGTCAGACTTTTCATCCGGGGGAATGGGAACTCCATCCGGAGGTGTTTGCTCAATTGGTTCTCCGTTGGGGCAAACCAGAATTGGATCTCATGGCGTCTCGCCAGAACGCCAAGCTTCCTTGTTACGGATCCAGGTCCAGGGACCCAGAAGCGGCACTGATAGATGCTCTAGCAGCGCCTTGGTTCTTCAACCTGGCTTATGTGTTTCCACCGTTTCCTCTGCTCCCTCGTCTGATTGCCAAAATCAAACAGGAAAGAGCATCGGTGATATTGATAGCGCCTGCGTGGCCACGCATAACCTGGTATGCAGACCTAGTGGACATGTCATCCTTTCCACCATGGACTCTGCCTCTGAGACAAGACCTTCTAATACAAGGTCCTTTCAATCATCCGAATCTGCTTTCTCTGAGACTGACTGCATGGAGATTGAACGCTTGATCCTATCAAAGTGTGGCTTCTCCGAGTCAGTAATTGATACCTTAATACAGGCACGAAAGCCTGTCACCAGGAAAATTTACCACAAGATATGGCGTAAATATCTTCATTGGTGTGAACCCAATAATTACTCATGGAGTAGGGTTAGGATTCCTAGGATATTGTCCTTCCTCCAAGAGGGTTTGGACAAAGGATTATCAGCTAGTTCTTTAAAGGGACAGATTTCTGCTCTGTCTATTCTTTTACACAAACGTCTGGCAGAAGTTCCAGACGTTCAGGCATTTTGTCAGGCTTTAGTTAGAATTAAGCCTGTGTTTAAACCTGTTGCTCCTCCATGGAGCTTAAACTTGGTTCTTAAAGTTCTTCAAGGGGTTCCGTTTGAACCCCTTCATTCTATTGATATCAAACTTCTTTCATTGAAAGTTCTTTTTCTGATGGCTATTTCCTCAGCTCGAAGAGTCTCAGAGTTATCTGCCTTACATTGTGATTCTCCTTATCTGATCTTTCATTCAGATAAAGTTGTTCTGCATACAAAACCTGGGTTTTTACCTAAGCTGGTTTCTAACAAGAATATCAATCAAGAGATTGTTGTTCCATCATTATGTCCTAATCCTTCTTCAACGAAGGAACGTCTTTTGCATAATCTAGACATAGTCCGTGCCTTGAAGTTTTACTTACAGGCTACTAAAGATTTTCGCCAAACATCTAACCTGTTTGTTGTTTACTCTGGACAGAGGAGAGGTCAGAAGGCCTCGGCAACCTCTCTTTCTTTTTGGCTTCAGAGTATAATCCGTTTAGCCTATGAGACTGCTGGACAGCAGCCTCCTGAAAGGATTACAGCTCATTCTACTAGAGCTGTGGCTTCCACCTGGGCCTTTAAAAATGAGGCCTCTGTTGAACAGATTTGCAAGGCTGCAACTTGGTCTTCCCTTCACACTTTTTCCAAATTTTACAAATTTGATACTTTTGCTTCTTCGGAGGCTGTTTTTGGGAGAAAGGTTCTACAGGCAGTGGTTCCTTCCGTTTAAGTTCCTGCCTTGCCCCTCCCATCATCCGTGTACTTTAGCTTTGGTATTGGTATCCCACAAGTAATGGATGATCCGTGGACTGGATACACTTAACAAGAGAAAACATAATTTATGCTTACCTGATGAATTTATTTCTCTTGTAGTGTATCCAGTCCACGGCCCGCCCTGTCCTTTTCAGGCAGGTCTAAATTTTAATTAAACTACAGTCACCACTGCACCATATGGTTTCTCTTTTCTCGGCTTGTTTTGGTCGAATGACTGGATATGGCAGTGAGGGGAGGAGCTATATAGCAGCTCTGCTGTGGGTGATCCTCTTGCAACTTCCTGTTGGGAAGGAGAATATCCCACAAGTAATGGATGATCCGTGGACTGGATACACTACAAGAGAAATACATTTATCAGGTAAGCATAAATTATGTTTTTTAAGGGTCTGCACCATTTTGTATTAGGTAATCTCAGACATGTATGTGCCTGATACTATTACCATCATTATAGCTCCTACAGCAATTGCGTCCCCTCCGTCTTTTTCTCGAATATATATATATATATATATATATATATGTGTATACAAGAGTAGATACAGCGCCTATATATCCATTTAAAATATGGGTGGTGTATGGGAATATGAGTGAAAACTAGAGCTGATTATTAGAAAAATAATAGCAATTAAAAGAATATTTAAAAAATATATAAATTATTGGAATCAATTATGCTTGAAGAATGATGAATAGATTATGAAACAGTGTTCATATGAGTCTTTAGACAATATATAGTCCGTAGTAAATCTTCATAAGCAGTTGGTATCAGTAAATAGATGGTATGTAATACCCTTACCAGATAATACCTCAATCTGATGAGGTAAGTATGCCGCACTGGGGGTATATACAGATGGTAGAATCTTCTCCTTGTATTCAGATGTGGTGCCTCTTGGGTTTTCGTGAGCCTCCTGGAGTATGCAGGGATATGTTTCTTGTTGTAGATAAATCCCTTGTACTTCCTTTATGTTGGTAGTTAGCCTCTTGGAGTACCTTTTCTGTCTTGGTATACAATGTATTGGAGCACCTCAATTGGTGCAAATGACACAGTCTGGGATCTATAACAGTCACCCAGCAGACCGGCCTCTCGAGTTGTTCAGGGTATTTGGTGAAGCATCCCCAATGATGCTATAGAGACAAGCTGGGATTAATTCAGTCACCCAACAGACTTAGCTCGTGGCATACAGCATGCAATAGTCCTCTCAGTGGTCTTTAGGTCAGTGATATCCTCAGATAAAAACCAGTTCATAGGCAGCAAGTGTTTATAGTAAAAGTTAAAATCACTTTAATAAAATAATATTAAATTGCGACGCGTTTCTCAGTCTCAGACTGTTTCCTCAGGCATATGCCTGAGGAAACAGTCTGAGACTGAGAAACGCGTCGCAATTTAATATTATTTTATTAAAGTGATTTTAACTTTTACTATAAACACTTGCTGCCTATGAACTGGTTTTTATCTGAGGATATCACTGACCTAAAGACCACTGAGAGGACTATTGCATGCTGTATGCCACGAGCTAAGTCTGTTGGGTGACTGAATTAATCCCAGCTTGTCTCTATAGCATCATTGGGGATGCTTCACCAAATACCCTGAACAACTCGAGAGGCCGGTCTGCTGGGTGACTGTTATAGATCCCAGACTGTGTCATTTGCACCAATTGAGGTGCTCCAATACATTGTATACCAAGACAGAAAAGGTACTCCAAGAGGCTAACTACCAACATAAAGGAAGTACAAGGGATTTATCTACAACAAGAAACATATCCCTGCATACTCCAGGAGGCTCACGAAAACCCAAGAGGCACCACATCTGAATACAAGGAGAAGATTCTACCATCTGTATATACCCCCAGTGCGGCATACTTACCTCATCAGATTGAGGTATTATCTGGTAAGGGTATTACATACCATCTATTTACTGATACCAACTGCTTATGAAGATTTACTACGGACTATATATTGTCTAAAGACTCATATGAACACTGTTTCATAATCTATTCATCATTCTTCAAGCATAATTGATTCCAATAATTTATATATTTTTTAAATATTCTTTTAATTGCTATTATTTTTCTAATAATCAGCTCTAGTTTTCACTCATATTCCCATACACCACCCATATTTTAAATGGATATATAGGCGCTGTATCTACTCTTGTATACACATTTTTCACTTACTGACTGGGACCTCACATCTCAACCAGTACTTGTCTTATATAGCTGCCACTATACCATACACAATACTGACTAGCGCCAACTATAGAGTATCACTTGTGTCTACCCAGTATACTGAGTGAACACATTTTACTTTCTTCTCTATATATATATATATATATACACACAGAGAGAAGCACACTCACAGGAACGATCAACCGGCTCAATACCATTGTAAGCCTGTGCTATGGTGATTTACCACCTGGGTGCAGCTTTTTAGCCCAGTAATGCTTTTCACAGAGTAGAACTTTCCTGTAGTATATCAGTCTGATCCCGCCTATTACAGTCAGTCCGGTACCGAAATACCAGGCAATTCCTCTTTGAACAAGGAACACAGCAACCCCAGACAATCGTTTCGGCCTTCATTGGGCCTTGTCAGTGAGGTGTAGCCATATTCCTCTAAGCACACTGAGCAAGGAGTTCACGTCTGGTTTCCCCTTTATCCCATAGGGAGACTAAATACACACAGAGAGAAGCACACTCACAGGAACGAACAACCAGCTCAATACCATTGTTAGCATGTTCTATGGTGATTTACCACCTGGGTGCAGCTTTTTAGCCCAGTAATGCTTTTCACAGAATAGAACTTTCCTGTAGCATATCAGTCTGATCCGCCTATTACAGTCAGTCCAGCACCGAAATACCAGGCAATTCCTTTCTGAACAAGGAACACAGCAGCAGGCGATCGTTTCAGCCTTCATTGGGCCTCTTCAGTGAGGTGTAGCCATATTCCCCTTAACACACTGAAGCATTACTGGGCTAAAAGAAGTTGCACCTAAATATAGCCAATAATGGTTCCAATAAATACTGCACTCTCAGAATTTGCATGAAAAAGAAAAATCTGCTTTAATAGATATGTATGTATATATATATATATATATATATATATATATATATATATATATATATATATATATGTGTGTATGTATATAATTGTGTGTATATAATATATATATATATATATATATATATATATATATATAATTTGTATGTGTGTGTATATATATATGTGTGTGTGTATGTATGTATATATATATATATATATATATATATATATATATATATATATATATATAATGTGTGTGGGTGTATATATGCAGAGCTATACATCCACCTCATAAAAATACTACCTTAAATACCCTACCTATGTAGTCTATCAATGCCGATCCAAAAATGCGGCCCCCGTGTCATGTCCAATAGTGATGACGTCATCAGCGATCGACCCGCACCGAGACATACATCACAGTGGCGTGAAATACACTGACAGCCCTATAGCCAATCAGGATCTACCATGCTCCTGTCATAACATGACAAGCAAATCCTCAGTCAAACGGCTATGTAAAAATGAAAAGACACACAACGCATAGACTAAATTAAAATCAAACTGTTAAAAACATTACTTATTAAAATATAGTGGATACAACAATCATGGTCACAAGTGTAATGCTGCTTCTGTAGGCATTTCTATATGTGCATTTTCATGCAATGTTAAATACTTGTGCATCAAGGAGTATGGTAAGAAAGTAATTGTGCCAGAGGTCTTAGTCAGTCAGGATATTCCATTTACTTGAACAGTCCGTAGTTTTAAGCAATATGCAGTCTTATCCAAGTGACAGTTGTGCAGCAACAATGGAATGGATATACAGGAATGTCTATTGGGTTAATCCTGATATGTTCCAGTTACTTGAACAGTCCGTAGTTTTAAGCAATATGCAGTCTCATCCAAGTGACAGTTGTGCAGCAACAATGGAATGGATATACAGGAATGTATATTGGTTTAATCCTGATATATTGTATGAGAGGATACTAGACGACAATCATGTATGTCTCAATTTCCTGAGTAAAATGAGCCAAAGTCCAGCATTGTGTTCAACCTTTTAGGTGCTATGGTATCCAACGTGTAGATCCATCTAGTTTCCAGTCTTAATAACTGATTAGCCCTATTGCCTCCCCATAGTGGCAGTGGTACCTGAACAATTAACATATTTCTTAAACTTGAGACACTATGTCTACATCGGGCAAAGTGGCGAGTAACCGGCTAATCAGAGTCCCCTTTACCCAGGGCTTCCCTGATCGAGCAGCGATGATTAGCCATTCTTTCCCGGAATGTGGTCACTGTTTTGCCTACATAAACTAGGGAGCATGGGCAAATCAGAATATAGATGCCATAAGTGCTATTGCACTTACCTTGATAACTAGAGGCCTTTGTCTTGAGAATAATTATTTTAGATTCAAAAGGGATTTCTACTTGCAGATTTCAGGGATCTCTATGGGTTCAAATATGGCACCCACTTGTGCCAATCTCTTCATGTCCTGGTACGAACATACTATCATGAGACCCCAGGACATTGAAGAGATAATATATTACACACGCTACATCGACAATGTTCTTTTATTTTGCCCAAGACTCCCATACATTTTACTCTCATAGGTTAACTGTACTGCAGACAGGGCTGAATTTAGACTTGTTGACCTAGTACTCTCTCACATTTCAGCCCACAAGCCCAAGTGATTGTTTTTCCAGTACAGACACATATATGCACTAAAACAATTCTCCAGTACAGTTTCCGATAACCAAGTGTAAAGAACACAGAATGTGAGTAGTGTACTTCCGATTGTTATCTGTTGCTTGCTCCAGAAGGTGCTCCTAGGCATTTGTCTATATTGCCTAAGAAACCAGGCTCTTGTAACACGTACCAAAAGCTAGTGAATGTCAGACACTTCCCCTCTATAACATAAAATGTAGCCCAGATTATCTGCATTACCTGGAAGGCTGGAGGAAGCACATATACAGGGATTGAAGGGGTTAACCAATTCCAGGCTGATATTTAGGGAGGGGGAGAACAATGCACTGTCAGATTGTTATGATACAGATACTCAGAGCGCACCAGACACTCCACGTGTTACGCCAGCTTATTGAGTCAGTGTTTGTATATATAAGACAATACAAATGACATAAACACAGCAATGAATCCAAGGGGCCCATTGAAGAGTCAAAGAAACCCAAACAATATGTAATGAGCTCTGCAGAACCTGCCTCATCTACACACAGGACATCTCTTACATTAAGCACATTTGTTTAATACAAAGTATCATTTATTTCAAAGTAATATAATAATCAAACACCAATGATCTCACTGTCCAAGCAACTCAATAATTCTCATCTTACAAGAAGCTGAAAAATTAGCAAAGTATAAAAACATCATTTACAAATAATTAATAAAATAATCTTATTATGTAAAAAAAGAAAAAAAAAAGAAAATATATCTTAATACTATTAGTAAGCATGTGCAGCCCAAAATAATGTTACAAATTAACATTGTGTGTCATTTGCCATCCCAAGAAAGGTATCTTAAAATATATTGCTGTTTTTCTAAAACTGAGATTGTAGTGCTGAATAATCCTGCTTTTTTTGTCAGACCTATGGACTTTGTTAAGCACTAGAGCTGTGGATGCCGACTCACTAAGCCAATGAAAATGAATAACAAAGCATGGTAATTTTCCCTTGCTAATATCATTGTAATTATAAAATAATTTCTTTTAAAGGGACAGTCAAGTCAAAATTTAACTTTCATGATTCAGATAGGGCATACAATTTAAACAACTTTCCATTTTATTTGTATGATCAAAATTGCTTTGTTCTCTTGGTATTCTTTGTTGAAAGCTAAACCAAGGTAGGCTCATAAACTGATTTCTAAGCCATTGAAGGAGGCCTCTTATCTCAGTGCATTTTGACAGTTTTTAACAGTTAGACATTATTATTTATCTTTTTAAACAATACATTTTTTCCAAGTAGACTGTCCCTTTAACATTTACTTTAAGCATAAAACATATTCAAATGTTTAACTGTTGTTTTTTATATGACAATAGGATATGTATTTTATTTTTTCACTCTTGTATAACTTAGATAAAGTAACTGTGCCTGATAACTTCACATAGGTTTATACATGGCTAGCCTAAAACTGTGGACTGTTTATGGCACACAAAGGGGCCAAATTATCATTGTCTGGCGGACATGATACGCTGTAGCACATCATGTCCGCCAGACATCGCTGAATACTGTCAGCATTTAACATTGCACAAGCAGTTATAGTGAACTGCTTGTGCAATGCTGCCCCCTGCAGATTTGCGGCCAATTGGCCACTAGCAGGGGCTGTCAATCAGCCCGATCGTACACGACCGGGAGGATTGATGTCCGCAGCCTCAGAGTCGTCGGACCAGTTAAGGAGCAGTCGTCTTAAGACCGCTGCTTCATAACTTTTGTTTGGCCCTTGATAAATCGGCCCCATTGAATGGATTTTGACACCTCTATATTAGTTTGTACTGATATGATGTATGTTTTGTTTAGTGCAACAATCAACTCTTTTTATTCCCCCCCCCCCCAAGCTATTTAGTTTGTGTTTCAGCTTAGCTAAGGCTTGCACATGTAAATCAGTTCACTTATTTCATCAGTGACATCATTGTTTTAACCCTTGTGTCCTTTGTTGATAGTCTAATAATTTCAGCCCTGGTTCTTGTATGTATATTAGACTCTTTCCCGACACCCTTAAAAACTTGGAACGTAACATATCACACCATTAAAAAAGCTATATAAATAAAATATATTATTACATTTTATCTACTCTGATATATCAAGATCACTAGCCAATGTCCAGGACCATTGACATTGAGAGGGTCAATCAACAGTACACATACAATGTTCAGGAAACACTTTGCCACTTTTTTGTGACAGCAGAGAAGTTAAAGCAATGCAATGTATGACCCTTTGGAAGTAATGCCTCTATAGAACTGACTAGACTAGTCCTTTCCTATTAAAATACAGTCTCAATAACGCAGTGAAAACTTCTCATGTTGTTGGATACATCCTAGGTTAAAGATTTGGAAATGTCATTATTTCATAGGAGAGGAGATGATCAAAGTTCCTAAAGGTACCAGTTGGTGCCCATGACGTTTAGACACAACAGCAGAACGTATGCCAGTCCAGCTTGGCTGGGGTTCCTCCATTGCCCGCTTTCTTGTTGACTTTAGGCAGCAGAAGAACAAAAGACATGGCCAACGAGCAGTGGTAAAAGCTGTGCACGTAGGTGTAATCCCACTCCTGTAACAGCAAAAGGAAACATTGTAACTGAAGTGAAGGTTATTGCTCAAGTCACTATTCTACAAAAACG
Source organism: Bombina bombina (assembly GCF_027579735.1). Lineage (NCBI taxonomy): Eukaryota > Metazoa > Chordata > Amphibia > Anura > Bombinatoridae > Bombina > Bombina bombina. The sequence goes on along the minus strand of NC_069510.1, from coordinate 15,079,903 downwards.
TCTCATCTTTCAGCAGAGTTCTCATCTATAACACCATGTGTGCCGCCTTTGAGCAGATTTCCGTATAAATTAGTCATGTGTACTAAAACTGATGTATCAAGGCTAACCCAGCTACATATATATATATATGCAATTACCTTTATGGATACCAACTTCAAAATAATGTACTTTGTCCTAACATAATGACTGTGGCTAGCCTTGTCTGCAGACTTGACTTCAGATTGGCTCAAATAAGAATAAATGGTGGTTGGAGTTTGGCTATTAAAAATAACTGCAGCAAACAAGATGTTAAAATTTACACTTGGCTGCTATGTTATTCTATAGCAACACAACATAAATGTCTTGTGATTACAAAGTGTTTACCGTCCCTTTAAGCTGGAATAAAGTATGATTTTTTATTTTGATTTTTTTTAGATTTGGGGACAAAACAATAGGAAGATAATACATGAGAAACACAAAATGAATACAAAGTAGTAACTGACGGGGAAGAGAAACAGCCAAGGTAAAATTAAATTAGAACTTAAATGATTTAAGCAAGACACTAGAATTGTGTGGAAAGCAACGTGCGACCTCATGTGTTTGCAATGGTGAAAGGCTAAGGACTAAGTTATATTCCATTAGTAAAGTTAGCTGATGTCAATAACACAAATTTCCATTAAAGCCTATAAAAATATTGATAGTTAAATGGACATTAAAGGGATATGAAACCCAATAAATAAAATAACTATTGATATATATATTTGTTTATGATGTTTATCCTGCTAATTTTGTTTACTCTTATCATTGTTTTATTATTGTTTTGCCTATGTCACTCCGGCTTAGTTCATATATCAACAAACATGATACTTTATTTGAAAACACGACACATCAATATTAACATCTGAATGTTCGATCATTATTATAGTTCTGTTACAGAAACACCAGTAACCTGTGTCTGTGACCAAACATATTCAAGCATGAGAGGTCCGCAGAGAATAGAATTTGTGTTTTTAGAATGTCAGTTTTAATCCAAGTGGACAAGAAAATGGTTTTGAAACAGTAATATTATTTGGAATATACCTCATAGTTAGAATGTTCTCACAATCTTACCAATGATAATAGCTAAAACGTCACTGGATGGTTGTAACGTCTCTACAGAGAATATTCACAAAGGTCTTCACACAAGCGTAGGGTAAATATTTGTGATTGTCGTGTCTCTCTTACTCAGATAGGATTTAAACCCACAATATCACTGTCTCCTGAAGAATGTTACGCTGTTTATTTGTGTACTGTCTTATAAAAATGCAGCTCGGAAAATAAGCCACAGTTAAATGAGCAAGTAATTGTAAAAATGAGCTCATGTCTGAAACTGGCGGCACTCAGCAGGAGTAAGGACTCTCTGTTACTTTGTATCCAAATAAAACTGCCGACCTCTGCAGGGCACTGGCACTAATGCCTTTCATAGGACTGATGGAGTCATCCTTCAAAAGCTTGCAGTGTAATGACAGTGCCAACTATAGTCTCAATAAGATAGATGCTGGTCTGTACAGCATGGTTTTGTGCATCTTTAGACAAAGACAGTCTTTAACTCCCCTGGCTGCCATGAAACATCATTACCCTCACCTTTTTAAAATAAGACATTTCAGGGTGACAGTATCATAGTATCATAATAGCTGTAGAATGGGGGACTTTTCCCAAAATATTTTGCTTGCAATGCAGTGAGTGAGCGAGATATTCTCTAACACACACTGATATATATGCTCCATAACCCTGTCCGCCTGCTCTGATGAGGCGGACAGGAATCGCCACAATTCAACCCGATCAAGTACGATCGGGTTGATTTACACCCCCCTGCTGGCGGCCCATTGGCCGCGAGTCTGCAGGGGGCGGCGTTGCACCAGCAGCTCTTGTGAGCTGCTGGTGCAATGCTGAATATGGAGAGCGTATTGCTCTCCGCATTCAGCGAGGTCTGGCGGATCAGGTCCGACAGACATTTGTTAAATTGGCCTCAATGACTCATGATTGACCTCTGTTGATAAACCTCTTGGCCTTTCACATGTTTCATGATGTAGCCACCATCTTAGAAAATCCACCAGTAGAGGTCACTAGTGAGGTGGGATGTAAAATGCAGCTTTTGTAATGTGACAAATTTACTGAGAATACAAAATTGTTTAATAGGGCATTTTGCATACAAATTCCCTTATAAAAGCATAATGTCTAACAGTTTTATGTTTAGTTAAAAGAAACAGAGGCTTAGGGTTATGTGGATCCCCAAATGTAAATAGGTTGATCTGCCGCATGGGCATCCGCAGTATTTTTTCTGGGGGGCCCATTTAAGTGAAAAATTCAGAGAAAATAAACGCATGCTCACTCTCTCACACACACAGATATTTACACTTTTTAACTTTTTTTTTTTGAGGATGTAAAATAAAATGTCTTTATCCAGACTTCTAACGTATACATGATAATAGAAGGAGCATATAGTTTTATTTATTATTTTGTGCTTTATTTGATCTGTTACATTATACGGTTATAAAGAATAAAAACGTAATCGAAATTAAACACAAAAGAACCAATATAAGTTAACCTATACATTTAAAGCCTAAAACTGCTAACAGAATATTACCTAAATTATGCAATAACATTCCTCTATTTGTGCAATTGCCTGCACTTTTTTTCAAACTATTCTAGTATGTGAATAGGAGGACTCTGCACAGAAATTGTTGACTCAGAGCAAATTGCTATTAATAAGTATATGGGATACCTTATTCTTTGCTGCTGTTAAAAAGGTGGTGGTGTGGAAATCCCTCTACATGGCTAATAGCTCACACACACACTGCATGGAGGAGGGGACGTGACCTCATGCAAACCTTTCTGCCTTGCAGGAAGCTCACTCCCTCCACTGTGCAATGCATGCTGGGAATTTGAGTCCAGGGGGTCGATATATGAAGCAGCGGATGCTGCTTCCGACCCACTCCGCTTCAGTTCCGCCTGAAGCGGAATTTAAGAAGCAGCGGTCCTAAGACCGCTGCTCCTTAACTCGTCCGCCACCTCTGAGGTGGCGGACAGCAATCAGCCCGATCAAATACGATCTGGTTGATTGACAGGGGCTGTATTGCACCAGCAGTTCACAAGAACTGCTGGTGCAATAATAAATGCCGACAGCATATGCTGTCGGCATTTATCGATGTGCGGCGGACATGATTCGCTATAGCGGATCATGTCTGTCCGCAACCATGATAAATTTACCCCCAGAACTGCAGGGACACAATACTGAGAGGGGAATAGTGAACTACAATTTCCATAATGCTATGTATCTCCAAGAATGCTCTGCTTCTTCCTCTAAAACAGAGCTACATTCAGGGGAACTAAAAGGGGGAAAAAAAAACCCACGAACATTCAATTCTCTGTCCCCCCC
>NC_069510.1:14979006-15071506 GCF_027579735.1 Bombina bombina | reverse complement strand
TGAAAATGCCAACACAATTAATTTGTTGGATGTCACATTGACATCCAATAATGACACACATTCTATAGAGATTGAACTCTTTAGAAAAAACACAGCGGGCAACACCATTTTACACTCATCTTCATGTCACCCAAAACACACAAATAAATCCATTCCGTATGGACAATTAATCAGAACCAAACGTAACTGTACAACAGAACCAAAATATCAAATACACGCCCAACAAACCAACCAACGATTGGAGGCCAGGGGTTACAATACAGATCTTCTAAATAAAACAAAGATGAAAGTAGACATTATCAATAGAGATGACCTGATGCATAAAAACACTGCAAAAAAACATAGACAATATAACAAACCTATTTTTATTACCAACTACAGCAGATATTTTAATAAAATCTGCAACATTGTACGTGGTTGCTTACCCATTCTAGAGAGTGATACTAAATTAAAGAAAATAGTTGCTGATGGTTGCCTTTTTTCAGCTCGTAGAGCGAGAACTTTAGGAAGCATTTTAGCTCCCTCTATGTTACCCAGCAACAAAAGACAGACATGGCTCACTCAGAGACTGGGATGCAACAAATGCAATGGTAAAATTTGCAAAACATGTACCCATATTGAACAGGGAACCAAATTTAAATCAAGTATAACAAATAAAGAATTTGATATACGCTACAGAATTACATGCAATACTACACATGTTATTTATCTCTTAACATGTCAGGGATGCAAAAAGCAGTACGTAGGGCGCACAAAACGTGCCCTACGTGACAGAGTACTTCAACACTTAAGGGATATAAGCAATCCAGACAGTACAACCCCCATAGCAAAGCACTTTAGACAGGAACACAACTCTAATGAATCACTCTTAACTGTACAAGGTATAGATCATATACCAAGACATAGGAGAGGGGGAGATAGGGAAAAACGTTTGGACCAGAGGGAAGTGTTTTGGATCTTTAATTTACAGACAAAACACCCCTCTGGTCTAAACTCAATCATGGATGTAGATTTATTTTATTGAAAGTAAAATGTCTTTAAAACAAATAATTTGTATTTAAAATTTAACATCCAAAATGTATTTTACATATATACTTTTTCATTACATCCTTTGTAACTATGAGAGTTATAAGTATCCAGCAGTGTGTATTAATACCAAAGCATTATGTTTACTATATATTAACATTTGAATATTCATTTTTGTCGTTAAAGAGTTAACATGATACAGGTGCCTGCAATTACTACAGACACGTTACCTTTAAATAGTACTAGCAGGTGTGAACTCAGATTATGCCAGTGAACAAGGGCTAAAGCTTGGCCCGAAACATGTTTGGCGTTGGGTTCTGAACACCTTGTTGCAGGCCTACAACTATTTTGCATGTTTTTACATGATTTTTAACCATTGTTTTTCTTTTTTGATAAATAAAATCTATTTTTGTTTTTAAGAAAAAGATTTTTCTACAGTACATTTTTTCATTTCTGGAGTTGCGGGATGACAAAGTGTTTTTCCTATATATATATATGTGTGTGTATGTGTGTATATATATATATATATATATATATATATATGTGTGTGTGTGTATATATATGTGTGTGTGTGTGTGTATATATATATGTGTGTGTATATATATATATATATATATATATATATATATATATATACACACATATATACAGTGGGGCAAAAAAGTATTTAGTCAGCCACCAATTGTGCAAGTTCTCCCACTTAAGAAGATGAGAGAGGCCTGTAATTTTCATCATAGGTATACCTCAAACGAGAGACAAAATGTGGAAACAAATCCAGACAATCACATTGTCTGATTTGGAAAGAATTTATTTGCGTATTATGGTGGAAAATAAGTATTTGGTCACCTACAAACAAGCAAGATTTCTGGCTCTCACAGACCTGTATCTTCTTCTTTAAGAGGCTCCTCTGTCCTCCACTAATTACCTATATTAATGGCACCTGTTTGAACTTGTTATCAGTATAAAAGACACCTGTCTTCAACCTCAAACAGTCACACTCCAAACTCCACTATGGTGAAGACCAAAGAGCTGTCGAAGGACACCAGAAACAAAATTGTAGACCTGCACCAGGCTGGGAAGACGGAATCTGCAATAGGCAAGCAGCTTGGTGTGAAGAAATCAACTGTGGGAGCAATAATTAGAAAATGGAAGACATACAAGACCACTGATAATCTCCCTCGATCTGGGGCTCCACGCAAGATCTCCCAGAATCACACGGGGGGACCTAGTGAATGACCTGCAGAGAGCTAGGACCAACATAACAAAGGCTACCATCAGTAACACACTACGCCACCAGGGACTCAGATCCTGCAGTGCCAGACGTGTCCCCCTGCTTAAGCCAGGACATGTCTGGGCCCGTCTGAAGTATGCTAGGGAGCATTTGGATGATGCAGAAGCGGATTGGGAGAATGTCATATGGTCAGATGAAACCAAAGTAGAACTGTTTGGTAGAAACACAACTCGTCGTGTTCGGAGGAGAGAGAATGCTGAGTTGCAACCAAAGAACACCATACCTACTGTGAGGCATGGGGGTGGCAACATCATGCTTTGGGGCTTTTTCTCTGCAAGGGGAACAGGAAGACTGATCCGTGTACATTAAAGAATGAATGGGGCCATGTATCGTGAGATTTTGAGTGCAAACCTCCTTCCATCAGCAAGGGCATTGAAGATGAAACGTGGCTGGGTCTTTCAGCATGACAATGATCCCAAACACACCGCCCGGGCAACGAAGGAGTGGCTTTGTAAGAAGCATTTCAAGGTCCTGGAGTGGCCTAGCCAGTCTCCAGATCTCAGCCCCATAGAAAACCTTTGGAGGGAGTTGAAAGTCTGTGTTGCCCAGCGACAGCCACAAAACATCACTGCTCTAGAGGAGATCTGCATGCAGGAATGGGCCAACATACCAGCAACAATGTGTGACAACCTTGTGAAGACTTACAGAAAACGTTTGACCTCTGTCATTGCCAACAAAGAATATATAACAAAGTATTGAGATGAACTTTTGATATTGACCAAATACTTATTTTCCACCATAATATGCAAATAAATTATTTCCAAATCAGACAATGTGATTGTCTGGATTTGTTTCCACAATTTGTCTCTCATAGTTGAGGTATACCTATGATGAAAATTACAGGCCTCTCTCATCTTCTTAAGTGGGAGAACTTGCACAATTGGTGGCTGACTAAATACTTTTTTTTCCCCATTGTATATGTATGTGTGTGTATATATATATATATATATATATATATATATATATATATATATATATACTAGTGTTAAAGCCTGTGTACATGGGCCAAAATGTTTAAGGAAATAAATATACCCATCCATTTATCCCTCTTCATCTATCCCAATTTATCTATCCCTATCCATTCATACCTATCCCTCTAGTGTAGGACCCTCCCACTCCCTCCCTCCTCCGCTGCTGAGTCTACCACCCGCCTCCCGCTCACACCACCTGCCGGCACCAGCAGAAGATCGTTACAGACGGTGACACACACAGTGTCACGGTCTGTAACAATCAGGCACCTGCCCTCATATGGAAGCGGAGCACCGATCGCGCTCCGGCTCCATATGCGGCAGATGCCTGAAGCTTCAGGAACTCCAGTTCTCGGCTGTAACATAACAGTTGAGAGTGCTGAAGCTGTCTCGCGCTGCGGGTAAAGGCCAGGTATGTTTGTCCTTGTGCAGTCTCTACTGTGTATGACAGCTTCGGACAAACATACTTGGTCTTTTATAATATAGTATATAGTTATATTTATATATTTATTTTTATTTCAAAATATGTACCTACCCATTTTACAGATATAATGAGCACTGCTGTCCCAATGGGTCCTGAGTAGACACCATAACCCCAGCGGTCCTGGAATATTCTCACAGCAATAGTGAGGACCCCAAACATCACAAGTGTGGACCTCTTTGGTTCATCAAAGTCGCCCAACGCTGTAAAATATAGAAGAAGTGATGTTAAAAACAGGCAATGTAACACATCATCCCCAATTGTAGTGGCTTAGGCTTGTGCTGTCTGCTAGCACCAGGTAATATTGTATTTACACGAGTCAGTCTAAATTTCTTAATTCTCTTTGTATCGTATGTTAAAAAAATATTAATGCACTACTGAGCAAATCTGGTGAGCCAATGACAAGAGTAATATATGCGCAGCCACCAATCACAAGCTAGCTTCCAGTACAGTTATTTAAAATTACATGCCCTATCTGAATCATGAAAGTTTAATTTTGATTTGACTGTCCTTTTAAGCATATAGAAATCCAAAAATGTTTTTTTTTTTTGTTCAGTGTGCTTTAACTTACATTTGCTTCTAATTTCACACATATATGTATTTTTTTTATCCGTACAATCGCTACATCATGTATGTTGAAACAAGCTTGCTAGTTTACATTCACCTAGATTACAAGTTTTGCACTATAAAGGGTGCGAAACAAACGCAACAAAAGTTGCGTTATCTCACCCTCTATAGTGCTGCCATTACGAGTTTTGAAAAAGCCGCCTTATGCGTGCATTATGGTTGCTATGAGCTCCATACCGCACAAATACAAGTGCTGCTTTGACGTGCTCGTGCACGCTTTCTCCATAGACATCAATGGGGAGAGAGTGATAGAAAAAGACCTAACACCTGCGATCGCGGAATGAAAAAGCTCCTTAACGCAACCCCATTGATGTCTATGGGTAAAAAAAAAAGTTACGTTTAAACCTAGCACCCTAACATAAACCCCACGTCTAAACACCCCTAATCTTCTGCCCCTGAAATCGCCAACACCTACCTAATGTTATTAAGCCCTAATCTGCCGCTCCCAACATCACCGCCACCAAAATAAATCTATTAACCCCTAATCTGCCGCTTCCGATATTGCTGCCTCTGTAATAAAGTTATTAACCCCTATTCCCCCGCAGCCCAACATCGCCCACACTATAATAAAGATATGAACCTCAATTCTGCCGCTCCCCGACATTGCCGCCACTAAATAAAGTTTTTATCCCCTAAATCTCTGGCCTCCCACATCACTGCCACTAAATAAACCTATTAACCCCTAAACCGCCAGCCCCCCACATCGCCAAAAACTAAATTAAACTATTAACCCCTAAACCTAACAACCCCCTAACGTTAAATTAAAATTACAAGATCCCTATCTTAAAATAAATAAAAACTTACCTGGGACATTACAAAAAAACTAAATTTAAAAAGATTTTTTATTTTTATAGGGCTATTAGATTAGGTGTAATTGTTTTTATTTTGGATAATTTTGTTTGTTATTTTTCGTAATTTAGTGCTTGTTATTTTTTGTAATTTAGTATTTTCTATTTTTTTGTAATTGTAGATTTTTTTTTTGTAGGGTTAGGTTTTTTTAATGTGTAATTTAATTATTTTAATGTGTAGTTATTTTAGTTTTATATAATAGTAATGTTAGTTTAATTTATAGTTTAAATTTATGTTTTTTAAATTTCCCAGGTAAGTTTTTATTTATTTAAAGATAGGGATCTTGTAATTTTAATTTAAAGTTAGGGGATTGTTAAATTTAGTGGTTACTAGTTTATTTAGTTTTTGGCGATGTGGGGGGCTGTCGGTTTAGGGGTCAATAGGTTTATTTAGTGGTAGTGATATGGGAGGCCAGATGTTTAGGGGTTAATGACTTTATTTAGTGGCGGCAATTTAGGGGAGCGGCGGAATAGCGGTTAATATCTTTATTATAGTGTGAGCGATGTTGGGGTGCAGGGAATAAGGGTTAATAACTAGTATAGTGGCGACAATGTCAGGGAGCAATGAAATAGGGGTTAATACATTTTATTAGTGTCAGCAACGTCCGGAGCGGCAGATTAAGGGTTAATAACTTTAAAATAGTGTTGGTGATGCGGAAGGTGAGGGCCTTGGTTTAGGGGTTAATAGGTAGTTTATGGGTGTTAGTGTACTTTGTAACATTTTAGTTATGAGTTTTTTGTAACAGTTTTGTTGCATAAAACTCATAACTACTGGTCTCAGATTGCAGAACAGATCGTGTCAGTATAGGCTGTAACGCAAGCTTTTTAGCCTCACCGCAAAACTTGTAATGGCAGCGCTATGGAAATCCCATGCAAAAACGTCATTTTTTTGAGTGCGGGACTGACGTTGCGTTACAGGCTAAAAGGCTTGTGGTACAGCTATACCGACAAGACTCGTAATGGCTGCATTGCTGTTTTAATGCTGAAATTTCAATTTTTCCAGCGTTAAAACACAAACGCAAAACTCATAATCTAAGTGATTGTGTAATATAAAGCAGTGAGACTTTTAGGTGTAAAATGCTTACAGAAAACCATGAGATCTGTGAGAGAACTACAGACACACCAAAATAACACCCATGTGCAGCTTACATTAGAAAAATAAAGTACACTCTGAATATTTTTTGGTACTATTTTAACTTAGTATTTTTATACTGTGTTTTAGGTTAAATATGAATGTAATGTGTATATTAACCATTTAACTGCAGAAAACAACTAAATGCCATTGTCATTGGAGGTGGGTGATTTTGGAATGGATAGCAGCCCCCTCACTGCACTTGACCTCATTAAGAGGTGGCCCAGAAGCTTTTCTTTAAAATAAAGCCCCTTTAAGATGTAATAGGCAGGTGATCTCTGTAGTAATAGTGATCACTAGCATGGATAAATGTACATTGTATTGCATCATTTGCCTACATTTTACATTTTCTGCATATTTCAATACAATTAATGCATTTTAATGTGTACTTTGTTTATGATTTTCACATTATACATTCAATATGCTTTTTTACACTGATTATTGAGCACAATACTGTAATGGGCAAGTCATACAGAAACTGATATATATTTATTACATGGACAAGTTTATATAAGCATTCTTTTATATTCTGACTGCATGAGCAGTACAGCTTTACTGAAACAAGTACATTCTACTGCTTTCTACTGGAGATTGCCACTTCCCTATATGGAAACCTGTGGGATAGGGCTATTTACCTGGGAGAACTCTAACGATGGGGTTATCTGCACAGTGACTCTGCAGGTAAACTTACTAATACATATATGGTAATCATATAATGTTATGATCCTTAAAAACCTTGTTTACTGCAATTGTTTTCTAATGGTTTAACTCCTCCCACCACTTCCCATATATGGAAGAGCCAATCCGGATTCTGGAGATGACAGGGCTTTCCACTATCATTTGTTAACAAAATCTCCATTGTTTGGCCTCAGCAGAAATAATAAGAAAACAAACTGCAAAAACTGAAAGAGCACAGAGAGAAAGAGAGAGAAAATGAAAGAGAGAGACAGAGAGAGAGATAGTGAGAGAGTAAGAACGAGAGGGAGAGAGAGAGAGAGAGAGAGAGAGAGAGAGAGAGTGGGAGAAAGAAAGAGACGGATATAGAGAGAGAGAAAGAAATAGAGAGAGTGAGAGAGAAAGAGAGAGAAAAAACAGAGGGAGAAAGAATTAGAGAGAGACAGAGAGAGAGATAGAAGGAAAGAAAGAAAGAGAGAGAGAGAGAAAGAAAGAAAGAGAGAAGGAAAGAGAGAAAAATAAACAGAGAAAGAGTGTTAGGTTTGTTAGGAAAGCCAACGTCCTTTTTCAGTTTTCAGGATAATTTTCAGGAAAAGAGGTAAAATAATTAGTGAATGTTGTTTTACTGTGTTTATCTAATCATTTTATTTTACAGTTTTAGAGTATTTCAAGTGATGATAAAGTTGCAACATTTTGTGCGCTTATCTAGGTAGCCTATATGTTTATGAACAAAGTCTCTAAGGCCTAGATTTAGAGTTCGGCGGTAGCCGTCAAAACCAGCGTTAGAGGCTCCTAACGCTGGTTTTGGGCGCCCGCTGGTATTTGGAGTCAGTGATTAAAGGGTCTAACGCTCACTTTTCAGCCGCGACTTTTCCATACCGCAGATCCCCCTACGCCATTTGCGTAGCCTATCTTTTCAATGGGATCTTTCTAACGCTGGTATTTAGAGTCGTTTCTGCAGTGAGCGTTAGAGCTCTAACGACAAGATTCCAGCCGCCTGAAAATAGCAGGAGTTAAGAGCTTTCTGGCTAACGCCGGTTTATAAAGCTCTTAACTACTGTACCCTAAAGTACACTAACACCCATAAACTACCTATGTACCCCTAAACCGAGGTCCCCCCACATCGCCGCCACTCGATTAAAATTTTTAACCCCTAATCTGCCGACCGCCACCTACGTTATACTTATGTACCCCTAATCTGCTGCCCCTAACACCGCCGACCCCTGTATTATATCTATTAACCCCTAACTTGCCCCCCACAACGTCGCCGCAAGCTACTTAAAATAATTAACCCCTAATCTTCCGACCGCAAATCGCCGCCACCTACGTTATCCCTATGTACCCCTAATCTGCTACCCCTAACATCGCCGACCCCTATGTTATATTTATTAACCCCTAATCTGCCCCCCACAACGTCGCCGACACCTACCTACACTTATTAACCCCTAATCTGCCGAGCGGACCTGAGCGCTACTATAATAAAGTTATTAACCCCTAATCCGCCTCACTAACCCTATCATAAATAGTATTAACCCCTAATCTGCCCTCCCTAACATCGCCGACACCTACCTTCAATTATTAACCCCTAATCTGCCGACCGGAGCTCACCGCTATTCTAATAAATGGATTAACCCCTAAAGCTAAGTCTAACCCTAACACTAACACCCCCCTAAGTTAAATATAATTTTTATCTAACGAAATTAATTAACTCTTATTAAATAAATAATTCCTATTTAAAGCTAAATACTTACCTGTAAAATACATCCTAATATAGCTACAATATAAATTATAATTATATTATACCTATTTTAGGATTAATATTTATTTTACAGGCAACTTTGTAATTATTTTAACCAGGTACAATAGCTATTAAATAGTTAAGAACTATTTAATAGTTACCTAGTTAAAATAATTACAAATTTACCTGTAAAATAAATCCTAACCTAAGATATAATTAAACCTAACACTACCCTATCAATAAAATAATTAAATAAACTACCTACAATTACCTACAATTAACCTAACACTACACTATCAATAAATTAATTAAACACAATTGCTACAAATAAATAAAATTAAATAAACTATCTAAAGTACAAAAAATAAAAAAGAACTAAGTTACAGAAAATAATAAAATATTTACAAACATAAGAAAAATATTACAACAATTTTAAACTAATTACACCTACTCTAAGCCCCCTAATAAAATAACAAAGCCCCCCAAAATAAAAAATTCCCTACCCTATTCTAAAATACAAATATTACAAGCTCTTTTACCTTACCAGCCCTGAACAGGGCCCTTTGCGGGGCATGCCCCAAGAATTTCAGCTCTTTTGCCTGTAAAAAAAAACATACTATACCCCCCCCCCAACATTACAACCCACCACCCACATACCCCTAATCTAACCCAAACCCCCCTTAAATAAACCTAACACTACCCCCCTGATGATCTTCCTACCTTGTCTTCACCATGCCAGGTTCACCGATCCGTCCTGGCTCCAAGATCTTCATCCAACCCAAGCGGGGGCTAGACATCCACTGAAGAAGTCCAGAAGAGGGTCCAAAGTCTTCCTCCTATCCGGCAAGAAGAGGACATCCGGACCGGCAAACATCTTCTCCAAGCGGCATCTTCTATCTTCTTCCATCCGATGACGACCGGCTCCATCTTGAAGACCTCCAGCGCGGATCCATCCTCTTCTTCCGACGACTAGACGACGAATGACGGTTCCTTTAAGGGACGTCATCCAAGATGGCGTCCCTCGAATTCCGATTGGCTGATAGGATTCTATCAGCCAATCGGAATTAAGGTAGGAATTTTCTGATTGGCTGATGGAATCAGCCAATCAGAATATAGTTCAATCCGATTGGCTGATCCAATCAGCCAATCAGATTGAGCTCGCATTCTATTGGCTGTTCCGATCAGCCAATAGAATGCGAGCTCAATCTGATTGGCTGATTGGATCAGCCAATCGGATTGAACTATATTCTGATTGGCTGATTCCATCAGCCAATCAGAAAATTCCTACCTTAATTCCGATTGGCTGATAGAATCCTATCAGCCAATCGGAATTCGAGGGACGCCATCTTGGATGACGTCCCTTAAAGGAACCGTCATTCGTCGTCTAGTCGTCGGAAGAAGAGGATGGATCCGCGCTGGAGGTCTTCAAGATGGAGCCGGTCGTCATCGGATGGAAGAAGATAGAAGATGCCGCTTGGAGAAGATGTTTGCCGGTCCGGATGTCCTCTTCTTGCCGGATAGGAGGAAGACTTTGGACCCTCTTCTGGACTTCTTCAGTGGATGTCTAGCCCCCGCTTGGGTTGGATGAAGATCTTGGAGCCAGGACGGATCGGTGAACCTGGCATGGTGAAGACAAGGTAGGAAGATCATCAGGGGGGTAGTGTTAGGTTTATTTAAGGGGGGTTTGGGTTAGATTAGGGGTATGTGGGTGGTGGGTTGTAATGTTGGGGGGGGGGTATAGTATGTTTTTTTTTACAGGCAAAAGAGCTGAAATTCTTGGGGCATGCCCCGCAAAGGGCCCTGTTCAGGGCTGGTAAGGTAAAAGAGCTTGTAATATTTGTATTTTAGAATAGGGTAGGGAATTTTTTATTTTGGGGGGCTTTGTTATTTTATTAGGGGGCTTAGAGTAGGTGTAATTAGTTTAAAATTGTTGTAATATTTTTCTTATGTTTGTAAATATTTTATTATTTTCTGTAACTTAGTTCTTTTTTATTTTTTGTACTTTAGATAGTTTATTTAATTTTATTTATTTGTAGCAATTGTGTTTAATTATTTTATTGATAGTGTAGTGTTAGGTTAATTGTAGGTAATTGTAGGTAGTTTATTTAATTATTTTATTGATAGGGTAGTGTTAGGTTTAATTATATCTTAGGTTAGGATTTATTTTACAGGTAAATTTGTAATTATTTTAACTAGGTAACTATTAAATAGTTCTTAACTATTTAATAGCTATTGTACCTGGTTAAAATAATTACAAAGTTGCCTGTAAAATAAATATTAATCCTAAAATAGGTATAATATAATTATAATTTATATTGTAGCTATATTAGGATTTATTTTACAGGTAAGTATTTAGCTTTAAATAGGAATTATTTATTTAATAAGAGTTAATTTATTTCGTTAGATAAAAATTATATTTAACTTAGGGGGGTGTTAGTGTTAGGGTTAGACTTAGCTTTAGGGGTTAATACATTTATTAGAATAGCGGTGAGCTCCGGTCGGCAGATTAGGGGTTAATAATTGAAGGTAGGTGTCGGCGATGTTAGGGAGGGCAGATTAGGGGTTAATACTATTTATGATAGGGTTAGTGAGGCGGATTAGGGGTTAATAACTTTATTATAGTAGCGCTCAGGTCCGCTCGGCAGATTAGGGGTTAATAAGTGTAGGTAGGTGTCGGCGACGTTGTGGGGGGCAGATTAGGGGTTAATAAATATAACATAGGGGTCGGCGATGTTAGGGCAGCAGATTAGGGGTACATAGGGATAACGTAGGTGGCGGCGGTTTACGGAGCGGCAGATTAGGGGTTAAAAGTGTAAGGTTAGGGGTGTTTAGACTCGGGGTACATGTTAGGGTGTTAGGTGCAGACTTAGGAGGTGTTTCCCCATAGGAAACAATGGGGCTGCGTTAGGAGCTGAACGCTGCTTTTTTGCAGGTGTTAGGTTTTTTTTCAGCTCAAACAGCCCCATTGTTTCCTATGGGAGAATCGTGCACGAGCACGTTTTTGATGCCGGCCGCGTCCGTAAGCAACTCTGGTATCGAGAGTTGCATTTGCGGTAAAAATGCTCTACGCTCCTTTTTTGGAGCCTAACGCAGCATTTGTTTGAACTCTCGATACCAGAGTTAAATTTATGGTGCGGCCAGAAAAAAACCCGCGGAGCGTTAACAGCCCTTTTACCGCCGAACTCTAAATCTAGGCCTAAGTTTGTTTTTTGTATGGTTTCTAAATAATAAATGACTAATCTGTGTTTTTGTACCTTGCTCCTCCCCCGTTGTACTTCCTGCTCTAATATATGTATAATGTAGAGCGCGGTCCCACCTGCTCTGTACATCAGCCTCTAGGCTCGCTCCCAAGACAGTAAGCTGTGCGCATGCGCAAGTCTAATCTCTCCGTCACAATGTAAACAATGAAGCACTCTATTGTTTACTATTGTGCTAGAGAGCTGCGTTGCATATTGTTGTGCTGCGATCGTGATCCCCTTGACCAAATGAGCATTGGGGATTCCCTAGTATGATTGACGTGCATGCGTCAAATGGGAGCGCACTTTAACTTTGCAAGGCAGAAAAATAGCTTGCACATGCGCTATAGATAAAGTGCACGGATTAGTCCTGGTCGCTTAACAGCCAAGATTTCAACTGGAGGAAAAAGAAAACGTCACAGAAGAAAAAACAATGACACAGAGCTGGGTGGAATACGGGACACTAGGACTTAAATGTTAAAACAATAAGAACTTTAATGTCATTGATAAAAAAAAAAAAAATGATGAAAGTAATATTTTTTTCCCAAAGCTAACAAATGCCGGATTGACCATTGCACAACTTTAAAGTGCCCCTTTTAGTATTTTCTTGTTGTTTCTTGTTCATGCCTCTAGTTTTCTGTTGTGTATTCACAGAGGTTGTGATTTTACCCACTTCATAGAACAGCAGGGACACACCCCTCATGGGGAGATATTTCTCTCATTACTCACAATCTATTGTGTCAAACAAACCCAGAGATATCAACTCTTGTGCTTCTCACTAGTTCATATCATTTGTGTGGTGTTTTGATTAATGCTCTGTAAAACTTGGTGTAACCAGCAAGCCTCAGTTTGGTACTTACCTATGAGTGACACCCACATGGACAGTGCAGTTCCATAAATGCTAAAATATTCCAACAGGTCATATCTCATAAAGCACAGTACAGACAAGCCAGGGCCTTCACATGCGTGATAGATCTAACAGGACAGGAGAGAGTTAACAAAATGTTAGTGCAGGAAAAAGTGAGAGCGTTGAAAGGGTTACATGACATATGGGGACTTGTAGCAATTCCCTAATGAGAAGGAACAGAGGGCACAGCTGACGGGCACACTTATTCAGCTAGACATGTGCATAACAACTGCTCGCCGTGCATATGCCCTCCTGCAATACAGTGTAGCCAGTTTTTATCATTATGTATCTTACTAGATATGTGTAGATTTGTCACAGATGTAGGGGACAAATAAATAGAATATAGAACTAAGTGTAACTATTGATAAATTCTTCTTTCAAAATAGATTTTTATAAAAACATAAATTTAACAGAGGTTTCAGATATAATAGGGATTGTATGTCAGCGCTGACATTTTTTTTATTATTACTATTTAGATTAGTAGTCTCCAACATAAAAAAACAAGCCACATATATACAAAATGTGTGTTTGTGCATATTTTGCCCATACATTCTAATTTAAATTTAGAGCTTAAACTGTTTTTATGACCTAGTTCAAAGATGGTGAGAAAATAAGTGACATATAATATTTTAGTTCATTAAAACTTGTAAAAAGCGCATAGAAAATGCTATATTGCTGCAAATAAGTATTGACCAGTCACCTAGATAGTTTTACTAAACCTTCTGGTACTGGTGTGGTTCACAGTGAAGTGAGATTGATTACTTAATATTAGTTAATCTTTCAACTGTCACATGTTCCTGCTAAATCTTAACTATCTGGATAAAATTTATTTTTCGATTTATGTATATAAATAATAGCTGTTTTTGTGTATTGAAACTGCAACCCAATTAAGTGGGCTGAGACTACAGGGTTTACAGGCATAATTATCGATACACAAATCATGTCATTGTATACACAGATACCTAAAGAGAAAAACTGAAAATTTGCATTTTCGCACTTATCACTCCTTCTAGGACTGTGATTTTCTTCTCCTGTTTCTTGGTTGCATAGCTTTACCATGGGAATATGATTTTTTGCATTGTTCAGTTACCATCTTGTAAAACAAAGGTCTTTTCTTGACATATTAGATTTGAAATGCATTTCCTCAGTCTCCCTATATCTACATTGTTAGCGAATCTCGGTGTCTGAGATGCATTGAATAAATAGTACAAATACACTTATAGTGCATAATACTTTGTTCTACCTTTTACTGTCTGGGTATTAATGTGCTGTATCATTTTGTACAAAATACACAAGATAAGAACTAGAGACGTCTCTTATCTTTGTGCATCATGTCCTGTGTTTCACACAGAATAAAGGACTGACATATAATATCATTTGTAAGTGTAGGTACCCCAGACCTTACCTTCTACCTCATTTAGAGAAATCACTTACCGCTATGAAGAACATGGTGAAGAAATAAACCATAGCTTCCATATGAAATTGCCTCTTGGCAGCGATGCTAATGGTTGGCAGAAATGCCAGGCTACTGATGGTTGGCAGCAATAACTTTGCCACTATAGAACCCATTGTGAAGAAGGTGCAATATGAGTTCTACTAAAGGATGAAGCAAAGGAAGGATCCAGAGTTTTGGAATAAAAGCTCAGTCAGTGAGCTGTGGTCTGACTTCTGTACACTGTGTCACAGCTGAGCCAGCAGGGCTTTAAAAGTTTAAATGTCCAACAGGACACAGTGCAATGTGATTTGGCAACAGGTGTCCTATCTGAGGTCTGCCGGGTGTATGGCAGCTGATGGCTTTTACTTAAATGGTCAATGCCACTTCTGTTATGGAATGCATATTAACATGTTCCTATCCGGAAAACCTCACAATGCATAACAGGGAAGGAACATCCTACTTCAACTTCTACAACATAGATCTAGTGGTCTTTGGTAAAAAGTTAATAAGCTTCGCTATGATCCAATGAACACAAGTTTTTTTAGAGCAGTAAAGTATAAAGGCCTTACCCATTAAAAATAAATATTTAAAACAAAAAGAGTGACATAGAGGTGCCAACCTGAAGATGCTGGCTTGTACAAATAGGGATAGGTTTAGAATTAGCAGCTATACTTACTGACAACACAATTCATACTGCTGTATTAATACTCATTGGATGACAGGCACTAATTATACAGCAGCATTTTTGCTTATTAGCTGTCAGGCAGCTTTTAGAGCAGTATTAATATTTTTGAGTGAATCATGTTTTTATACTAAAATGTTTATTTAGCACAGGGGCTTTTAGATACAACATTTATATTCTGTAACATGCACATAATTAGTAGCAACAGTAAATTAAAAAATCATCATGCTGTTTAAGAATGTATCCAAACCAGATTTAATTAAAATATATAAATGTTCTTTCATTTATAAGTTAGGAGTCTAGATAATTAAAAGTGTATTCAAGTTTAGCATATAATGACTCCAAAATTTATAGGGCAAGATTACAAGTAGCGCGTTATGACTTTTCCACGCACAATATTTTTTTTTTTTAACAATCAATTTCCAATGCGCAGCCATTAAAAGGTTTTAAAAATCCTGATTGCGCGTACGCATTCGCCTTCAATCCTTTCCGCGCTCGAAGAGCTTTAGTTAACCATTTCACGCAACATAAAAGTTTCACAAAACACTTCAAAAATACATTACAAAGTACAGTTAAACTCATATTAACACTGTCTAATAAAAATTATTTCTTCTATAAGGTACGACGAGTCCATGGATTCATCCTTTACTTGTGGGATATTATCCTCCTGCTAACAGGAAGTGGCAAAGAGCACCACAGCAGAGCTGTCTATATAGCTCCTCCCTTAGCTCCACCCCCCAGTCATTCTCTTTGCCTACTCTAAGTACTAGGAAGGGTAAAGTGAAAGAGGTGATAAAATATTAGTTTTTAATTTCTTCAAGCAAGAGTTTTTTGTTTTAAATGGTACCGGTGTGTACTATTTACTCTCAGGCAGCAGATGGATGAAGACTTCTGCCTGGAGGATGATGATCTTAGCATTTGTAACTAAGATCCAGTGTTATTCCCACAGAGGCTGAGGAGTACAGGAAACTTCAGTGTGAGGAACGTTTTCATGCTATACAGCAGTGAGGTATGTTCAGTCATTTTTTCTGGAGAGACTGTGTATTTCAGAAAGGCTGACAGTATCCCCATGAGGGTAAGGGTAAGCAGTAATCCTAAGAGCTATAGAAAGGGTTAGGGTTATGGTTGACACTGAGTTTTTGAATGTTTGTGGGCAAACGTTTTCTGAACTGGGAGTGCTGTTAACGTTTTGTCAATAACGTTTTTTGGGCAACTTTATTAAGGGTACACTTGGCTTATTTTTTGGGTCTCAGAACCCACATGGCTAGTTTAAAACCGCACTGGTGCGTTTTTTTGAGGCTGTAGAGACATCAAGTGAGATGGGTGGGGCCTATTTTCGCGCTTCAGATGCACAGTTGTTTTCACTAAGCAAGCAGCAAGCTCCAACTCCTGAGGGCCCTTGTGGATGTTTTGGGCCAAATCGAAGCTTTAACCCCATATTTACAATCCCTGAGGTTTACCCTGAGGTTAAATGTTAAATTTTCTTGTGGGGCAAACTTAACTTCACATATTGAGCCTGCTATCAAAAATTTGAAAAATTTGGTGCATTTTAAAGCAGTTTTGCAGAACGTGTATGCTTTTTTTCTCTTAAAGGCGCAGTACCGTTTTTTAAGATTGTTGTTTTTTTTTTCACTTAATAAAGTGTTTTCATACTTGTTTGTAGTCATTACTAGCCTGTTCAACATGTCTGACATTGAGGAAACTCATTGTTCAATATGTTTAGAAGCCATTGGGGAACCCCCACTTAGAATGTGTCCCTCATGCACTGAAAGGTAAATAAATTACAAAGAACATATTTTAGCTACTAAAAATATGTCGCAGGATGATTCTCAGTCAGAAGGGAATCAGGTTATGCCATCTAATTCTCCCCATGTGTCACAACCATTAACGCCCGCACAAGCAACCCCAAGTACTTCTAGTGCGTCTAATTCTTTCACCCTGCAAGATATGGCCGCAGTTATGAATACTACCCTCACAGAGGTTTTATCTAAGCTGCCTGGGTTGCAGGGGAAGCACAGTAGGTCTGGTGTGAAAACAAATGCTGAGCCATCTGACGCTTTATTAGCCATATCCAATGTACCCTCACAATGTTCTGAGTTGGGGGTGAGGGATTTGCTGTCTGAGGGAGAGATTTCTGATTCAGGAAAGATGTTCCCTCAGACAGACTCAGATATGAAGGCTTTTAAATTTAAACTAGAACACCTCCGCTTATTGCTCAGGGAGGTTTTAGCGACTCTGGATGATTGTGACCCCATTGTAGTTCCAGAGAAATTGTGTAAAATGGACAGATTTCTAGAGGTTCCTGCTTACACTGATGTTTTTCCGGTCCCTAAGAGGATTTTGGACATTGTTACTAAGGAGTGGGATAGACCAGGTATTCCGTTCGCTCCCCCTCCTACTTTTAAGAAAATGTTTCCCATATCAGACACCATGCGGGACTCGTGGCAGACGGTCCCTAAGTTGGAGGGAGCTATTTCTACCCTGGCTAAGCTTACAACTATACCTATTGAAGACAGTTGTGCTTTCAAAGATCCTATGGATAAAAAATGAGAGGGTCTCCTAAAGAAAATATTTGTTCATCAGGGTTTTCTTCTCCAACCTATAGCGTGCATTGTTCCCGTAACTACTGCAGCTGCTTTTTGGTTCGAGGCTCTGGAGGAGGCTCTTCAGGTTGAGACCCCATTAGATGATATTCTGGATAGAATTAGGGCTCTCAAGTTAGCTAATTCTTTCATTACAGATGCCGGTTTTCAACTGGCTAAATTAGCGGCAAAGAATTTAGGTTTTGCCATTTTAGTGCGTAGAGCGTTACGACTCTATTCGGGCCTGAACTGAAAGAGATCATTTCAGACATCACTGGAGGGAAAGGCAACGCCCTTCCTCAGGATAAGACAAATAAGATGAGGACCAAACAAAATAATTTTCGTTCTTTTCAAAACTTCAAAGGTGGTCCCTCTACCTCTTCCCCTGCTGCAAAGCAAGAGGGGAATTTTGCTCAATCCAAGTCAGTCTGGAGACCTAACCAGACTTGGAACAAAGGTAAACAGGCCAAGAAGCCCGCTGCTGCCACCAAGACAGCATGAAGGGGTAGCCCCCGATCCGGGACCGGATCTAGTAGGGGGCAGACTTTCTCTCTTTGCTCAGGCTTGGGCAAGAGATGTTCAGGACCCCTGGGCTTTAGAAATTGTAACCCAGGGGTATCTTCTTGATTTCAAAGATTCTCCTCCAAGGGGGAGATTCCATTTCTTTCATGTAATTAGCAAGAGTCCATGAGCTAGTGACGTATGGGATATACATTCCTACCAGGAGGGGCAAAGTTTCCCAAACCTTAAAATGCCTATAAATACACCCCTCACCACACCCACAATTCAGTTTTACAAACTTTGCCTCCTATGGAGGTGGTGAAGTAAGTTTGTGCTAGATTCTACGTTGATATGCTCTCCGCAGCAGGTTGGAGCCCGGTTTTCCTCTCAGCGTGCAGTGAATGTCAGAGGGATGTGAGGAGAGTATTGCCTGATTGAATTCAATGATCTCCTTCTACGGGGTCTATTTCATAGGTTCTCTGTTATCGGTCGTAGAGATTCATCTCTTACCTCCCTTTTCAGATCGACGATATACTCTTATAAATATACCATTACCTCTGCTGATTTTCGTTTCAGTACTGGTTTGGCTTTCTACAAACATGTAGATGAGTGTCCTGGGGTAAGTAAGTCTTATTTTCTGTGACACTCTAAGCTATGGTTGGGCACTTTTTTAACCCCTTAACGACCGAGGACGTGCAGGGTACGTCCTCAGAAAAAAGGCAGTTAATGCCTGAGAACGTACCCTGCACGTCCTCGGTTTGGAAAGCAGCTGGAAGCGATCCTGATCACTTCCAGCTGCTTTCCAGTTATTGCAGGATGCCTCGATATCGAGGCATCCTGCAATAACAATTTTTGCCCCTCCGGTGCAGAGAGAGCCACTCTGTGGCCCTCTCTGCACCGGACATCGATGGCCGCATTCGTTGGTGGGTGGGAGCGTAAATGGGAGGTGGGTGGGCGGCCATCGATGGCTTCTTAGTCAGAGAGGGGGGCGGGATCGGGGGCGGGATCGCCGGGGGCGCGCACAGGCGCGCGCGCGTGCACAGGGGGCGGCGGGAGGGCGCGTGCACGGGGAGGGAGCGGGTGGGAACCGCTTACACTACAGAAAATTGTACATATTTTTGTACAATATAATAAAAATAAAACGTAATGGAAGGGATCTGGGAGGGGGTGGGGGATTGATCTGGGGGGGGGGAGCTACACTACAGAAAAAACTGAAATAAATGAAAAAAAAACATTTTTATATGCAAACTGGGTACTGGCAGACAGCTGCCAGTACCCAAGATGGCCCCCAATAAGGCAGTGGGGGGGGTAGAGAGCTGTTTTGGGGGGGATCAGAGAGGTTGGGGGCTAAGGGGGGATCCTACATAGCAGCATATGTAAATATGCTTAAAAAAAAAAAGTAAAAAAAAAAAACCTTTATTTTAGTACTGGCAGACTTTCTGCCAGTACTTAAGATGGCGGGGACAATTGTGGGGTGGGGGAGGGAAGAGAGCTCTATGGGAGGGATCAGGGGGTCTGATGTGTCAGGTGGGAAGCTGATCTCTACACTAAAGCTAAAATTAACCCTGCAAGCTCCCTACAAGCTACCTAATTAACCCCTTCACTGCTGGGCATAATTCACGTTTTGTGCGCAGTGGCATTTAGCGGCCTTTTAATTACCAAAAAGCAACACCAAAGCCATATATGTCTGCTATTTCTGAACAAAGGGGATCCCAGAGAATCATTTACAACCATTTGTACCATAATTGCACAAGTTGTTTCTAAATAATTTCAGTGAGAAACCTAAAGTTTGTGAAAAAGTTGACTATTTTTTTTAATTTAATCGTATTTGGCGGTGAAATGGTGGCCTGAAATATACCAAAATGGGCCTAGATCAATACTTGGGGTTGTCTACTACACTACACTAAAGCTAAAATTAACCCTACAAGCTCCCTACAAGTTCCCTAATTAACCCCTGCACTGCTGAGCATAATACACTTGTGGTGTGCAGCAGCATTTAGCGGACTTCTAATTACTTAAAAACAACGCCAAAGCGATATATGTCTGCTATTTCTGAACAAAGGGGATCCCAGAGAAGCATTTACAACCATTTGTGCCATAATTGCACAAAATGTTTGTTAATGATTTCAGTGAGAAACCTAAAATTTGGAAAAATTTTACTTTTTTTTTTTATTTGATCGCATTTGGCGGTGAAATGGTGGCATGAAATATACCAAAATGGGCCTAGATCAATACTTTGGGATGTCTTCTAAAAAAATATATATACATGTCAAGGGATATTCAGGGATTCCTGAAAGATATCAGTGTTCCAATGTAACTAGCGCTAATTTTGAAAAAAAGTGGTTTGGAAATAGCAAAGTGCTACTTATATTTATGGCCCTATAACTTGCAAAAAAAGCAAAGAACATGTAAACATTGGGTATTTATAAACTCTGGACAAAATTTAGAAACTATTTAGCATGGGTGTTTTTTGGTGGTTGTAGATGTGTAACAGATTTTGGGGGTCAAAGTTAGAAAAAGTGTGTTTTTTTCCATTTTTTCCTCATATTTTATAATTTTTTTATAGTAAATTATAAGATATGATGAAAATAATGGTATCTTTAGAAAGTCCATTTAATGGCGAGAAAAACGGTATATAATATGTGTGGGTACAGTAAATGAGTAAGAGGGAAATTACAGCTAAACACAAAGACCGCAAAAATGTAAAAATAGCCTTGGTCCCAAACGGACAGAAAATGGAAAAGTGCTGTGGTCATTAAGGGGTTAATAAAGTTCTAAATATATGTATTCAAACATTTATTTGCCTTGACTCAGGATGTTCAACATTCCTTATTTTCAGACAGTCAGTTTCATATTTGGGATAATGCATTTGAATTAAATATTTTTCTTACCTTAAAGATTTGACTTTTTTCCCTGTGGGCTGTTAGGCTCGCGGGGGCTGAAAATGCTTCATTTCATTGCGTCATTTTTGGCGCGGACTTTTTTTGGCGCAAAAAAATCTTTTCTGTTTCCGGCGTCATACGTGTCGCCGGAAGTTGCATCATTT
The DNA here is from genome assembly GCF_027579735.1 of Bombina bombina. Taxonomy (NCBI): domain Eukaryota; kingdom Metazoa; phylum Chordata; class Amphibia; order Anura; family Bombinatoridae; genus Bombina; species Bombina bombina. The sequence goes on along the minus strand of NC_069510.1, from coordinate 15,050,331 downwards.
TTGACGTTCTTTTGCGCCAAAAAATGTCGGCGTTCCGGACGTGGCGTCATTTTTGGCGCCAAAAGCATTTAGGCGCCAAATAATGTGGGCGTCTTTTTTGGCGCTAAAAAATATGGGCGTCGCTTTTGTCTCCACATTATTTAAGTCTCATTATTTATTGCTTCTGGTTGCTAGAAGCTTGTTCACTGGCATTTTTTCCCATTCCTGAAACTGTCATTTAAGGAATTTGATCAATTTTGCTTTATATGTTGTTTTTTCTCTTACATATTGCAAGATGTCTCACGTTGCATCTGAGTCAGAAGATACTTCAGGAAAATCGCTGTCTGGTGCTGGAACTACCAAAGCTAAGTGTATCTGCTGTAAACTTTTGGTAGCTATTCCTCCAGCTGTTGTTTGTATTAATTGTCATGACAAACTTGTTAATGCAGATAATATTTCCTTTAGTAATGTACCATTACCTGTTGCAGTTCCATCAACATCTAATGTTCAGAATGTTCCTGATAACATAAGAGATTTTGTTTCTGAATCCATCAAGAAGGCTATGTCTGTTATTCCTCCTTCTAGTAAACATAAAAAATCTTTTAAAACTTCTCTTTATACAGATGAATTTTGAAATGAACATCATCATTCTGATTCTAATGACTCTTCTGGTTCAGAGGATTCTGTCTCAGAGATTGATGCTGATAAATCTTCATATTTATTTAAAATGGAATTTATTCGTTCTTTACTTAAAGAAGTACTAATTGCTTTAGAAATTGAGGATTCTGGTCCTCTTGATACTAAATCTAAACGTTTAGATAAGGTCTTTAAATCTCCTGTGGTTACTCCAGAAGTTTTTCCTGTTCCTGGTGCTATTTCTGAAGTAATTTCCAGAGAATGGAATAATTTGGGTAATTCATTTACTCCTTCTAAACGTTTTAAGCAATTATATCCTGTGCCGTCTGACAGATTAGAATTTTGGGACAAAATCCCTAAAGTTGATGGGGCTATTTCTACCCTTGCTAAACGTACTACTATTCCTACGTCAGATGGTACTTCGTTTAAGGATCCTTTAGATAGGAAAATTGAATCCTTTCTAAGAAAAGCTTATCTGTGTTCAGGTAATCTTCTTAGACCTGCTATATCATTGGCTGATGTTGCTGCAGCTTCAACTTTTTGGTTGGAAACTTTAGCGCAACAAGTAACAGATCATGATTCTCATAATATTATTATTCTTCTTCAACATGCTAATAATTTTATTTGTGATGCCATTTTTTATATTATCAGAGTTGATGTCAGGTTTATGTCTCTAGCTATTTTAGCTAGAAGAGCTTTATGGCTTAAAACTTGGAATGCTGATATGTCTTCTAAATCAACTCTACTTTCCATTTCTTTCCAGGGTAACAAATTATTTGGTTCTCAGTTGGATTCTATTATCTCAACTGTTACTGGTGGGAAAGGAACTTTTTTACCACAGGATAAAAAATCTAAGGGTAAAAACAGGGCTAATAATCGTTTTCGTTCCTTTCGTTTCAACAAAGAACAAAAGCCTGATCCTTCATCCTAAGGAGCAGTTTCAGTTTGGAAACCATCTCCAGTCTGGAATAAATCCAAGCCTTCTAGAAAAGCAAAGCCAGCTTCTAAGTCCACATGAAGGTGCGGCCCTCATTCCAGCTCAGCTGGTAGGGGGCAGGTTACGTTTTTTCAAAGAAATTTGGATCAATTCTGTTCACAATCTTTGGATTCAGAACATTGTTTCAGAAGGGTACAGAATTGGTTTCAAGATAAGACCTCCTGCAAAGAGATTTTTTCTTTCCCGTGTCCCAGTAAATCCAGTGAAAGCTCAAGCATTTCTGAAATGTGTTTCAGATCTAGAGTTGGCTGGAGTAATTATGCCAGTTCCAGTTCTGGAACAGGGGATGGGGTTTATTCCAATCTCTTCATTGTACCAAAGAAGGAGAATTCCTTCAGACCAGTTCTGGATCTAAAAATATTGAATCGTTATGTAAGGATACCAACGTTCAAAATGGTAACTGTAAGGACTATCTTGCCTTTTGTTCAGCAAGGGCATTATATGTCCACAATAGATTTACAGAATGCATATCTGCATATTCCGATTCATCCAGATCATTATCAGTTCCTGAGATTCTCTTTTCTGGACAAGCATTACCAGTTTGTGGCTCTGCCGTTTGGCCTAGCTACAGCTCCAAGAATTTTTACAAAGGTTCTCGGTGCCCTTCTGTCTGTAATCAGAGAACAGGGTATTGTGGTATTTCCTTATTTGGACGATATCTTGGTACTTGCTCAGTCTTTACATTTAGCAGAATCTCATACGAATCGACTTGTGTTGTTTCTTCAAGATCATGGTTGGAGGATCAATTCACTAAAAAGTTCATTGATTCCTCAGACAAGGGTAACCTTTCTGGGTTTCCAGATAGATTCAGTGTCCATGACTCTGTCTTTGACAGACAAGAGACGTCTAAAATTGATTTCAGCTTGTCGAAACCTTCAGTCACAATCATTCCCTTCGGTAGCCTTATGCATGGAAATTCTAGGTCTTATGACTGCTGCATCGGACGCGATCCCCTTTGCTCGTTTTCACATGCGACCTCTTCAGCTCTGTATGCTGAATCAATGGTGCAGGGATTACACAAAGATATCTCAATTAATATCTTTAAAACCGATTGTACGACACTCTCTAATGTGGTGGACAGATCACCATCGTTTAATTCAGGGGGCTTCTTTTGTTCTTCCGACCTGGACTGTAATTTCAATAGATGCAAGTCTCACAGGTTGGGGAGCTGTGTGGGGATCTCTGACGGCACAAGGAGTTTGGGAATCTCAGGAGGTGAGATTACCGATCAATATTTTGGAACTCCGTGCAATTTTCAGAGCTCTTCAGTCTTGGCCTCTTCTGAAGAGAGAATCGTTCATTTGTTTTCAGACAGACAATGTCACAACTGTGGCATACATCAATCATCAAGGAGGGACTCACAGTCCTCTGGCTATGAAAGAAGTATCTCGAATTCTGGTTTGGGCGGAATCCAGCTCCTGTCTAATCTCTGCGGTTCATATCCCAGGTATAGACAATTGGGAAGCGGATTATCTCAGTCGCCAAACGTTGCATCCGGGCGAATGGTCTCTTCACCCAGAGGTATTTCTTCAGATTGTTCAAATGTGGGAGCTTCCAGAAATAGATCTGATGGTGTCTCATCTAAACAAGAAACTTCCCAGGTATCTGTCCAGATTCCGGGATCCTCAGGCGGAAGCAGTGGATGCATTATCACTTCCTTGGAAGTATCATCCTGCCTATATCTTTCCGCCTCTAGTTCTTCTTCCAAGAGTAATCTCCAAGATTCTGAAGGAATGCTCGTTTGTTCTGCTGGTAGCTCCGGCATGGCCTCACAGGTTTTGGTATGCGGATCTTGTCCGGATGGCCTCTTGCCATCCGTGGACTCTTCCGCTAAGACCAGACCTTCTGTCGCAAGGTCCTTTTTTCCATCAGGATCTCAAATCCTTAAATTTAAAGGTATGGAGATTGAACGCTTGATTCTTGGTCAAAGAGGTTTCCCTGACTCTGTGATTAATACTATGTTACAGGCTCGTAAATCTGTATCCAGAGAGATATATTATAGAGTCTGGAAGACTTATATTTCTTGGTGTCTTTCTCATCATTTTTCTTGGCATTCTTTTAGAATTCCGAGAATTTTACAGTTTCTTCAGGATGGTTTAGATAAAGGTTTATCCGCAAGTTCTTTGAAAGGACAAATCTCTGCTCTTTCTGTTCTTTTTCACAGAAACATTGCTAATCTTCCTGATATTCATTGTTTTGTACAAGCTTTGGTTCGTATAAAACCTGTCATTAAGTCAATTTCTCCTCCTTGGAGTTTGAATTTGGTTCTGGGGGCTCTTCAAGCTCCTCCTTTTGAACCCATGCATTCATTGGACATTAAATTACTTTCTTGGAAAGTTTTGTTCCTTTTGGCGATCTCTTCTGCCAGAAGAGTCTCTGAATTATCTGCTCTTTCTTGTGAGTCTCCTTTTCTGATTTTTCATCAGGATAAGGCGGTGTTGCGAACTTCTTTTGAATTTTTACCTAAGGTTGTGAATTCCAACAACATTAGTAGAGAAATTGTGGTTCCTTCATTATGTCCTAATCCTAAGAATTCTAAGGAGAAATCGTTGCATTCTTTGGATGTTGTTAGAGCTTTGAAATATTATGTTGAAGCTACTAAGTCTTTCCGAAAGACTTCTAGTCTATTTGTTATCTTTTCCGGTTCTAGAAAGGCCAGAAAGCTTCTGCCATTTCTTTGGCATCTTGGTTGAAATCTTTAATTCATCATGCCTATGTCGAGTCGGGTAAAACTCCGCCTCGAAGAATTACAGCTCATTCTACTAGGTCAGTTTCTACTTCCTGGGCGTTTAGGAATGAAGCTTCGGTTGATCAGATTTGCAAAGCAGCAACTTGGTCCTCTTTGCATACTTTTACTAAATTCTACCATTTTGATGTATTTTCTTCTTCTGAAGCAGTTTTTGGTAGAAAAGTACTTCAGGCAGCGGTTTCAGTTTGAATCTTCTGTTTATGTTTTTCATTAAACTTTATTTTGGGTGTGGATTATTTTCAGCAGGAATTGCCTGTCTTTATTTTATCCCTCCCTCTCTAGTGACTCTTGCGTGGAAAGATCCACATCTTGGGTAGTCATTATCCCATACGTCAAAAGCTCATGGACTCTTGCTAATTACATGAAAGAAAACATAATTTATGTAAGAACTTACCTGATAAATTCATTTCTTTCATATTAGCAAGAGTCCATGAGGCCCGCCCTTTTTTGTGGTGGTTATGATTTTTTTGTATAAAGCACAATTATTCCAATTCCTTATTTTATATGCTTTTGCACTTTTTTCTTATCACCCCACTTCTTGGCTATTCGTTAAACTGAATTGTGGGTGTGGTGAGGGGTGTATTTATAGGCATTTTAAGGTTTGGGAAACTTTGCCCCTCCTGGTAGGAATGTATATCCCATACGTCACTAGCTCATGGACTCTTGCTAATATGAAAGAAATTAATTTATCAGGTAAGTTCTTACATAAATTATGTTTTTTCTCAATTGTCTGTAAACCAGACAAAAAGAGAGGCGTTCTTACGCTGTGTAGAAGACCTATATACTATGGGAGTGATCTGCCCAGTTCCGAAAACAGAACAGGGGCAGGGGTTCTACTCCAATCTGTTTGTTGTTCCCAAAAAAGAGGGAACCTTCAGACCAATTTTAGATCTCAAGATCCTAAACAAATTCCTCAGAGTCCCATCCTTCAAGATGGAGACCATTCAGACTATTTTACCAATGATCCAGGAGGGTCAATATATGACCACCGTGGACTTAAAGGATGCGTATCTACACATTCCTATCCACAAAGATCATCACCAGTTCCTCAGGTTCGCCTTTCTGGACAAGCATTACCATTTTTTGTCTCTTCCCTTCCGGTTGGCCACAGCTCCCATAATTTTCACAAAGGTGCTAGGGTCCCTTCTGGCGGTTCTAAGGCCGCGGGGCATAGCAGTGGCGCCTTATCTGGCTGATATCTTAATTCAGGCGTCTACTTACCAACTAGCCAAATTTCACATGGACATCGTGTTGGCTTTTCTAAGATCTCACGGGTGGAAGGTGAACGTAAAAAAGAGTTCACTTATCCCTCTCACAAGAGTTCCATTCCTGGGAACTCTGATAGATTTGGTGGACATGAAAATTTCTCCAACATTGGTGTGTCCGGTCCACAGTGTCATCCATTACTTGTGGGAAATGTTCTCCCCCACAGGGAAAGGCAAGGAGAGCACACAGCAATAGCTGTCCATATAGCTCCCCCTCTGGCTCCGCGCCCCAGTCATTCTCCTTGCTGTTCTGAACAAGTAGCAAGCGGAAGCCAGGTTCATAAGATTTCAGTCGGACAACATAACGACTGTTGCGTACATCAATCATCAGGGGGGAACAAAGAGTTCCCTAGCTATGAAGGAAGTAACCAAGATAATCCAATGGGCAGAGAATCACTCCTGCCATCTATCTGCTATTCACATCCCAGGAGTAGACAACTGGGAGGTGGACTATTTGAGTCGTCAGACTTTCCATCCGGGGGAGTGGGAACTCCATCCGGAGGTCTTTGTTCAGTTAACCCAATTATGGGGCATTCCAGACATGGATCTAATGGCGTCCCGTCAGAACTTCAAGATTCCTTGCTACGGGTCCAGATCCAGGGATCCCAAGGCGACTCTAGTGGATGCATTAGTGGCGCCTTGGTCGTTCAACCTAGCATATGTGTTTCCACCGTTTCCTCTCCTCTGCATTCACCAGGTATGCAGACCTGGTGAATATGTCATCGGCTCCACCATGGAAGCTACCTTTGAGACAGGACCTTCTAGTACAAGGTCCATTCGAACATCCCAATCTAGTTTCTCTGCAGCTGACTGCTTGGAAATTGAACGCTTGATTTTATCCAAGCGTGGGTTTTCAAATTCTGTGATTGATACTCTGGTCCAAGCCAGAAAACCTGTGACTAGAAGGATTTACCATAAAATATGGAAAAAATATATATGTTGGTGTGAATCCAAAGGATTCTCCTGGAGTAAGATTAAAATTCCAAAGATTCTCTCCTTTCTCCAAGAAGGTTTGGATAAAGGATTGTCAGCTAGTTCTCTAAAAGGACAGATTTCTGCATTATCCGTCTTGTTGCACAAACGACTGGCAGCTTTGCCAGATGTACAAGTTTTTGTTCAGGCTTTGGTTAGAATCAAGCCTGTTTACAGACCCATGACTCCTCCTTGGAGTCTAAATTTAGTTCTTTCAGTTCTTCAAGGGGTTCCGTTTGAACCTTTACATTCCATAGATATTAAGTTACTATCTTGGAAAGTTCTGTTTTTGGTTGCTTTTTCTTCTGCTAGAAGAGTTTCTGAATTATCTGCTTTGCACTGTGATCCACCCTATCTGGTGTTCCATTCAGATAAGGTTGTTTTGCGTACTAAGCCTGGTTTTCTTCCAAAAGTTTTTTCCAACGAGAACATCAACCAGGAAATAGTTGTTCCTTCTTTGTGTCCGAATCCAGTTTCAAAGAAGGAACGTTTATTACACAATTTAGATGTTGTTCGTGCTTTAAAGTTCTATTTAGAAGCAACAAAAGATTTTAGACAAACCTTATCCTTGTTTGTCGTTTACTCTGGTAAGAGGAGAGGTCAAAAAGCTACTGCTACCTCTCTCTCTTTCTGGCTGAAAAGCATTATCCGCTTGGCTTATGAGACTGCCGGACGGCAGCCTCCTGACCGTATCACAGCTCACTCTACTAGGGCTGTGGCTTCCACATGGGCCTATAAGAACGAGGCTTCTGTTGACCAGATATGTAAGGCAGCGACTTGGTCTTCTCTGCACACTTTTGCCAAACTCTACAAATTTTATATTTTTGCTTCTTCGGAGGCTGTTTTTGGGAGAAAGGTTTTGCAAGCCGTGGTGCCTTCTGTTTAGGTAACCTGATTTGCTCCCTCCCTTCATCCGTGTCCTAAAGCTTTGGTATTGGTTCCCACAAGTAATGGATGACGCCGTGGACCGGACACACCAATGTTGGAGAAAACAGAATTTATGCTTACCTGATAAATTACTTTCTCCAACGGTGTGTCCGGTCCACGGCCCGCCCTGTTTTTTTTTTTTTTAATCAGGTTGAAATTTTTTTTCTTTATACACTACAGTCACCACGGCACCCTATATTTTCTCCTTTTTCTCCTAACCGTCGGTCGAATGACTGGGGGGGGAGCCAGAGGGGGAGCTATATGGACAGCTCTTGCTGTGTGCTCTCCTTGCCTTTCCCTGTGGGGGAGAACATTTCCCACAAGTAACGGATGACGCCGTGGACCGGACACACCGTTGGAGAAAGTAATTTATCAGGTAAGCATAAATTCTGTTTTTTCTTGACAGAGGTCAGGAAATCAAAGATTTTAACCACCTGCCGAGCTCTTCATTCCATTCCTCGGCCATCAGTGGCACAATGTATGGAGGTAATCGGACTAATGGTAGCGGCAATGGACATAGTTCGGTTTGCTCGCTTGCATCTCAGACCACTGCAACTATGCATGCTCAAAAAGTGGAATGGGGATTATGCAGATTTATCTCCTCAGATAAATCTGGATCAAAAGACCAGAGACTCTATTCTTTGGTGGTTGTCACAGGATCATCTGTCCCAGGAAATGTGTTTACGCAGGCCAGCATGGGTCATAGTGACGACGGACGCCAGCCTATTGGGCTCGGGTGCAGTCTGGAATTCCCTGAAAGCGCAGGTTTTGTGGACTCAGGAGGAGGCTCTCCTCCTGATAAATATTCTAGAACTGAGAGCTATATTCAACGCGCTTCAGGCGTGGCGTCAGCTGGTTTCGACCAGATTCATAAGATTCCAGTCAGACAATATCACGACTGTAGCATATATCAATCATCAGGGGGGAACAAAGAGTTCTCTAGCAATGATAGAGGTTACCAAAATAATTCGATGGGCAGAGACTCACTCTTGCCATCTATCAGCAATCTATATCCCAGAACTGGGAAGCGGATTTTCTAAGTCGTCAGACTTTTCATCCGGGGGAGTGGAAACTCCATCCGGAGGTGTTTGCACAATTGATTCAGCAATGGGGCACACCAGAATTGGAACACCATGGACTCTGCCACTGAGACAGGACCTTCTGATTCAAGGTCCGTTCCAGCACCAAATCTAGTTTCTCTGCGTATAACTGCTTGGAAATTGAACGCTTGATTTTATCCAAGCAGGGTTTCTCTGAGTCGGTCATAGATACCTTGATGCAGGCTCGAAAGCCTGTCACTAGGAAAATTTATCATTAGATATGGCGTAAATATCTTTATTGGTGCGAATCCAAAGGCTACTCATGGAGTAAGATCAGGATTTCTAGGATTTTGTCCTTTCTCCAAGAAGGATTGGAGAAGGGGCTATCAGCTAGTTCCTTAAAGGGACAGATATCTGCTTCATCAATTCTTCTGCACAAGCATCTGGCAGATGTTCTAGACGTTCAGTCGTTCTGTCAGGCTTTAGTTAGAATCAAGCCTGTTTTTAAACGTGTTGCTCTGCCATGGAGTCTGAATTTAGTTCTTAAAGTTCTTCAAGGGGTTCCGTTAGAACCTATGCATTCCATAGATATTAAGCTGCTATCTTGGGAAGTTCTGTTTTTAGTTGCTATCTCTTCGGCTCGAAGAGTTTCTGAACTATCTGCGTTGCAATGCGTCTCGCCTTATCTTGATTTCCATGCTGATAAGGTGGTTTTGCGTACCAAACCTGGATCCCTTCCTAAGGTTGTTACTAATAGGAATATCAATCAGGAAATTGTTGTTCCTTCTCTGTGCCCTAATCCTTCCTCTAAGAAGGAGCGTCTGTTGCACAACTTGTGTGGTTCTTGCTTTGAAGTTTTACTTGCAAGCAACCAAAGATTTCCGTCAAACATCTTCTTTGTTTGTTGTCTATTCTGGAAAACGTAGAGGTCAAAAAGCTACGGCTACCTCTCTTTCTTTTTGGCTGAAAAGCATCATCCGTTTGGCATACGAGACTGCTGGACAGCAGCCTCCTGAAAGGATTACAGCTCACTCTACTAGAGTGGTGGCTTCCACATGGGCTTTTAAAAATGATGCTTCTGTTGAACAGATTTGTAAGGCTGCGACTTGGTCTTCGCTTCATACCTTTTCCAAATTTTACAAATTTGATACTTTTGCTTCTTCGGAGGCTGTTTTTGTGAGAAAAGTTCTTCAAGCAGTGGTGCCTTCTGTTTAACCATCTGTCTTGTCCCTCACGTTCATCCGTGTCCTGTAGCTTTGGTATTGTATCCCACAAGTAAAGGATGAATCCGTGGACTCGTCGTGCCTTATAGAAGAAAAGTAAATGTATGCTTACCTGATAAATTAATTTCTTCTATGGTACGACGAGTCCACGGCCCGCCCTGTCATTTTAAGACAGATTATATTTTTTGATTTTAAACTTCAGTCACCTCTGCACCTTTTAGTTTCTCCTTTTTCTTCCTGTACCTTCGGTCGAATGACTGGGGGGTGGAGATAAGAGAGGAGCTATATAGACAGCTCTGCTGTGGTGCTCTTTTCCACTTCCTGTTAGCAGGAGGATAATATCCCACAAGTAAAGGATGAATCAGTGGACTCGTCGTACCATAGAAGAAATTAATTTATCAGGTAAGCATAAATTTACTTTTTAAAATAAATATTGCACACAAACGTTATAAGGGCTCAAAGATATGAGATTGCAGGTGTTAAAAAAATAAAGCTGACAATGGGATTTTACATTGACATACATACACATCCATAGAGAAACATACACCTACAGGGAGTGCAGAATTATTAGGCAAGTTGTATTTTTGAGGATTAATTTTATTATTGAACAACAACCATGTTCTCAATGAACCCAAAAAACTCATTAATATCAAAGCTGAATAGTTTTGGAAGTAGTTTTTAGTTTGTTTTTAGTTATAGCTATTTTAGGGGGATATCTGTGTGTGCAGGTGACTATTACTGTGCATAATTATTAGGCAACTTAACAAAAAACAAATATATACCCATTTCAATTATTTATTTTTACCAGTGAAACCAATATAACATCTCAACATTCACAAATATACATTTCTGACATTCAAAAACAAAACAAAAACAAATCAGTGACCAATATAGCCACCTTTCTTTGCAAGGACACTCAAAAGCCTGCCATCCATGGATTCTGTCAGTGTTTTGATCTGTTCACCATCAACATTGCGTGCAGCAGCAACCACAGCCTCCCAGACACTGTTCAGAGAGGTGTACTGTTTTCCCTCCTTATAAATCTCACATTTGATTATGGACCACAGGTTCTCAATGGGGTTCAGATCAGGTGAACAAGGAGGCCATGTCATTAGATTTTCTTTTTTTATACCCTTTCTTGCCAGCCACGCTGTGGAGTACTTGGACGCGTGTGATGGAGCATTGTCCTGCATGAGAATCATGTTTTTCTTGAAGGATGCAGACTTCTTCCTGTACCACTGCTTGAAGAAGGTGTCTTCCAGAAACTGGAAGTAGGACTGGGAGTTGAGCTTGACTCCATCCTCAACCCGAAAAGGCCCCACAAGCTCATCTTTGATGATACCAGCCCAAACCAGTACTCCACCTCCACCTTGCTGGCGTCTGAGTCGGACTGGAGCTCTCTGCCCTTTACCAATCCAGCCACGGGCCATCCATCTGGCCCCTCAAGACAAGTCTTGAGATATTTCTTGGCCTAGTCTTGACGTTTCAGCTTGTGTGTCTTGTTCAGTGGTGGTCGTCTTTCAGCCTTTCTTACCTTGGCCATGTCTCTGAGTATTGCACACCTTGTGCTTTTGGGCACTCCAGTGATGTTGCAGCTCTGAAATATGGCCAAACTGGTGGCAAGTGGCATCTTGGCAGCTGCACGCTTGACTTTTCTCAGTTCATGGGCAGTTATTTTGCGCCTTGGTTTTTCCACACGCTTCTTGCGACCCTGTTGACTATTTTGAATGAAACACTTGATTGTTCGATGATCACGCTTCAGAAGCTTTGCAATTTTAAGAGTGCTGCATCCCTCTGCAAGATATCTCACTATTTTTGACTTTTCTGAGCCTGTCAAGTCCTTCTTTTGACCCATTTTGCCAAAGGAAAGGAAGTTGCCTAATAATTATGCACACCTGATATAGGTTGTTGATGTCATTAGACCACACCCCTTCTCATTACAGAGATGCACATCACCTAATATGCTTAATTGGTAGTAGGCTTTCGAGCCTATACAGCTTGGAGTAAGACAACATGCATAAAGAGGATGATGTGGTCAAAATACTCATTTGCCTAATAATTCTGCACTCCCTGTAGATTTAGAGTTCTGTGTTAGCCGTCAAAAGCAGCGTTAAGGGCTCCTAACGCTGCTTTTTACCGCCCGCTGGTATTTAGAGTCAGCCAGGAAAGGGTCTAACGCTCACTTCCAAGCCGTGACTTTTCCATACCGCAGATCCCCTTACGCCAATTGCGTAGCCTATGTTTTCAATGGGATCTTCCTAACGCCGGTATTTAGAGTCTTGGCTGAAGTGAGCGGTAGAGCCTCTACCGACAAGACTCCAGCCGCAGAAAAAAGTCAGTAGTTAAGAGCTTTATGGGCTAACGCCAGTTTATAAAACTCTTAACTACTGTGCTCTAAAGTACACTAACACCCATAAACTACCTATGTACCCCTAAACCGAGCCCCCACATCGCCGCCACTCTAATAAATTTTTTTAACCCCTAATCTGCCGACCGCACACCGCCGCCATTATCCCTATGTACCCTTTAATCTGCTGCCCCTAACATCGCCGACACCTACATAATGTTTATTAACCCCTAATCTGCCCCACCAACGTCGCCGCTACCTACCTACACTTATTAACCCCTAATCTGCCGACCGGACCTCGCCGCTACTCTAATAAATGTATTAACCCCTAAACCGCCTCACTCCCGCCTCAAAAACCCTATAATAAATAGTATTAACCCCTAATCTGCCCTCCCTAACATCGCCGACACCTGACTTCAAGTATTAACCCCTAATCTGCCGACCGGACCTCGCCACTACTCTAATAAATGTATTAACCCCTAAAGCTAAGTCTAACCCTAACACCCCCCTAAGTTAAATATAATTTTAATCTAACTAAATAAATTAACTCTTATTAACTAAAGTCTTCCTATTTAAAGCTAAATACTTACCTGTAAAATAAACCCTAATATAGCTACAATATAACGAATAATTATATTGTAGCTATTTTCGGATTTATATTTATTTTACAGGCAATGTTGTATTTATTTTAACTAGGTACAATAGATATTAAATAGTTACCTGTAAAATAAATCCTAACCTAAGTTACAATTAAACCTAACACTACACTATCAATAAATAAATTAAATCAATTAACTACAAGTACCTACAATTAAATAAAGTAAACTAAATTACAAAAAAAACCAAACACTAAATTACAAAAAATAAAAAAAAGATTACAAGAGTTTTAAGCTAATTACACCTACTCTAAGCCCCCTAATAAAATAACAAAGCCCCCTACCCTAATCTAAATTAAAATAGTTAACAGCTCTATTACCTTACCAGCCCTTAAAAGGGCTTTTTGCGGGGCATGCCCCAAAGAAATCAGCTCTTTTGCCTGTAAAAAAAACACAATACCACCCCCCAACATTACAACCCACCACCCACATACCCCTACTCTAACCCAAACCCCCCTTAAATAAACCTAACACTACCCCCCTGAAGATCTCCCTACCTTGAGTCGTCTTCACCCAACCGGGCCGAACTCTTCATCCGATGGAACAAAAGAAGACATCCGGAGCGGCAGAAGTCTTCATCCTATCCGGGCAGAAGAGGACATCCGGACCGGCAGACATCTTCATCCAAGCGGCATCTTCTATCTTCATCCATCCGACGAGGCATAAGGTCAAGGTGTCCAGGATTCTTTCCTTTCTCCAAGACAGTTTGGAGAAGGGACTTGCTGCCAGTTCCTTAAAGGGACAGATTTCGGCTCTATCTGTGTTATTACACAAGAGGCTCGCTGAGCTTCCTGATATACAGTCTTTTGTTCAGACTCTGTCCAGAATCAGGCCTGTGTTTAGACATTCCGCTCCTCCTTGGAGTTTAAATTTGGTTATTAAGGTTTTGCAGAGGGCTCAGTTTGAGCACATGCATTCGGTTGACATTAAATTACTGTCTTGGAAGACTCCTTTTCTACTGGCTATTGCTTTGGCATGCAAAATCTCTGAGATGGCGGCCTTGCAATGTGAGCCTCCTTACCTAGTTTTTCATGTTGATAAGGCTGGTCTTCACACTTTTAAATGCTATGTTCAGGCCATGAAGGATTTTAGACACACTTCAGCATTGTTTGTTGTCTATTCTGGGAAGCGCAGAGGGCAGAAGGCTTCTTCCACTTCCCTATCTTTTTGGTTGAGGAGCATTATCCACTTAGCATATGAAACAGCGGGACATAAGCCTCCTCAGAGGATTACGGCTCATTCAACTAGAGCTGTGGCTTTTTCTTGGGCCTTCAAGAATGAGGCCTTAATGGAGCAGATTTGTAGGGCGGCCACCTGGTCCTCCTTACATACTTTTTCAAAGTTTTACAAATTTGACGTTTTTGCTTCGGCTGAATCAGCTTTTGGGAGAAAGGTTTTGCAGGCTGTGGTGCCCTCAGAGTAGGGTCCGCCTCTCTTTTACCCTCCTGTTTTCATTCAGTGTCCTCTAGAGCTTGGTATATGTTTCCCACAAGTAAGGAATGAAGCCGTGGACTCTCCTCATATTAAGATGGAAAACATAAATTATGTTTAACAGATAATTTCCTTTCCATCTGAATGAGAGTCCACGGCCCCCGCCTGTTTTGTCCGTTGAGCGGACCAAAAAGTTTCCTTTTTCTGGCACCATTTATATCCTGATATTTCTCCTACTGTTCCTTGTTCCCTCGGCAGAATGACTGGGGGGATGAGGGAAGTGGGGGAGGTATTTAAGCCTTTGGCTGGGGTGTCTTTTCCTCCTCCTGTATTCCCACAAGTAAGGAATGAAGCCTTGGACTCTCCTCATACAGATGGAAAGGACATTATCTGGTAAGCAGATGATTGCAGGGAACTCACCTCACGGGACGGAGACCCCTCAGAGATGGACGGCTCAGTGGTACTAAACATCTTGGTCTTTTTAGAGATAACTACTTTATCAAGGCATGTGGAATATAATTGAGCAGGCAGGTATACCGTAGCCTTCTCACAATAAAAACAGGTATTGGATTTAGGTAAAGAGGGAGTACCCTCTAATGCATCAGAGTCCTCCATAGCTTGCACTTTTAAGATGGACTATAGAAAAAAATAAATGGCACCTTTATACCCCCAATGGCTGGGCACTCACCACCTCCTATGACCCAGGCCCCACAGAGAAACCGCTTCTTCTCCTGTAAATTGCACGGTCAGGAAAGAGGAAGTTAATGAGGCTACACCCAGTCACATGGGATGCCATATAGGACCACCCCTGCTGCAGGAAAAAAAACACGACAAATTAACAGGCTGCGCAGTTATCCAAACCCAAAAGTAAAATCTGAATGTTCCCACATCTGCCAGAGCCTCATTTCACACATGTCGCAGCATAAAAACATAATAAAGCAAGTCATGTATAAATCCCCCCTGTTCAATAATCTCCTTCCGGAGATATTAACCCTTGATTCCATACAGATAAAGGAGTCGCACTGTGACCCTGTCTTCTTTACATTATCATATGATATAAAATAAAACGATCTTACCAGAATCATCGCCGTGGAACAGACACACAGCCTCTCAAGTTTGACAGTCTTGTAGCATTGCACCTGACATGGGCTTGAGTGATAGAAGCAGGCAGTGAAACTCGTCAACACTGATTGCTTAGGAGTTGTTAATACGAGTTTGGGTGGTTTCGCAGAAAGACTCTCCCTGCATCTCCAGACCCTAACATTTGTCAATGCTCTCACTAAGAGGCTGACAAGACTACTTAAAACCCCAGTCCCATACCGAAGAGTACTACCCTCCTTAAGAGACTACTCCGAATCTTCCGAAACTTCTTTGCCATCCTCCTTTGACGAAAAGCAAAGAATGACTGGGGGATGAGGGAAGTGGGGGAGGTATTTAAGCCTTTGTCTGGGGTGTCTTTTCCTCCTCCTGGTGGCCAGGTTCTGTATTCCCACAAGTTAGGGATGAAGCCGTGGACTCTCCTCATACAGATGGAAAGGAAATTATCTGGTAAGCATATTTTATGTTTTATAAATAAATAAAACATATTCCGTTACGAAAACATTTTCGCAATATGATATATTTAAATTTTCATGTACACTTTCAAGAAGAATCAAGTGCTTTGCGCAACATATTAGGGTTTTTGTATTTTTTCTTTTTTTTTCTATTTGTCTTCTCCATTGACTTCTACGAAGAAGATGTGAACGCGCACGCAAATTAAGTTATTTGCAACTTTTAATAGCTGTGCAACCCAAAATGCGGAACTGATTTGCTGCACGACTTGTAATCTTGCTTATAGTTTAATAGTAAACTAGGACTAGTAGCATTTTGGGTTCATTTTCAACCCCTAATGTATGTTTGTATGTTTGTGTGGGAACATACACAATCAGTGTTCTCCCCAGAACCTTTTTAGTGGGTGCACCATCCAGCTGATTTTACTGACCACCTGGCTAACATTAGTTAATATTAACAATGTTCAATTTTTATTGCTCAAATTATCATTAAATAAATGTATGTTAAATTATACAATTATCCAGCGCTACGGAATTTGGCGGCGCTATACAAATAAATGATAATAATAATAATACAAAGAATGTGTGCTTTGGATAGCAGACAATGATATAATATTAGCAAATATTACACTGCCCCCATTTGGCTACTTCATAATGCAACATGGCTGGCAAAAAAATCTGTGGAAAATACTGCCAATGTTCTTTTACAGTTTTAGGGACATTTGGGCACTATTGTTAAAAATGTTAATAGTCTCTTTAAATTTAGCAATGCTGGCTTTAGTGCACACTTGAGCTTTGGTCCTTCACTGCTGCCCTATATGATCAGGGAGTATTTATAATAATAGTGTATATTATTAGTAACACCATTCCTTTTATTTTTACTCAGAAACTAAACAATAAATAAAAATCATCCCATTCATTCTTGTTTTTTCTTTCCGCTGTATGCAGCGAGCTCACAAAAAGAGGGTAACACATACTTCCATGACAAACTGAGATGACAGAAGCTTAGTAAAACTATTTCACTGGATGTTTTTGTGATTAGACAATTTAGGAAAGAAATAACATTTATTTCCTTCTGATAGCCATTTTTATTTTTATTACGATTTGTCTGTGAGGAACCGCACATTTAAGCCTATTCATAAATTGTGAGAAAGTGTTTTTGTGTCATTATAACCTTTCAAGTGACACATTTTATTGTGGAATCTCTGGTACTCACTGGGTGTCAGCCACATCCATACCCTGAATAGCTGATTGCTGGCTCACGAGTAGAATATTTAGCCACTCACCTAGGTATGCTGAAGTATTATTTGCTGAAAATAACATTATATAAATATGGGGGACAATTTATTACCATATAAAATCACACTTATACCATATACTTTAAATTACTACAAGTGGCCACTGAAAATTAGACTAATAAATATCTTGAAGGATGTGCAAATGTGCATTGCAGAGAATATTATAGTTATTATGCAGCAATAATTTGACAATATTAAGGTGTCAATAGGGTTAATCCATATTCTGAAGGAGAAAGGTAGCTGTTACAGTTGTGTAATACTTCAATGTAAGCTGTAAACATAACCCTCTCCTTAGGGTTCAACCTACTGGGAGGACATCCCCTCGCCCATCGGTCACCACTAAGGGACAGCTTATATACAGATGAATCCATATTCTGGCAAAAGGTGGCAACCTGGAATTGGATGTGACCGGTCACACCATCTTTGCAGCATCTGAGCTTCACTCAGAGGATTACTGAGAACAGTCTTGACAAAGGTCCCTGCGAGGACCGAAACGTTGACTGAACCTATGAACTAATAAAACCTTTATGCTTATTAAGACCTGTGAGTGCCTCTTCTTTTGAGAAGTTTATATACATATATATATGTATGTGCGTGTATATATATATATATATATATATATATATATATATATATATATATATGTGTGAGTGTGTGTGTGTGTGTATATATATATATATGTATGTGTGTGTATATATATATATATATGTGTGTATATATATATATATATATATATATATGTATGTGTGTGTATATATATATGTGTGTGTGTGTGTGTGTGTATATATATATATATATATATATATATATATATACATTCATAGCCTACAGTATTATTTTATTACACTGTGAGTATGCATTTAACTTGCAGCACTAATGTTCTATTAAAAAATAAGCAAGCTGAATAAAATACAGTAATATTCTTAGTTCCAGAGTGAGCAATCTCTGTGCTTGTAGAAATATTACAAGTAATCATGCTCCCTAGCATGCAGTACTGTTCTATTTTGTGCAGTGCAGTATATCATATAAAAGAATGGACAAACAACATGGCACTGCCTTGCATAGAGAATATGTGGGGTAAAATGATTAGAGGGACCTAGCACTGCACCCACAAATCAGCAACAGTACTAAATAGTTATATAAAATGCGAGTAAGCTCTATACTCTGCAGTAATGTCTCTATAGCAAACAATAGTAGTGTATAGTAAGCCAGCTGAGCTCTATAGTTTGTAGTATGATTCTAATGCAGAGGAGACAAGCTCTTTATCTTGCAATGGTGACCTATGCCAAGTGAGTCCCACTACACAACACTACCACAGTCACCGGCCCCCCAAGCAGTGTTTTCTTGTCCGATGCAGCAGCAAGCACAGCGGCTCCCTCCCACCATGAATAGAAAGCTGGCCAGCGGCAAATACTTTGAATGGAGTATTTGAGCGTGCAGACCGTGCATCCTGCTAGCCACCTTACTATTCATGGTGGGAGGGAGCCGCTGTGCTTGCTGCTGCTCCGGACAAGAAAACGCTGCTAGTCCATTCAGCACTGCATGGATATCCATCCAGCTAGATCCGACACGGCTGCCCCCCCCCAGCCAGATCTCAGTCAGTCACCATGTACTTGTACAGCACTAGTACAGCACTTGTAAGTCACTGCCACCCCCCTTAATCGCATGTGGCCACCGCAGAGCCCTCCTGTACGTCATAGGTGACATAGTGGGCGGGGTTATACATTGCATACTCTTGCGATTTTTAAACCGTGCCGATTAATCACGATTTTAAATCGCATATGCGATTAATCGTGCAGTCCTAATACAAGTTTCCCACAAAAGTGAGTACACCCCTCACATTTTTGTAAATATTTTATTATATCTTTGCATGGGACAACACTGAAGAAATTATTCTTTGCTTTAATGTAAAGTAGTGAGTGTACAGCCTGTATAACAGTGTAAATTTGCTGTCCCCTCAAAATAACTCAACACACACAGAAAAGTAAGTACACCCCTAAGTGGAAATGTCCATATTGGGCCCAATTAGCCATTTTCCCTCCACAGTGTCATGTGACTCGTTAGTGTTACAAGGTCTCAGGTGTGAGTTCGGAGCAGGTGTGTTAAATTTTTTGTTATCGCTCTCACACTCTCTCATACTGGTCACTAGAAGTTCAACATGGCACCTCATGGCAAAGAACTCTCTGAGGATCTGAAATAAAAGAATTATTGCTCTACATAAAGATGGCCTAGGCTATAAGAAGTTTGCCAAGACCCTGAAACTGAGCTGCAGCACGGTGGACAAGACCATAAAGTGGTTTCACAGGACAGGTTCCACTCAGAACAGGCCTTGCCATAGTCGACCAAAGAAGTTGAGTGCACATGGTCAGCATCATATCCAGAGGATGTCTTTGGGAAATAGACGTATGAGTGCTGCCAGCATTTGCTGCAGAGGTTGAAGGGGTGGGGGGCCAGCCTGTCAGTGCTCAGACCTCTTCTAAAGATGATGCACAAGAAAGCCTGCAAATAGTTTGCTGAAGACAAGTACACTAAGGACGTGGATTGCTGGAACCATGTCCTGTGGTCCGATGAGACCAAGATAAACTTATTTGGTTCAGATGGTGTCAAACTTGTGTGGCGGCAACCAGGTGAGGAGTACAAAGACAAGTGTGTCTTGCCTACAGTGAAGCATGGTGGTGGGAGTGTCATTGTCTGGGCCTGCATGATTGCTGCCGGCACTGGGGAGCTACAGTTGAGGGAACCATAAATGCCAACATGTACTGTGACATACTGAAGCAGAGCATGATCCCCTCCCTTCGGAGACTGGGCCGCAGGGCAGTATTCCAACATGATAACAACCACTAACACACCTCAAAGACGACTACTGCCTTGCTAAAGAAGCTGAGAATAAAGGTGATGGACTGGCCAAGCATGTCTCCAGACCTAAACCCTATTGACAGGGAAAAAAAAAAAAATATATATATGTGTGTGTGTTTGAGTACAATCAACATTTTTTGTTTTATTCTATAAATTACTGACACCATTTCTCCTACATTGGTGTGTCCGGTCCACGGCTTCATCCTTGTGGGATATTCTCATTCCGTACAGGAAATGGCAAAGAGAGCACACAGCAAAGCTGTCCATATAACCCCCCCTCTGGCTTCGCCCCCCAGTCATTCTCTTTGCCGCTCTGAACAAGTAGCATCTCCACGGGGATGGTAAAGAGTATGTGGTGTTAGTTGTAGTTTTTATTTCTTCTATCAAGAGTTTGTTATTTTAAAATAGTGCCGGTTTGTACTATTTACTCTACAACATAAAGTGATGAAGATTTCTGTTAAAAGAGGAGTATGATTTTAGCACCAGTAACTAAAATCCATTGCTGTTCCCACGCAGGACTGTTGAAACCAGAGAACTTCAGTTGGGGGGAACAGTTTGCAGGCTTATCTGCTTCAGGTATGATCAGTCACTTTTCTAACAAGACCTAGTACTGCTAGAAGACTGTCAGTTTTCCCTTATGGGATAGGTAAGCCATTTTCTTAGACTCAGTTACAGAATTAAGGCTTATATCTTGGGCTCTATGCTGGTTGACACTATTGTGGGCTAAATCGATTGATTTTTATCATGTTTATTTGACATTTGGAGTGTTTGACAAACTTGGAAACACTTTTGGGGACGTTTATTTTCGCCTGGCAGTTGTTTAGACGCCTAATCTTGTCAGAAAGGCCCCTTCACTCTGGAATGCAGAGGGAGGAGGCCTCATTTTCGCGACTCAGTTGCGCAGTTACTTTCTCTAGGCAGTGCATGCAGCTTCACGTGAGGAGGTCCAGTGGCTTAGAAAATTACTCAGAGAGGCTTATTTCTGTTGTTAATAACCCCTAAGGAAGGTAAAAGCCGCAGCAAAGTCTGTGGCAGGGACTGTAGTGTATTTTAACCGGTCAATTGGGATTATTTGCTCCGGTTTGGTCATTTAAGGGTTAAGAGACTTGAAATTTGGTGTGCAATCCTTTTAAAGTATTAAGACACTGGGGTATAAATTTCATAAAGATCAGATATTTCCTTCATGTTTTTTCGATCATTCAGAAATAAAGTGTGCTCTTTTTATTATTTAAAGAGACAGTAACGGTTTTGTTTAAAATAGTTTTTATTGCATTAAAAACCTGCCTAAGTCTGTTTAACTAGTGGGGATAGTTCATCATCCTCTCCTTCTGTGTCAACACCAGCTTTGCCCGCGCAGGCGATACCTAGTACATCTAGCGCGCCAATGCTTGTTACTATGCAGCAATTAACAGCAGTAATGAATAATTCTCTAGCAGCTCTTTTATCCAAACTGCCAACATTTCCCAGAAAGCGTGATTGCTCAGTTTTACATACAGAGGATGAGCAAGTAGGCGCTGACGATAATTTAACTATACCCTCACATCAATCTGAGTTTGCAGTGAGGGAGGGTCTGTCTGAGGGAGAAATTTCTGATTCAGGAAAAGTTTCTCAGCAGGCAGAACCTGATATCGTGGCATTTAAATTTAAGCTAGAACATCTCCGCGCTCTGCTTAAGGAGGTGCTAGCTACCCTTGATGATTGTGATACTTTGGTGATTCCAGAGAAGTTGTGCAAAATGGACAAATTCTTAGAGGTCCCAGTGCACGCTGACGCTTTTCCGATACCCAAGAGGGTGGCGGACATAGTGACTAAGGAGTGGGAGAAGCCAGGCGTACCTTTTGTTCCCCCTCCTATATTTAAGAAAATGTTCCCCATTGTCGACCCCAGAAGGGATGCATGGCAAACGGTCCCTAAGGTAGACGGGGCAGTTTCAAGATTAGCTAAGCGCACAACTATTCCTATAGAAGACAGTTGCGCTTTCAAAGATCCTATGGATAAAAAATTGGAAGGATTGCTTAAAAAGATTTTTGTTCAGCAAGGTTTCCTTCTTCAACCAATTTCGTACATTATTCCTGTCACCACGGCGGCGTCTTTTTGGTTCGATGAACTAGAAAATTCGCTCCAAAAGGAGACTCCATATGATGAGGTCATGGACAGAATTCACGCACTAAAGTTGGCTAATTCCTTTATTTTGGATGCCGCTTTTCAATTGGCTAAATTAGCGGCGAAAAAAAATCAGGTTTCGCAATATTGGCGCGCAGGGCGCTTTTGGCTAAAATCTTGGTCGGCAGATGTGTCGTCCAAAACAAAATTGCTTAATATTCCTTTCAAAGGTAAGACCCTTTTCGGGCCAGAATTGAAGGAGATTATTTCAGACATCACTGGGGGAAAGGGCCATGCCCTCCCACAGGATAGGCCTTTCAAAGCTATGAATAAGTCTAATTTTCGTTCCTTTCGCAATTTCAGGAACGGACCGGCTTCTAACTCTACAGCCTCTAGACAAGAGGGTAACACTTCCCAGCCTAAACCAGCATGGAAACCATTGCAAGGCTGGAACAAGGGAAAATAGGCCAAGAAGCCTGCTGCTGCTACCAAGACAGCATGAAGGGATAGCCCCCGATCCGGGAGCGGATCTAGTAGGGGGCAGACTTTCTCTCTTTGCTCAGGCTTGGGCAAGAGATGTTCCGGACCCCTGGGCACTAGAAATAGTCTCTCAGGGGTATCTTCTAGAGTTCAAGGAACTTCCTCCAAGGGGAAGGTTCCACATGTCTCGCTTATCTTTAGACCAGATAAAGAGACAGGCATTCTTACATTGCGTAGGAGACCTATTAAAGATGGGAGTGATACACCCAGTTCCAACAGCGGAACAAGGTCTGGGTTTTTACTCAAACCTGTTTGTAGTTCCCAAAAAAGAAAGAACTTTCAGACCAATTCTGGATTTAAAAATTCTAAACAAATTCCTCAGAGTTCCATCATTCAAAATGGAAACCATTCGGACAATTTTACCAACGATCCAGGAGGGTCAATATATGACTACCGTGGACCTAACGGATGCATACCTGCATATTCCTATCCACAAAGATCATCATCAGTTCCTGAGGTTCGCCTTTCTGGACAAACATTACCAGTTCGTGGCTCTTCCGTTCGGTTTAGCCACTGCTCCCAGAATTTTCACAAAGATGCTAGGGTCCCTTCTAGCGGTCCTAAGGCCGAGGGGCATTGCAGTAGCACCTTACCTAGACGACATTCTAATTCAAGCGTCGTCCCTTCCCAAAGCAAGGGCTCATACAGACATTGTTTTAGCCTTTCTCAGATCTCACGGGTGGAAGGTGAACATAGAAAAGAGTTCCCTGTTTCCGTCCACAAGGGTTCCCTTTCTGGGAACAATAATAGACTCTGTAGAAATGAAGATTTTTCTGACAGAGGTCAGAAAGTTAAAGCTTCTAAACGCTTGTCGAGTTCTTCAATCTATTCCTCAGCCCTCCATAGCTCAGTGCATGGAGGTAATAGGACTAATGGTTGCGGCAATGGACGTGGTTCCTTTTGCTCAAATTCATTTAAGACCATTGCAACTGTGCATGCTCAAACAGTGGAATGGGGATTATGCAGACATGTCTCCTCAGATTCAAGTGGACCAGATAACCAGAGACTCGCTCCTCTGGTGGTTGGCTCAGGATCACCTGTCTCAGGGAATGAGTTTCCGCAGACCAGAGTGGATCATTGTCACAACCGACGCCAGTCTCTTAGGCTGGGGCGCGGTCTGGGGCTCACTGAAAGCTCAGGTTCTATGGTCTCGGGAAGAGTCTCTTCTCCCGATAAACATTTTGGAACTGAGAGCGATATTCAATGCGCTCCTGGCTTGGCCTCAACTAGCGAAGGCCAGGTTCATAAGATTTCAGTCGGACAACATAACGACTGTAGCGTACATCAATCATCAGGGAGGAAAAAAGAGTTCCCTGGCGATGAGAGAGGTATCCAAGATCATCAAATGGGTGGAGGATCACTCCTGCCATCTATCTGCAATTCACATCCCAGGAGTAGACAACTGGGAGGCGGATTATTTGAGTCGTCAGACTTTCCATCCGGGGGAGTGGGAACTTTACCCGGAGGTCTTTGCCCAGTTAACTCAACTATGGGGCATTCCAGATATGGATCTGATGGCGTCTCGTCAGAACTCCAAGGTTCCTCGCTACGGGTCCAGATCCAGGGATCCCAAGGCGACACTAGTAGATGCATTGGTAGCGCCTTGGTCCTTCAATCTAGCTTATGTGTTTCCACCGTTCCCTCTCCTTCCCAGGCTTGTAGCCAGGATCAAACAGGAGAAGGCCTCGGTGATTCTAATAGCTCCTGCATGGCCACGCAGGACTTGGTATGCAGACCTGGTGAATATGTCATCGGCTCCACCATGGAAGCTACCTTTGAGGCAGGACCTTCTAGTACAAGGTCCATTCGAACATCCAAATCTAGTTTCTCTGCAACTGACTGCTTGGAACTTTCCTTTCTCCAAGAGGGTTTGGATAAAGGTTTGTCAGCTAGTTCTCTAAAAGGACATATATCTGCTCTGTCTGTCTTGTTGCACAAACGTTTGGCAGCCGTGCCAGATGTACAGGCGTTTGTACAGGCATTAGTTAGAATCAAGCCTGTCTACAGACCTATGACTCCTCCATGGAGTCTAAATTTAGTTCTTTCAGTTCTTCAAGGGGTTCCGTTTGAACCTTTGCATTCCATAGATATTAAATTACTATCTTGGAAAGTTCTGTTTTTGGTTGCTATTTCTTCTGCTAGAAGAGTTTCCGAATTGTCTGCTTTGCAGTGTACTTCACCCTATCTGATATTCCATACAGATAAGGTAGTTTTACGTACTAAGCCTGGTTTTCTTCCAAAGGTGGTTTCCAACAGGAATATTAACCAGGAAATAGTTGTTCCTTCTCTGTGTCCGAATCCAGTTTCGAAGAAGGAACGTTTGTTACATAACTTAGATGTAGTTTGTGCTTTAAAATTCTATTTAGAAGCAACAAAGGATTTCAGACAGACATCTTCTTTGTTTGTTGTCCATTCTGGTAAGAGGAGAGGTCAGAAAGCTACTGCTACCTCTCTTTCCTTTTGGCTAAAAAGCATCATCCGATTGGCTTATGAGACTGCCGGACGGCAGCCTCCTGAACGAATTACAGCTCACTCTACTAGAGCTGTGGCTTCCACATGGGCCTTCAAGAATGAGGCTTCGGTTGAACAGATCTGTAAGGCAGCGACTTGGTCTTCTCTGCATACTTTTGCCAAATTTTACAAATTCGATACTTATGCTTCTTCGGAGGCTGTTTTTGGGAGAAAGGTTTTGCAAGCTGTGATGCCTTCCGTTTAGGTTACCTGACCTGTTCCCTCCCTTCATCCGTGTCCTAAAGCTTTGGTATTGGTTCCCACAAGTAAGGATGAAGCCGTGGACCGGACACACCAATGTAGGAGAAAACAGAATTTATGTTTACCTGATAAATTTCTTTCTCCTACGGTGTGTCCGGTCCACGGCCCACCCTGGCTTTTAGTCAGGTTTAAAATTTTTATTTTTCTGTACACTACAGTCACCACGGCACCTTATAGTTTCTCCTTTTTCTCCTAACCGTCGGTCGAATGACTGGGGGGCGGAGCCAGAGGGGGGGGGGCTATATGGACAGCTTTGCTGTGTGCTCTCTTTGCCATTTCCTGTAGGGAATGAGAATATCCCACAAGTAAGGATGAAGCCGTGGACCGGACACACCGTAGGAGAAAGAAATTTATCATGTAAACATAAATTCTGTTTTCTCCCAAATTGGAAATACAAATATTGTTATTTAAAGCATTTATCGTATTATATTTATATTGGGAAAAAAGGGGCAATCAGACGTGGACTCCTTGCTCAGTGTGCTTAGAGGAATATGGCTACACCTCACTGACGAGGTCCAATGAAGGCCGAAACGATCGTCTGGGGTTGCTGTGAACCTTGTTCAGAGAGGAATTGCCTGGTATTTCGGTACTGGACTGACCATAATAGGCGGGATCAGACTGATATACTACAGGAAAACTCTTCTCTGTGAAAAGCATTACTGGGCTTAAAAGAAGCTGAACCCAGGTGGTAAATCGCCATAGAACAGGCTAAGAATGGTATTGAGCTGGTTGTTCCTTCCTGTTAGTGTGATTCTCTCTGTATAAATATATATATATTAAAAACAGTGCTAGTAGTAGCTCAAAAGTAATTGGAATAATAATAATAAAAAAAAAATAACTATTGACCATGCCAAAGGAGTTGAAAAGAAAAGTTTTGTGTAAGGAAAAGAAGGGTTCAGTTTTGGTTGCTTCCATCCTTAAAATGTTAAAAACGGCACTCTATAAGAACAAAATTAAGCAGCAGACATTGGGGACAACAAAGTTATAGACTGGCAGAGTGAAAAAAAAACGACTCTCCACTGCCCTGGATGACCGCCAACTCATTTGAATGTAACTCAACAACTGTAGGATTACATCAAGTGACTTACAAGGAAAAGCAAATGGCAGCTGGGGTGAAGAGCATTGTGAAGATGGTTTGAAAAAGGCTAATAGGTACAGGGCTGAAGTCGAGCAAAGCTAGAAAAAAGCTCATTGATGAGAAGCAAAAAAAGACCTAGGCTGTGGTTTGCAAAAGACAATAAGGATTGGACCGTAGAAGACTACAGTAAGGTCATCTTCTGTGATGAGTCCAGTTTTCAGATTTGACCAAGACCCGGCCATCTATTGGTTAGACAGAGATCTGGAGAGGCCTACAAATTGGAAATCTGGTGAATGATTGGTGATGACTTCAGCAAGTCTGGAATCGGACAGATTTATTTTTGTGAAGGACACATTAATCAACCCACGTACAGAGTTATCCTGGAAGAAAACTGGCTTCATTCTGCTCTGACATCTTTGAGGAATGTTTTTTTTTTCCAGCAGGACAACGCTCCATGCCAAACAGCCAGGTAAATCAAGGTGTGGATAGAGGACCACTAGATCAAGACCCTGTCATGGCCAGCCCAATCTCCAGACCTGAACCCCATTGAAAGCCTCTGGAATGTGATCAAGAGGAAGATGGATGGTTACAAACCATCAAACAAAGCTAATCTAAGAGTGGCATAAAGTCACCCAACAATAATGTGAAAGACTGGTGGAGATAGGGTTGCCATAATTATTTTCCACAAAACCAGGACAATCAATATTAGCTGGGTGGCAACCCTATATATTACAGACCATACCAGGAGCACAGCACTCTCATCCTGTCCCCCATCCTGTTCTCATCCTGTCCCCCAGATAACCCCACTACCGTTCTCCATAGTAAGTGTTGGTCGGCGCTCAGGCAGGATGACAACCATTCATATGTTTTTACCCTACCGGCCACTTGAATTCCCGCACTAAATTCAAACCAAGGCAACTCAGGAGGCAGGTAGCGTGGGAAGGCGGAGACTCAGGCATTGTATAAAAAATATGCAAGCATTTAAAAAATATTAGACCATATTCTTAAAAATAAAAACATTGGCTGACAACTGCGCACACTTACCCCCCACACTACAGTCTGTACACTGCTGAGCCGACGGAGCTCACTACCAATTTGCATGCCCTTTCTCCCTGTCCTGCACAAATGTTCCATTCAGGGGTTTGACGTTGTAATAATTATATAAAAAAGGTTTTTTTAAATTATGGATGGTCTTCAATTGCTGATGTTAGCCCCAGAAAACTGGGAATAATATATATACCGTGTGGGAACTTTTATTTTACGAGAGAAAGTAATTGTAAAGACATTAAAGGGACAAAAAAAAAAACATTGTTTTCTTTCATGATTTAGATAGAACATAAAATTTTAAACAACTTTCTAATTTACTTATATTGAATGTCCCTTTAAGGGAAAAAAGAATTTTATAGCATACTGTCCATTTACCAGGAAACAGCCATTGAGCTCATTCACATGACCCAGCCAGTCACTGGCTGTGTTTAGCTCGAGAGCTGCACTGCTTTTGGTTCCTGACAGTCTACTCCCAAATTGTTATTGTTTAAAAAGAAAGATAGATAATCCCTTTATTACCCATTCCACAGTTTTGTATAACAAACACTGTTATATTAATACACTTTTTACCTCTGTAATTATCTTGTATCTAAGCCTCTGCAGACTGCCCCCTTATTTCAGTTCTTTTCACAGACTTGTATTTTAGCCAATCAGTGTTGACTCATAAATAACTCCACAGGAGTGAGATCAATGGTATCTACTGTATATGGCACACATGAACTAGCACTGTCTAGCTGTGAAAACCTGTCAACTGTATTCAAATAAGAGGCAGCCTTCAAGGCCTTAGAAATTAGCAAATGAGCCTACCTAGGTTTAGCTTTCAACTTAGAATACCAAGAGAACAAAGCAAATTTGATAATAAAAGTAAAATGGAAAGCTGTTAAAATAACATGCCCTATCTGAATCATGAAAGTTTAATTTTGACTAGACTGCCCCTTTAAGCATGCTATTTATGTGAAAACACAAGCAGATCCATTGATTATAATGGAATTTCACTTGCAACTTGCTGCTGGGACCAGGTGCAGAGAGGTTTCTGTGAGATATGTTTTACACATGTGTTTTACTTAATCTAGGCAAATGAGTCAGTTGTTTGATGATGCAGCCATTTGTGATTGGCTGGCTATGACATCCCTCCGTGAAGGACATTGAAAGACCTTTGCGCTTAATGCACATGTATTAACTGCATGCACAAGGACGTTAATGACCTATAAAACCGTATTTGTAATTCTGGCAATTTTACAGTGTCAAATGGTGACCACAATGAAAATGAAGCCAGCAGTCACGGAAGCCACATTTGATGCTTTTGTGTGACTTTTCTGGTGAATTAAAGGGACATAAAATAAAAAACTTGTCTTTCATGATTCATATTGAAAATATAATTTATTTTACAAGATATGATGAGTCCACGGATTTCATCCTTGTGGGATATCGCCTCCTGGTCAGCAGGAGGAGGCAAAGAGCACCACAGCAGAGCTGTATATATAGCTCCTCCCTTCCCGTCCACCCCAGTCATTCTCTTTGCCTGTGTTAGTGATAGGAAGAGGTAAAGTGAGGTGTTAGTTTAGCTTCTTCAATCAAGAGTTTATTGTTTTTAAAATGGTACCAGTGAGTGCTATTTTACTATAGGGTGTAGCCGTATTCCTTGTCAGCCTCTAGAGTAGAGCTACAGGTGGCTTTTAAGCAATGTGAACTGGGGGATTTTATTCTCTCTGTGCCTCCTATACTATGTGCTGCCCTGCTGAATATGGTCTTAGCAGATATTATCTAAGACCCAGTTTATTCCCACAGATTTCCTGGAGGGGAAGAAGGACCTCTTGAAGTGTGGGACAAGTCATGCTGTCGCTCAGCATTAAGGTATGTGCAGTCCTTTATTTTCTGTGACACTCAGTAACTCAGAAACGACTGTTCGTTTTTACTATGTGACCTTAGGGGTAATAAACTGGCTCTTACTTCATATGTCTGTGTTCAAGAGCTCCCCACATTACTCTGTACCTATGTTAGGTCAGACCGTAATGTTTCTGTGGGTTTTTATGATTCTAACCCTTTTTGAACTGTGGGCTGACGCTGGGACTTTTGGAGTATTATACTTCCGGTGTGTACTGCTCTAGGTTTTTTAGTCCTGTTGGGTTTGACATTAATATACCGACCGGGAGACTGTTAACAGGTCTTATTCTATTACCCAACTTGAATTTGTATATAACAGTTAGGGGTTATCCATCTTTATTAGTTGATAACTGTTCCACGGCTCCATTTTTGTTTTTTCTAATGGGCCGCCCAAGAGTTTCAGATTGATACGCCCACGATGAAGGGCGGTGCCTATTGTTCGCGCGCTGGAAGAAGCTGCACAGTTTTTCCTGGGACCCGACAGGCAGTGTGCTCTCGGCTCCGGTGTTTCCTTAGACCGCGTGGTTGACAGATAATACCGGCGGTCTTTGGCACTCTGCTGAACTAGTAGGACCTTGTCGCTGTGTCGTGAGGACAGGTAGGCACCACAGCAGAGCTGTGGTGAGGTGCAAGCTGTTTGTTTAGTTCAAGAGAATTGACATAACGTCAGAGAGTTAGCTTGTTATTAATAATGAATGCACAGTTACCCTCTGTTTAGAATTTTTGTTCAAAGTGCTGGGCAATAAAATTTGACTTTTATTTGTAAAGGCACAGTTACTCTCTGTTTTCACAAAGTTTTTGTTAACAGTCATATTAGGCTGTTTACATATTGTGTATGTTTTAAGTACATCACGTAATTGAAGGTACCACAACCAATATTGTTTTTTGCTTATTTATTTATTATCATGGAAGATCTTCATGACAGTACATGTTCCATGTGTTTGAATGCCAATGTGGAACCCCCTGTTACTTTTTGTCCCTCATGCACTGAGAGGGCATTACAGTTTAGAGAGCAAATTTTCTTTAATAAAAGTTTTTCAAAAATGAATGTTTCTCAAGGTTCTGCTGATGAGAATCAGAGTATACCGCAACTTTCTCCACAAGTGTCACAGCCCTTAACGCCCGCTCAAGTGGGCCAAGTTCCTCGGCGGATTCTGCTGCTATCACACAGTAGTACATACCACTGTGATAACCACATGCTTAATGCAACTTCTGATGCTTTGATGGCAATCTCCGATGTTCCCTCCCAGGTCTCTGAATTGGAGGGTATGGAGGTTTTATCAGAGGGTGAACTTTGGATGACTGTGATTCAATTGTGGTTCCTCCAGAGAAATTGAGTAAGTTGGACAGATATTTGAAGGTCCCTTCTTATTCTTATGTTTTTTCTGTTCCTAAGAGAACTTCAGAAATTATTTCTAAGGAATGGGAGAGACCGGGTATTCCATTCTCCCCTTCTCCCGTTTTCAAGAAAATTTACCCTATAGCTGACGCCATTAGGGATTCTTGGCAGACGGTCCCTAAGGTGGAGGGGGCTATTTCAACCTTGGCTAAAGGAACTACTATCCCTATCGAGGATAGTTGTGCTTTTAAGGACCCTATGGATAAGAAGTTGGAGGGTCTTCTTAAAAAAAATATATGTTCATCAGGGATTGCTGTTGCAACCGACGGCCTGCATTGTTACAGTTACGACTGCGGCTGCTTATTGGTTTGAGACCTCTTTGGAAGAGATACAAGATAGAATTAAAGCTCTTAAGTTAGCTAATTCTTTTATTACAGATGCTTCTTTTCAGATTACCAAATTGGCAGCTAAGAATTCAGGATTTTCTATCTTAGCACGCAGAGCTTTATGGTTAAAATCTTGGTCTGTGGATGTGTCATCTAAGTCTAAGCTTTTGGCTATTCCTTACAAGGGGAAGATCCTGTTTGGGCCTGACTTGAAGGAGATTATTTCTGACATCACGGGAGGTAAGGGTCATTCCCTTCCTCAGGATAAGAAATCCAAACTGAGGGATAGACAGAGTAATTTTCGTGCCTTTCGAAACTTTAAGAGAACCCCCCCCTTCCTCTTCTTCTAAACAGGAAGGTAACTATTTGCAAGCCAAATCTACCTGGAGACCAAATCAGTCTTGGAACAAGGGTAAACAATCCAAAAAACCTGCTGCTGTTCCCAAGTCAGCATGAAGGGTTGGCCCCCGATCCGGGACCGGATCTAGTAGGGGGCAGACTGTCTTTCTTCATCCAGGCTTGGATAAGAGATGTTCAGGATCCCTGGGCATTAGAAATAGTGTCTCAAGGATACAAGCTAGAATTCAGAAATTCTTTCTTCCCCCGGAGCAAGATTTCTTCTTTCTCGATTGTCTGTAGACCAGATAAAGAGAGAGGCATTCTTACGCTGTTTAAGAGGCCTCTCCTCCATGGGAGTAATTTGTCCCATTCCAATTCAGGAACAGGGACAGGGGTTTTATTCAAATTTGTTTGTTGTTCCCTAAAAAGAGGGAACTTTCAGACCTATCTTGGATCTCAAGAGTCTAAACAGGTTTCTCAGAGTTCCATCTTTCAAGATGGAAACTATTCATACCATTCTTCCATTGATCCAGGAGGGTCAATTTATGACTACCGTGGATTTAAAGGATGCATATCTTCATGCTCCTATCCACAGAGATCATTATAAGTTCCTGAGGTTTGCCTTTCTGGACAAACATTTTCAGTTTGTGGCTCTGCCTTTCGGTCTGGCCACGGCACCCAGAATTTTCACAAAGGTTCTGGGGTCTCTGCTGGCGGTTCTAAGACCGTGGGGCTTGCAGTGGCGCCTTATCTGGACGATATTCTGATCCAGGCGTCGTCTTATCAACTGGCAAAGTCTCATACCGACATTGTTCTATCCTTCCTGAGGACTCATGGGTGGAAGGTAAATCTGGAAAAGAGTTTGCTAGTTCCACAGACAAGGGTTCCCTTCTTGGGAACTCTAATCGACTATCTATCCATGAAAATCTTTTTGACGGAGGTCAGAAAATTAAAGATTCTGAACACATGCCGAGCACTTCAGTCCAATCCTCGGCCATCAGTGGCTCAGTGCATGGAGGTAATGGACATCATTCTGTTTGCTCGGTTTCATCTCAGACCTCTACATCTGAACATGCTCAAACAGTGGAATGGAGATTATACAAATCTGTCTCCTCAAATAGATCTAGATCAGGAGACAAGGGACTCTCTTCTATGGTGGTTGTCGCTGGATCATCTATCCCAGGCGACATGCTTCCGCAGACTCTCATGGGTGATAGTGACAACGAATGCCAGCCTGTTAGGATGGGGAGCAGTCTGGAACTCCCTGAGGGCCCAGGGTGTATGGACTCGAACGGAGTCTCTACTTCCCATCAATATCCTAGAGTTGAGAGCGATATTCAATGTGCTTCAGACTTGGCCTCAGTTGGCTTCGGACGAATTCATCAGATTCCAGTCGGATAACATTACGACTGTAGCTTACATTAATCATCAGGGAGGAACAAGGAGTTCCTTAGCGATGACAGAAGTAGCCAAGATAATTCAGTGGGCAGAGTCTCACTCTTGTTATCTGTCGGCGATCCACATCCTAGGTGTGGAAAACTGGGAAGCAGATTATCTGAGCAGACAGACATTTCATCCGGGAGAATGGGAACTTAATCCGGAGGTATTTGCCAACCTGATTCTCAGATGGGGCAGGCCGGAGTTGGATCTTATGGCGTCTCGGCAGAATGCAAAGCTTCCGAGATACGGATCCAGGTATCCCCAAGCCGAGCTGATAGATGCCTTGGCAGTGCCTTGGTCTTTCAGCCTAGCTTATGTGTTCCCTCCATTTGCGCTCCTTCCCCGGGTGATTGCTCGAGTCAAACAGGAGAGGGCTTCAGTGATCCTCATTGCTCCTGCATGGCCTCGCAGGACTTGGTACGCCGATCTGGTTTGCGTGTCATCTCAGCCACCGTGGGCGCTTCCATTGAGGAAAGACCTTCTAATTCAGGAGCCCTTCCATCATCCGAATCTAGTTTCTCTGCAGCTAACTGCTTGGAGATGGAACGCTTAATCTTATCTAAGATAGGTTTTTCTGATTCGGTCATAGATACCTTGATTCAGGCACGTAAGCCTGTTACTTGAAAAATTTGCCATAAGATATGGCGTAAATATCTTTATTGGTGCAAATCCAAGGGCTACTCATGGAGTAGAGTTAGGATTCCCAGGATTTTGTCTTTTCTCCAAGACGGATT
Source organism: Bombina bombina (assembly GCF_027579735.1). Classification (NCBI taxonomy): domain Eukaryota; kingdom Metazoa; phylum Chordata; class Amphibia; order Anura; family Bombinatoridae; genus Bombina; species Bombina bombina. The sequence continues at coordinate 15,016,743 of NC_069510.1, read as the reverse complement.
GGCGAAAGGGTTGTCAGCTAGTTCCTTAAAGGGACAGATTTCTGCTTTGTCTATTTTGTTACACAAGCGTCTGGCAGATGTTCCAGATGTTCAATCCTTTTGTCAGGCTCTGACTAGAATCAGGCCTGTGTTTAGACCAATTGCTCCTCCTTGGAGTTTGAATTTAGTTCTCAAAGTTCTTCAAGGGGTTCCATTTGAACCTATGCATTCCATAGATATTAAGTTATTATCTTGAAAAGTTTTATTTTTGGTTGCTATTTCTTCTGTTCACAGAGTATCTGAGCTTTCGGCTTTGCAATGTGATTCTCCTTATCTTATTTTTCATTCAGATAAGGTGGTGTTACATACCAAACCTGGTTTTCTTCCTAAGGTTGTTTCAAATAAAAATATTAATCAGGAAATTGTTGTTCCTTCCTTGTGTCCTAATCCTTCTTCTAAGAAGGAGCGACTGTTACATAATTTGGACGTGGTTCGTGCCTTGAAGTTTTACTTACAGGCAACTAAGGATTTTTGTCAATGGGTCAGAAAGCTACAGCTACCTCTCTTTCTTTTTGGCTGAATAGTATCATCCGTTTTGCATATGATTCTGCTGGACAGCAGCCTCCTGAGCGAATTACGGCTCATTCCACTAGGGCTGTGGCTTCCTCATGGGCATTCAAAAATGATGCTTCTGTTGAACAGATTTGCAATGCTGCAACTTGGTCTTCTCTTCACACTTTTTCCAAATTTTCAAAATTTTATACTTTTGCCTCGTCTGAGGCTGGTTTTGGGAGGAAAGTTCTTCAAGCAGTGGTGCCTTCCTTTTAGGTTCCCTGTCTTGTCCCTACCCTTTCATCCGTGTCCTATTGCTTTGGTATTATATCCCACAAGTAAGGATGAAATCTGTGGACTCATCATATCTTTTAAAAGAAAAGGAAATGTATTCTTACCTGACAAATTTGTTTCTTTTAATATATGATGAGTCCACGGCCCACCCTGTTTTTATGAGACAGGTCTTTATTTTTGTTAAACTTCAGTCACCTCTGCACCCTGGCTTTTCCTTTCTCTTCCTAACTTCGGTCGAATGACTGGAGTGGGAGGGAAGGGAGGAGCTATATATACAGCTCTGCTGTGGTGCTCTTTGCCTCCTCCTGCTGACCAGGAGGCATAATCCCACAAGTAAGGATTAAATCCGTGGACTCATCATATTGTAAAAGAAACAAATTTATCAGGTAAGCATAAATTTATTTTATATAACAGCTGTCTAATTTACTACTATTATCAAATGTTCTTGTTATCCTTTGTTGAAAAACAGGAAGGTAAGCTCAGGAATGTGCACGTGTCTGCTGTACTAGATGGCAGCAGTTTTGCTACAATGTTATTATTTATCAAGAGCACTAGATGGCAGCAGTTTTGCTACAATGTTTTTCTTTATCAAGAACACTAGATGGCAGCAGTTTTGCTACAATGTTATTCTTTATCAAGAACACTAGATGGCAGCAGTTTTGCTACAGTGTTATTCTTTATCAAGAACACTAGATGGCAGCAGTTTTGCTACAGTGTTATTCTTTATCAAGAGCACTAGATGGCAGCAGTTTTGCTACAATGTTTTTCTTTATCAAGAACACTAGATGGCAGCAGTTTTGCTACAATGTTATTCTTTATCAAGAACACTAGATGGCAGCACTTTTGCTACAATGTTATTCTTTATCAAGAACACTAGATGGCAGCAGTTTTGCTACAATGTTATTATTTATCAAGAACACTAGATGGCAGCAGTTTTGCTACAATGTTATTCTTTATCAAGAACACTAGATGGCAGCAGTTTTGCTACAGTGTTATTCTTTATCAAGAACACTAGATGACAGCAGTTTTGCTACAGTGTTATTCTTTATCAAGAGCACTAGATGGCATCACTATTTCCTGTCATGTAGTTATTTAGTCATGTGCCCACTACCTATCTAGATATCTCTTCAACAAAGAATGACATGAGAACTTAACAAATTTGATAATAACAGTAAATTGGAAACATTTTTAAAATTATATTCTCTATCTAAATCTTGAAAGACAAATTTGGGTTTTTATGTCCCTTTAAATGCTGGCTTTGTAGAAATGCAGGGCCAGTAGATTGTGTCCCCTGGCTATATGATATGAGAATTTTACTGTTATGTAAACTGCTGCTTACTGAAGCTTAGGGATCTGTTAATTGGCTGTTAATTATGTTTAAGTTCGGTCAGTCACATCCATCTAATTATGTTATAATGTAATCATGGTTATTATCACAATTAGTATGTGATTGGGTCACTTTGCCTACATCTTTTACAATCCAAAAGAACACTCAGATTTGTTCCTGATACTAAAGAGTACCCATAAACATCACTCTTCTACCTTTGGGTCACAACTCTTGCATTTGCCTGGATACCTGTATTTAACCCTGCTTGCTCTTTTATCTACTTTACCCTTGTGTCCTGTCTGAATTCCTGTGTATGGTCCTGTATGAATACAGTGCTTCTTTTTATTGCATACTTCTTCATGTTTAACTTCTTTGTTTTCTGAACTCAACCAATTTGCAACAGTTCTCTCCAGTTTAGCATTACTTCTAGTTCCAGTTACCCTGTTTGTTGTTAAATGGACTGAGCAAATATACCTGATTGCCTGCTATGTTACATGTTGACTTTCAAGTATCAAGGTTCCAGCTAATGTATCTTTCATAAAGGCAATACTCAATGATAGAGGTATTGCCCACCTTGTATTTGGTTCTAGCTTCTTCTTTATTTAATAATTGTGACAATACTATGAATATACAAGGCCATTGCTTAAAATTGACAGCACAGGAAATTAAATAAACATACTCCAGTTGCACACAAGTGGTGTGTCCATAGACTGCAAAATCATGCACATTTTTCCATCAAAGGGATATATTCATGTTATTGTAAATTGTGAATTTTAAAATCCAGTGCAAATGATTGTGTTGCCAGTAAACAATATGGGATGTCAAACTGTTAAATCTAGAACACTAAGTCGTGATTGCCAATAGCCCCTTTAAGTAGAAAAACTTACTGTTAATCACAATCACAAATAATTCAAGTATGAAATAAAAGCAGACATTTTATGAACGTGATTGTTAAACACCATTTGTAGATATGTCTTGCATTTCCTGCAGTTTTTAGCGGTGGAGATATAACCTATATGTCTATTTAATATGTATAGCTATTTAAATTTCTACTGACAGACCATACTATAGTAATGAATATAGGTTTAATTAATCTAGACCATATATTCTTGTATGCATATGTGGACATTTCAGAGTGTATTGCACACACATAATAGAGTTATCTCAAACCATGTTCGAATAATCGCAAGCATATAGAAAAGGAAAGTTATGCACTTTATCAAGCCCCTTTATGTGTACAAAATGATCCTGAAAAACCTGTTGAAAGTATCAAGAACATGGATTGTAATCACCGAAATTAAAGTTGTCCATGTATTTATAGGTGACTTTTCCAATATACCATCCAAGGGTTTTCCAATATGGAAATGGTTTTATCATTCACATTGTGAACTTTCCAATGTTGAAAATGTGTATTGGGTGCGGAAAAACAGTTGATAAATACAATAAACAAGGAATTGACCTCACAGATTGAAATTATTTGACACCATTTGTTTTGTATGCAGATTTTTTGCAATGCTATGAATAGGGGCTAATGGCAAACATACAATGCTTCTTTAGAATGATACACACTTACTTTACTAATGGGTCAATTAATAACTCTGACTGTTACAAATGTGTGCTAAACATACCAGAGCTGCGTTTGCTGTTGCATTATTCACGTGCCATAAATATTTAGCGGTATCCTGCCCTTTCTGTGACATACTATAGAAGCATCTCTGCCCTCTGATGGGAATCTCCCTGTATGTCAGATTGCTGCTTTATGGACTTGAGTAACGTGCTGGCTGTGTGTCGTCTCTTCACTCTAGGGACAGTTGTCTTCCTTTCTCATTTCTTCAGCTGGGCCAGCTGCTCAATCTGTTTCATGGCATTCACCGATGCTTTTCTCTCACTGAGAATTAAGTGTTGTGCGCTCCAGAGCGTGTCATTGAGAGGCCCAGATATGTTTATTTTGTATCTGACTAAAACATAGGCTTCCAGAGACATCAAAGCAAAATTATAGTTCAACATTTGTTAGAGCATGTCATTTTTGTACAACTTTCACTGGAATGCCCAAAGGCTAGATTACGAGTGGAGATCAAATTAACGCTCCCACTAGAGCGCTAATTGTGCTAGAAGTAAGATTTATCTTGTGCACGTTCACATATTTCATATTCCCCCATAGAAGTCATTGGATAAAAAAGTGTAAAAAAACCTAACCTCACTCTCACGCAAACACGATCGCATATTCTCATTTGCGCTAAACCGACAAGAAAATATACAGTATATATATATATATATATATATATATATATATATATACACACACACAAACACAGAACATATTGTGCTATGTGCAGAGCATTGACATATTTACAGTAAATGCCTAGTTAAAACATTTATTACATATGAATATTGCAGAAATATGCTTTTACATATTTTCATCCACTTAACAGCAAAGGACTCCAATGCTCTTCTATATATGTTGATTTATGTGTGCATATGCATTTATGTGTTTATATGTGTATACATGTCTGTAAATACATATATACAATACACATATAAATACATATGTACACATATATAAACATATACAGTACCCTCCACTAATATTGGCACCCTTATTAAATATGATCAAAGAAGGCTGTAAACACTTCTCTTTATTGTTTAACCTTTTGATCTTTTGTTAAAAAAATACACATACATACTCGTCTCTCATGGATATCACACAATTGCAAACAACACTGGTTTAATATATGTGTCGCACAATTATTGTCAACCTTTTAGTCAATACTTTGTGCCTTCCTTTGCCAAGATAACAACTCTGAGTCTACTCTTACAATGCGTGATGAGGTTGGAGAATACATAGCAAGGGATCTTTGACCATTCCTCCATACAACATCTCTCCAGATCCTTCAAATGTTGAGGTCAACGCTGGTGGACTCTCTTCTTCAGTTCACCCCACTGGTTCTCTATGAGGTTTAAGTCAGGGGACTGGGATGGTCATGGCAGGACCTTGATTTTGTGGCCAGTAAGCTATTTTTGTGTTGATTTTTATGTATGTTTTGGATTATTGTCCTGCTGGAAGATCCAACCACAACCCATTTTAAGCTTTCTGGCAGAGGCAGTCAGGTGTTCATTTAATATCTGTTGATATTTGATAGACTCCATGATGCCATGTATTCTATTTTGTCCAGGTCCTCTGGCAAACAGGCCCAAAACATTAAAGAGCCACCACCATATATAACTGTGGGCATGAGGTACATTTCTATATGGCTACCTCTATGTGTGCACCAAACCCACCTCTGGTGTTTATCGCCAAAAAGCTCTATTTTTGTTTAATCTGACCATAGAACCTGATCCCATTTGAAGTTCCAGTAGTGTCTGGCAAACTGAAGATACTTGAGTTTGTTTTTGGATGAGTGTAGAGGCTTTTTCCTTCTAAAGGGGAGAAGAGTCCACAGCTTCATTCATTACTTTTGGGAATAAAGAACCTGGCCACCAGGAGGAGGCAAAGACACCCCAGCCAAAGGCTTACATACCTCCCACACTCCCCTCATCCCCCAGTCATTATTTGCCTTTCATCACAGGAGGATGTCAGAGAAGTGCCGAAGTTTGGAGTAGTCTCTTATGGAGGGTAGTACTCTTCGGAATGGGACTGTAGTTTTAAGTTGTCCTGTCAGCCTCTCAGTGAGAGCCTGGATGAAAGTTAGAGTCCGGAGATTCAGGGAGAGTCTTTCTGCGAAACCATCCCGACTCATATTAACAGATCCACAAGCAATCAGCGTTGGCAATTTTCGCTGCCTGCTTTTTACATTCAAGTCCATGTCAGGAGTGATGCTTCTACCTGTCACACTTGAAGGGCCGTGTTCCTGTTCCACAGCGTTGATTCTGGTAAGATCTTTTCATTTTTTTATATATAATGATAACCAGAAGACAGGGTCACAGTGTGGCACCTTTTATCTTATGGAATCAAGGGTTAATATTCCTAGTAAGGGGATTATTGAACAGGGAGGTTTATACATAATATTGTTTATTGTGTTTTTGCTGCGTTATGTGCGAGATGTGGTTCTGGCAATGGTGGAACTCCAGGTTGACTTCCTGGAGTATTTGTGAGTCCGATTTTGGTGTGTTTTCTCCTTAGTGCAGGGGCGGTTCTGCGAGGCAACCCAGGTGACCGGGTGTGATCAGCGGCATAGGAGACAAAGCGGTTTCTTAAGTCCGGGTCGTAGGAGGTGGTGAGTGCACCGAACATTGGAGGATATAAAGGTGCCTATTTATTAAGCTAGTCCAGTCCATAATAAAAGCGCAAGCTATGGAGGACTCTGACGCGTTAGAGGGTACTCCCTCTTTAACAAAGTCTCATTCCTGTGTTTATTGTGAGGAGGTTCTTGTAGATCAGCCTGCTCAACTATGTTCCACATGCCTTGATAAAGTTGCAACATCTAAAACTAAAGGGATGTCTAGTATTACTGAGCCGTCCACCTCTGAGGGCTCTCCGTCCCATGAGGTGCGTTCCCTGCTTTCATCTCTGAGTGCACATGCAGCGCCCTAGGGTCCAACCATTACTCCTACGGGAGAGATTTGTTGGCCGTCAGATTTTGCGGATCAACTGCAAACGGCGGTATCAATAGTTATGCCTTACCACGTTCTCCTAAGCGTAGGGCGTATCATGGCGGCCCGGTTGTCTATGCCTATGGAAATATCAGAGGCGTTATACAATGACGAGGCCCACTCTGACTCTTCGGAGGAGGCTCCTTCTGGGTCGGAGTTTGTTTCATCTCATACTCCGGCTGCGGAGGAGCCTGACTTTAGGTTTAGGATGGAAAATTTGTGCTTTTTGCTGAAGCAAGTGCTTACTACTCTGTAGGTTCCGGCAATGAAGCTTCCAGAGCAACCTTCGATTCCTAAGCTTGATAAGGTATATGAGAACAGGGTGGTGCCTCAGACCTTCCCGGTTCCCGTTAAGATGGCTAATATTATTAAGAATGAATGGGAACGATTAGGTTCTTCCTTTTCCCCTTCTTCTTCCTTTAAGAAAATGCTCCCCATTCCGGACTCTCATCTTGAACTATGGGGGACCGTCCCTATGATGGATTGTGCTTTCTCTACGCTCGCGAAGCGGACGACGATCCCTCTTGAGGATAGTTTGTCGTTCAAAGAGCCCATGGATAAAAAGTTAGAAAACATGTTAAGGAAACTGTTTAAACACACAGGGTTTGTTTTTCAGCCGGCAGCGAATCTCTGTCAGATATGGTCGAGAGGGAGACTCCCCTCGACGAAATACAAGAGAGAATTAAGGCCTTGAGGGTAGCTATTTTTTTTATTTGTGATGCCAATATGCAAATTATTCACCTGAATGCTAAGGTTTCAGGGTTTTCTGTACTAGCCGGCAGGGCTCTGTTTCTAAAGTTGTGGTCTGCGGACATGACCTCTAAGTCCATACTGTTATCCCTTCCCTTTCAGGGAAAGATCCTCTCCGGTCCAGGATTGGACTCGATCATATCCACAGTGACGGGAGGCAAGGGTGTGAGTAACCAGGCAGACAAACTGTTAACATGCAGCCCTAGGCAGCTGCCTTACCTGCCTATAGGGACGAGTAACCAGAATGGCTCTTGCTGCCATACCATTGGTGTGAGTAACCAGGCAGACAGACAATTAATAAGCTTCAACAAGGCAGCTTCCTTACCTGCCTATAGGGACAGGTAACCAGAATGGCTCTTGCTGTCATACCATCTGTGTGAGTAACCAGGCAGACAGACAATTAATAAGCTTTCCTAGGCAGCTGCTTTACTTGCCTATAGGGTCAGGTAACCAGAATGTATTTTGGCACTTTACCATCTGTGTGAGTTGCCAGGCAGACAAACGGTTAACATGCTGCCCTAGGTAGCCGTCTTACCTGCCTATACTCTCCAGTAACAAGAATGGCTCTTCCCACTTTACCATCAAGGAATAAAGCGACTGTTCATCTGTTACTATGCACAACACTCATTTGTAAAGCTAAAATCTACTTTACCCTAATAAAACAGACCTGTGAATATTATACAATTACAGACATTTCCATAATGCATATTGCAAGTGTGCTTCCTAAGTGTCACAGTTGTAATGATTGCTTCCCCGCATTGCTAGCGTCTCTCGTCTGATGTGTGGGGTATCACGTATTGGGCACTTAACACAACTAAAAAGGTAATGTCAGGAGCACCCACTAACCAAACACTAAAGACAGGTGGGGCAAACCTCTATAACCTCACCTTGAGAGACCAATCTCACCTTGGCAGACAACCATCTGTAAATTTACACCATTATCTTTACTGTGCAATAACTAATAAGCACAGGAAACTGACCTCAGAGTAAATAACCATGTCATTCCTTTAGCTGGTATGTGGTACCTTTAGCTTAAAGTTTAATACACAAACCTATTTTATGCAATTTGCTTGCATGCTTACTGACAAAAGTCATGTGCATAACTCATTCAGAAGAATAAAGAAGTCCCTCGTAGCCAAGGGTTAAATGATCAGTTTATTAGAATAATGAAAAAGAGCCCTATCAGGAGATGTTTGCTTGCCTGGCACTGAGCAGCTGTGCAGCACTGCGCCCCTTCCCCAGACCCACTAGAGGAGCACAGCTGAAGAGAGTCACAATAAGATACAATCTCTGTGGCTAGTGCAGCTGTCACTTTATCTCACGGACAAGCAACGCAGCCCTGGAGGGTTCAAAACACTGCTTAGTATGTAACAGAAGTCTTGGCATAAGCGGGTCTGCAAGAGACTACAGTACACAAGGAGTTAAACTTGACTTCTCAGGTTAGAATGTTAGTTTTTATTTACATGAAAAAGCTCAAATTTAACTGGACACCGGAGTCACATGTTATGTAAATTAACCTGCAATTTGTAATCTCTATAGCTAGGGAGAGTGTAACACGGTGCATTGTTTGAGTTTTTATATAATAAAGGTGTTTTCATTGTTTATGCTCTATCAACATAGCAATACTTTATTGAGAACAGGGTGGATAAAAATCAATCATTAAATAAAAAAAAAACTATTTAAATCATATTTCTCCAACATAGGTGTGTCCGGTCCACGGCGTCATCCTTACTTGTGGGATATTCTCCTCCCCAACAGGAAATGGCAAAGAGCCCAGCAAAGCTGGTCACATGATCCCTCCTAGGCTCCGCCTACCCCAGTCATTCTCTTTGCCGTTGTACAGGCAACATCTCCACGGAGATGGCTTAGAGTTTTTTAGTGTTTAACTGTAGTTTTTATTATTCAATCAAGAGTTTGTTATTTTGAAATAGTGCTGGTATGTACTATTTACTCAGAAACAGAAAAGAGATGAAGATTTCTGTTTGTATGAGGAAAATGATTTTAGCAACCGTAACTAAAATCCATGGCTGTTCCACACAGGACTGTTGAGAGCAATTAACTTCAGTTGGGGGAACAGTGTGCAGTCTCTTGCTGCTTGAGGTATGACACATTCTAACAAGACGATGTAATGCTGGAAGCTGTCATTTTCCCTATGGGATCCGGTAAGCCATGTTTATTGCGATGGTAAATAAGGGCTTCACAAGGGCTTATTAAGACTGTAGACTTTTCTGGGCTAAATCGATTCATTATTAACACATATTTAGCCTTGAGGAATCATTCTATCTGGGTATATTGATATTATAATATCGGCAGGCACTGTATTAGTCACCTTATTTCTTAGGGGCTTTCCCAAAGCATAAGCAGAGCCTCATTTTCGCGCCGGTGTGGCGCACTTGTTTTTGAGAAGCATGGCATGCAGTCGCATGTGAGAGGAGCTCTGATACTTAGAAAAGACTTTCTGAAGGCGTCATTTGGTATCGTATTCCCCTTTGGGTTTGGTTGGGTCTCAGCAAAGCAGATACCAGGGACTGCAAAGGGGTTAAAGTGTTAAAACGGCTCCGGTTCCGTTACTTTAAGGGTTAAAGCTTCCAAATTTGGTGTGCAATACTTTTAAGGCTTTAAGACACTGTGGTGAAAATTTGGTGAATTTTGTACAATTCCTTCATGTTTTTTCGCAATTGCAGTAATAAAGTGTGTTCAGTTTAAAATTTAAAGTGACAGTAACGGTTTTATTTTAAAACGTTTTTTGTACTTTATTATCAAGTTTATGCCTGTTTAACATGTCTGAACTACCAGATAGACTGTGTTCTGAATGTGGGGAAGCCAGAATTCCTGTTCATTTAAATAAATGTGATTTATGTGATAATGACAATGATGCCCAAGATGATTCCTCAAGTGAGGGGAGTAAGCATGGTACTGCATCATTCCCTCCTTCGTCTACACGAGTCTTGCCCACTCAGGAGGCCCCTAGTACATCTAGCGCGCCAATACTCCTTACTATGCAACAATTAACGGCTGTAATGGATAATTCTGTCAAAAACATTTTAGCCAAAATGAACCCTTGTCAGCGTAAGCGTGGCTGCTCTGTTTTAGTTACTGAAGAGCATGACGACGCTGATATTAATATCTCTGAAGGGCCCCTAACCCAATCTGAGGGGGCCAGGGAGGTTTTGTCTGAGGGAGAAATTACTGATTCAGGGAACATTTCTCAACAGGCTGAACCTGATGTAATTGCATTTAAATTTAAGTTGGAACATCTCCGCATTCTGCTTAAGGAGGTATTATCCACTCTGGATGATTGTGAAAAGTTGGTCATCCCAGAGAAACTATGTAAAATGGACAAGTTCCTAGAGGTGCCGGGGCTCCCAGAAGCTTTTCCTATACCCAAGCGGGTGGCGGACATTGTTAATAAAGAATGGGAAAGGCCCGGTATTCCTTTCGTCCCTCCCCCCATATTTAAAAAATTGTTTCCTATGGTCGACCCCAGAAAGGACTTATGGCAGACAGTCCCCAAGGTCGAGGGAGCGGTTTCTACTTTAAACAAACGCACCACTATACCCATAGAGGATAGTTGTGCTTTCAAAGATCCTATGGATAAAAAATTAGAAGGTTTGCTTAAAAAGATGTTTGTTCAGCAGGGTTACCTTCTACAACCAATTTCATGCATTGTCCCTGTCACTACAGCCGCATGTTTCTGGTTTGATGAGCTGATAAAGGCGCTCGATAGTGATTCTCCTCCTTATGAGGAGATTATGGACAGAATCAATGCTCTCAAATTGGCTAATTCTTTCACCCTAGACGCCACTTTGCAATTGGCTAGGTTAGCGGCTAAGAATTCTGGGTTTGCTATTGTGGCGCGCAGAGCGCTTTGGTTGAAATCTTGGTCGGCTGATGCGTCTTCCAAGAACAAGCTACTAAACATTCCTTTCAAGGGGAAAACGCTGTTTGGCCCTGACTTGAAAGAGATTATCTCTGATATCACTGGGGGTAAGGGCCACGCCCTTCCTCAGGATCGGCCTTTCAAGGCGAAAAATAGACCTAATTTTCGTCCCTTTCGTAAAAACGGACCAGCCCAAAGTGCTACGTCCTCTAAGCAAGAGGGTAATACTTCTCAAGCCAAGCCAGCTTGGAGACCAATGCAAGGCTGGAATAAGGGAAAGCAGGCCAAGAAACCTGCCACTGCTACCAAGACAGCATGAAATATTGGCCCCCGATCCGGGACCGGATCTGGTGGGGGGCAGACTCTCTCTCTTCGCTCAGGCTTGGGCAAGAGATGTTCTGGATCCTTGGGCGCTAGAAATAGTCTCCCAGGGTTATCTTCTGGAATTCAAGGGACTTCCCCCAAGGGGGAGGTTCCACAGGTCTCAGTTGTCTTCAGACCACATAAAAAGACAGGCGTTCTTACATTGTGTAGAAGACCTGTTAAAAATGGGAGTGATTCATCCTGTTCCACTAAGAGAACAAGGGATAGGGTTCTACTCCAATCTGTTCATAGTTCCCAAAAAAGAGGGAACGTTCAGACCAATCTTAGATCTCAAGATCTTAAACAAGTTTCTCAAGGTTCCATCGTTCAAGATGGAAACCATTCGAACTATTCTTCCTTCCATCCAGGAAGGTCAATTCATGACCACGGTGGATTTAAAGGATGCGTATCTACATATTCCTATCCACAAGGAACATCATCGGTTCCTAAGGTTCGCATTCCTGGACAAACATTACCAGTTCGTGGCGCTTCCTTTCGGATTAGCCACTGCTCCAAGGATTTTCACAAAGGTACTAGGGTCCCTTCTAGCGGTGCTAAGACCAAGGGGCATTGCAGTAGTACCTTACCTGGACGACATTCTGATTCAAGCGTCGTCCCTTCCTCAAGCAAAGGCTCACACGGACATCGTCCTGGCCTTTCTCAGATCTCACGGCTGGAAAGTGAACGTGGAAAAGAGTTCTCTATCCCCGTCAACAAGGGTTCCCTTCTTGGGAACAATTATAGACTCCTTAGAAATGAGGATCTTTCTAACAGAGGCCAGAAAAACAAAACTTCTAGACTCTTGTCGGATACTTCATTCCGTTCCTCTTCCTTCCATAGCTCAGTGCATGGAAGTGATCGGGTTGATGGTAGCGGCAATGGACATAGTTCCTTTTGCGCGCATTCATCTAAGACCATTACAACTGTGCATGCTCAGTCAGTGGAATGGGGACTATACAGACTTGTCTCCGAAGATACAAGTAAATCAGAGGACCAGAGACTCACTCCGTTGGTGGCTGTCCCTGGACAATCTGTCACAAGGGATGACGTTCCGCAGACCAGAGTGGGTCATTGTCACGACCGACGCCAGTCTGATGGGCTGGGGCGCGGTCTGGGGATCCCTGAAAGCTCAGGGTCTTTGGTCTCGGGAAGAATCTCTTCTACCGATAAATATTCTGGAGCTGAGAGCGATATTCAATGCTCTCAAGGCTTGGCCTCAGCTAGCGAGGACCAAGTTCATACGGTTTCAATCAGACAACATGACGACTGTTGCGTACATCAACCATCAGGGGGGAACAAGGAGTTCCCTAGCGATGGAAGAAGTGACCAAAATCATTCTATGGGCGGAGTCTCACTCCTGCCACCTGTCTGCTATCCACATCCCAGGAGTGGAAAATTGGGAAGCGGATTTTCTGAGTCGTCAGACATTGCATCCGGGGGAGTGGGAACTCCATCCGGAAATCTTTGCCCAAGTCACCCAGCGGTGGGGCATTCCAGACATGGATCTAATGGCCTCTCGTCAGAACTGCAAAGTTCCTCGCTACGGGTCCAGATCCAGGGATCCCAAGGCGGCTCTAGTGGATGCACTAGTAGCACCTTGGACCTTCAAACTAGCTTATGTGTTCCCGCCGTTTCCTCTCATCCCCAGGCTGGTAGCCAGGATCAATCAGGAGAGGGCGTCGGTGATCTTGATAGCTCCTGCGTGGCCACGCAGGACTTGGTATGCAGATCTGGTGAATATGTCATCGGCTCCACCCTGGAAGCTACCTTTGAGACGAGACCTTCTTGTTCAGGGTCCGTTCGAACATCCGAATCTGGTTTCACTCCAGCTGACTGCTTGGAGATTGAACGCTTGATTCTATCGAAGCGAGGATTCTCAGATTCTGTTATTGATACTCTTGTTCAGGCCAGAAAGCCTGTAACTAGAAAGATTTACCACAAGATTTGGAAAAAATATATCTGTTGGTGTGAATCTAAAGGATTCCCTTGGGACAAGGTTAAGATTCCTAAGATTTTATCCTTCCTTCAAGACGGATTAGAAAAAGGGTTATCTGCAAGTTCCCTGAAGGGACAGATTTCTGCCTTGTCTGTGTTACTTCACAAAAAACTGGCAGCTGTGCCAGATGTTCAAGCTTTTGTTCAGGCTCTGGTTAGAATTAAGCCTGTTTACAAACCTTTGACTCCTCCTTGGAGTCTCAATTTAGTTCTTTCAGTTCTTCAGGGGGTTCCGTTTGAACCCTTACATTCCGTTGATATTAAGTTATTATCTTGGAAAGTTTTGTTTTTAGTTGCAATTTCTTCTGCTAGAAGAGTTTCAGAATTATCTGCTCTGCAGTGTTCTCCTCCTTATCTGGTGTTCCATGCAGATAAGGTGGTTTTACGTACTAAACCTGGTTTTCTTCCAAAAGTTGTTTCTAACAAAAACATTAACCAGGAGATTATCGTACCTTCTCTGTGTCCGAAACCAGTTTCAAAGAAGGAACGTTTGTTGCACAATTTGGATGTTGTTCGCGCTCTAAAATTCTATTTAGATGCTACAAAGGATTTTAGACAAACATCTTCCTTGTTTGTTGTTTACTCCGGTAAAAGGAGAGGTCAAAAAGCAACTTCTACCTCTCTCTCCTTTTGGATTAAAAGCATCATCAGATTGGCTTACGAGACTGCAGGACGGCAGCCTCCCGAAAGAATCACAGCTCATTCCACTAGGGCTGTGGCTTCCACATGGGCCTTCAAGAACGAGGCTTCTGTTGATCAGATATGTAGGGCAGCGACTTGGTCTTCACTGCACACTTTTACCAAATTTTACAAGTTTGATACTTTTGCTTCTTCTGAGGCTATTTTTGGGAGAAAGGTTTTGCAAGCCGTGGTGCCTTCCATTTAGGTGACCTGATTTGCTCCCTCCCTTCATCCGTGTCCTAAAGCTTTGGTATTGGTTCCCACAAGTAAGGATGACGCCGTGGACCGGACACACCTATGTTGGAGAAAACAGAATTTATGTTTACCTGATAAATTACTTTCTCCAACGGTGTGTCCGGTCCACGGCCCGCCCTGGTTTTTTTAATCAGGTCCGATATTTTATTTTCTTTAACTACAGTCACCACGGTACCATATGATTTCTCCTATGCAAATATTCCTCCTTAACGTCGGTCGAATGACTGGGGTAGGCGGAGCCTAGGAGGGATCATGTGACCAGCTTTGCTGGGCTCTTTGCCATTTCCTGTTGGGGAGGAGAATATCCCACAAGTAAGGATGACGCCGTGGACCGGACACACCGTTGGAGAAAGTAATTTATCAGGTAAACATAAATTCTGTTTTTTATTTTGTAAAACAAAGATTATTTTTATAGGTTTTTTTTTAAGTAAAATGTTTTTTGAGGAAAACAGTTTTCCATTAAGATACATTATAATTCAAAGGTAATTCATCCTGTAATAATGATTAGTTTTTTACTTATATAGCAAGTTGCTGCATATTTATGGCTGTAAATGTTTAATATTTTTGGTAAATTAATTGTATTAATCCATTCACAATGTCATGCTCTCCCAGAGGTTTCTGTAAGATCATCTGGGGTATTTCCATCTAAAGGGGAGGAGAGTCCACGGCTTCATTCATTACTTGTGGGAAATAAGAACCTGGCCACCAGGAGGAGGCAAAGACCCCAGCCAAAGGCTTAAATACCTCCCCCACTTCCTTCATCCCCCAGTCATTCTTTTTCTTTTGTCACAGGAGGTTGGCAGAGAAGTGTCGGAAGATTCGGAGTAGTCTCTTATGGAGGATAGTACTCTTCGGAATGGGACTTGAGTTTTAAGTAGTCCTGTCAGCCTCTCAGTGAGAGCTTGGGTGAAAGTTAGAGTCCAGAAATGCAGGGAGGGTCTTTCTGTGAAACCATCCCGACTCATTTTAACAGCTCCATAAGCAATCAGCGTTGACGAGTTTCGCTGCCTACTTCCTACACTCAAGTCCATGTAAAGAGCGATGCTACTACACTGTCACACTTGAGAGGCCGTGTTCCTGTTCCACGGCGCAGATTCTGGTAAGATCGTTTTATTTCTATACACATAATGAGAACGCAGAAGACAGGGTCACAGTGTGATGCCTGTTATCTTTATAGAATCAAAGGTTAATATCCCTAGTAAGAGGATTATTGAACAGAGGAGGTTTATACATAATATCGTGTCATTGCTGCAATATGTGTGAGATGAGGCTCTGGCAATGGGTGAACTTTAGTCTCCTTCCGGGAGTGTTTGCGCGGCTGTTTTGGTGTGTTTTTCTCCCTAGTGCAGGGGCGGTCCTGCGAGGCATTTCTTCTGACCGGGTGTGGCCTAATCTACTTCCTTGCTTGACTGGGGGTGCAGGAGACATAACAGTTTCTGTGGTCCGGGTCCTAGGAGGTGTTGAGTGCCCCGGCCATTGGAGGTTATAAAGGTGCCATTGTTTATATTTTATAACTAGTCCGTAATAAAGCCGGAAGCTATGGAGTACTCTGATGAGTTAGAGGGTACTCCCTCCGTCCACCTCTGAGGGCTCCCAGTCCCGTGAGGTGCATACCCTACATTCATCTCCGAGTACACATGCAGCGTTATAGGGCATGTCTATTTCTCTGTCGGGGGAAATCCGTTGGCCGTCAGACTTTGTGGATCAACTACAAATGGCGGTCTCTAAGGTGATTAGTGCCTTACCATGTTCTGCTAAGCGCAAGCGTAGGATAAAATATGGCGATCCGGCCCAGGAGTCATATACTCCTATGGATAACTCGGACAGGTTATCCGCTGACGAGGGCGACTCCGACTCTTCGGAGGAAGTTCCTTCTGCGACAGACTCCATGTCATCTAAAGCTTCGTCTGCAGAAGAGCCTGACTTTAAGTTTAGGATGGAAAATTTGCGATTTTTGCTGAACCAGGTGCTTGCTGCTCTCGGGGTTCCTGTTAAGATGGCTAACATTATTAAGAATGAATGGGAAAGATTAGGTTCTTCCTTTTCCCCTTCTTCTTTCTTTAAGAAACTGTTCCCCATTCCGGACTCTCATCTTGAGCTATGGGGGACCGTCCCTATGATGGATTGTGCTATCTCTACGCTCGCGAAGCGGACGACGATCCCTCTTGAGGATATTTTGTCGTTCAAAGAGCCCATGGATAAAAAGTTAGAAAACATGCTAAGGAAAATGTTTAAACACACAGGGTTTGTTTTTCAGCCGGCAGCGAATCTCTGTCAGATATGGTCGAGAGGGAGACTCCCCTCGACGAAATACAAGAGAGAATTAAGGCCTTGAGGGTAGCTAATTCTTTTATTTGTGATGCCAATATGCAAATTATTCACCTGAATGCTAAGGTTTCAGGGTTTTCTGTACTAGCCGGCAGGGCTCTGTTTCTAAAGTTGCGGTCTGCGGACATGACCTCTAAGTCCATACTGTTATCCCTTCCCTTTCAGGGAAAGATCCTCTCCGGTCCAGGATTGGACTCGATCATATCCACAGTGACAGGAGGCAAGGGTGCTTTCCTTTCGCAGGATAAGAAGGTTAAATCTAAGGGATCTACTTTCCGTCCCTTTCGCACGGACAAGGCCCAACGCCAGCAGCCTGCCGCAAAAGCGGATTAGTTCAAGGGTGCTTGGAAACCAGCTCAGTCTTGGAAAAAGTCCAAGCAGAACAAGAAGCCCGCCAAAACATAGTCGGCATGAAGGGGCGGCCCCCGACTGGTCCCCGTACCAATTAGGTGGCAGATTATCTCTCTTCTCTGAGGCCCAGTTGCAGGATGTTCAGGACCCTTGGGTTCTGGAGGTTGTCGCCCAAGGATACAGGATAGGGTTCAAAACTCATCCGCACAGGGGCAGATTCCTCTTGTCAGACCTGTCTTCCAGAATAGAAAAGAGAGAAGCTTTTCTAGAATGTCTGAGGGATTTCTCTTCTCTCTGAGTTATCGTACCAGTACCCCCAGCAGAAAGGGGTGTAGGGTACTATTCAAACCTTTTTGTGTTTTCTAAGAAGGAGGGCACGTTCCGCCCGAGTCTAGACCTAAAATGCTTAAACAAGTTTCTGGCTGTTTCATCGTTCAAAATGGAAACAATCAGATCTATTCTGCCCCTAGTTCAAGAGGGTCAGTTCATGACGACAATAGACTTGAAGGATGCCTACCTTCATGTGCCAATCCACAGGGATCACTTCAGGTTTCTGAGATTTGCGTTTCTTGACCAACATTTCTAGTTTGTGGCCCTCCCCATTGGTCTGGCAACGGCCCTGAGAGTCTTCACTAAAGTTCTGGGGGTGCTGCTTGCAGTAGCCAGATCCAGAGGCATTGCTGCGGTGCTCTATCTGGACGATATCCTCGTCCAGGCGCCGTTGTTCAATCTCGCAGAGGATCACCCAAGGGCCCTTCTTCTTTTGCTCCAATCTCACGGTTGGAGATAAAATCAGGAAAGAGCTCCCTGATTCCCAGCAACAGGGTGGAGTGCCTGGGAACAATAATAGGTTCTATATCCATGAGAATATTTCTCACAGATCAGTGACGCAGGAAGATTGGGTCCGCTTGTCTTGCCCTTCAGTCCTACTCTAGTCCTTCTGTGGCGCAGAGTATGGAGGTGATCAGGCTCATGGTATCCAGCATCAATTTCATTCCATTCGCCAGGTCCTATCGCAGTCCTCTTCAGTTGTGCATGTTGCGACAGTGGAACGGCAATCATACAGACCTATCCCAACAGATTTCTCTGGATAATCGGACGAGGGACTCCCTCTCTTGGTGGATCCGTCCGGAACAACTGTCCCAAGGGACATCCTTCATGAGACCGTCCTGGGAGATTGTGACCACAGACGCGAGTCTGACAGGATGGGGAGCTGTTTGGGGTGCAAGGATGGCACAGGGAAAATGGTCTCGAGAGGAGTCTCTCCTCCCGATCAATATTCTGGAACTTCGAGCGATCTACAATGTTTTGAAAGTGTGGCCTCTTCTGGGATCATTCATCTTCATCAGATTCCAGACAGACAACATTACCTCGGTGGCTTACATCAACCATCAGGGGGGGTGAGAAGCTCCCTAGTGATGAGGGAGGTTTATCGGATATTGGAATGAGTCCCACAGCTGCTCGCTCTCAGCAATCCGAATTTCCGAGTGTTGACAACTGGGAAGCGGATTTTCTCAGCAGCAATCCTTCCATCTGGGGGAATGGTCTCTCCACCCAAGGTGTTTGCGGAGATTTGTCACAAATGGGCGACTCCGGAGATAGATCCCATGGCGTCTATCCTCCATTGCAAGCTACCCAGATATAAGTCGCGGCCCAGGGATTCCCTGGCAGAGCTGATAGGTACCTTGGGGCTTCAACCTAGTTTACATTTTTCCACTGTTGCCACTTCTATCTCGTGTAATGGTCTTCATCAAGCTGGAGCAATCTTTGGCTTTTCTATTTGCTTTGTCGTGGCCGCGGAGGACTTTGTTTGGGGATCTGGTGGGGATGTCATTGTCTCCTCCATGGAGGTTACCCTGTCGCAGGGATCTGTTGGTACAGGGTCCCTTTCAACATCAAAATCTAGATTCTCTGAGGCTGACTGCATGGGGATTGAACGCTTAGTCTGGGCCAAGATAGGGTTTTCTGAGAGAGTGATTGATACTCTCGTTCAGGCCAGTAAGGCAGTCACTTGTCACATCTATCATAAGGTGTGGAGGACTTACTTGTCCTGGTGTGAGAAACAGGAATATCCTTGGCACAAGGTTAAGGTATCCAGGATTCTGTCCTTTCTTGCCGCCAGTTCCTTGAAGGGACTGATTTCGGTGTTATCTGTTCTGTTACACAAGAGGCTTGCTGAGCTTCCTGATTTTCAGTCTTTTGTTCAGGCCTTGTCTAGAATCAAATCTGTTTTTAGACAGTTGGCTCCTCCTTGGAGCTTGAACTTGGTTTTGAAGGTGTTACAGAGGGTTCCGTTTGAAACTATGCACTCTGTGGACATTAAGATTCTTTTTTGGAAGGTTCTTTTTCTGTTGGCTATTGCTTCAGCACGCAGAGTATCTGAGTTGGCAGCCTTGCAATGTGAGCCCCCTTATCTGTTTTTTTCGTGCTGATAAGGCTGTTCTTCGCACTGGTTTCGGATTTCTTCCAAAGGTTGTATCTAACTGTAACATCAATCAGGAAATTGTTGTTCCTTCCTTGTGTCCTAACCCCTCTTCTCCTAAGGAGAGGTTACTTCATAATTTGGATGTGGTTCGAGCTTTGAAGTTCTATCTTCAGACTACATCTCTTTTTGTGGTGTTTTCAGGGAAGCACAAGGGGCAGAAAGCCTCTGCAACTTCTTTGTCATTTTGGTTGAGGAGCATGATCCGCTTGGCCTATGAGACAGCGGGACATAAGCCTCCTCAGAGGATCACGGCTCATTCTACTAGAGCTGTGGCTTTTTTGTGGGTCTTCATGAATGAGGCTTCTATGGAGCAGATTTGTAGGGCGGCTACCTGGTCCTCCTTACATACCTTAACAAAATTTTACAAATTTAACGTTTTTGCTTCGGCAGAAGCAATTTTTCGGGAGAAATTTTTTACAGGCTGTGGTGCCCTCAGATTAGGGTCCACTTTTTGCCCTCCCGTTTTCATTCAGTGTCCTCTATAGCTTGGATATTTGTTCCCACAAGTAATGAATGAAGCTGTGGACGCTTTCATAACTCTTCTTTACACCACAAATGTTATACATTTTGGGATCTATTTATCAAAGTGTCAATCTCGCCGGCGTCAATACACTTGCCAAATATTGCTGACGCGGCTTTGAATACTATACCCTTATTTATTAAAAAAAGCCGTCAACAATATGCGTTTTAAGTACGGAGCAAAGAGCATCGGACTGTTGTTAACTAACAGTTATCGATGTTGCAGATACAAGCACATTTCTCTAAAGCTAATCTTTTTTCAACTGTTAATGTCCAAGAAATAGCTACCTTTATACCTCAACAAACAATATCTCATAGAAAGTTATTTTTATATTTATTTGTTTTACAACAAAATCTTATATGATACTTTCCCATAATGTGTATTTGTATTTCTAGAAGCCATGATATGCTTTTATCTCATTTTTTTTTTTTTTTTAGAAATGATTATTAATGCTAGAATTTGTACATATATATTTGCACATACTTGTGTGTATATACTGTGTGTATATATATATATATATATATATATATATATAGAGATAGATAGATAGATAGATATAGATGTGTGTGTGTGTGTTATGTCAGAGATATTTTGAAAACATATTTACATGACCCTAAATTCCTTTTTTTTGTTCTAAGCAGTGTTGTCTTTCATATCTCTGTGTTTATTTATACCATATGCATATAGTGTAAATGTATTATTATTCTAAGCAGGAATAATTGCAAATATATCATGTAATCAGAGTATCATATGCATTTATTTGCAATCAATGGATATTTTAAGAGCTGGGCCAGTTTTCTCTCTGTACCTGTGTAACCCCTCCTGACTGCAATCTAGTTTTAAAAACCACCCCTTCACCGGTGTTATAAAATGGGCTGGCATATAAGATGACATTTCTTACTGAAAAAAAAATTCAAGAGAAGGAAGAAATACACTGAAAATAGCATGACAGTAAAGAGGTGATTTTAATTTCTGCTGTATCTGAATCATGACAGTTTAATGTTAGGTGTGCTATCCCATTGAGCTATCAGTTTAAGATTATATTGAATCAAACATCATTAGAATTTTAAAATCATTGTCTAAAATATTACACTGTGTGTCCTAATGTCAGCATCAATGTTTATCTTTAATACTAATTTCTGATGAGTGATCAATGACTCAAGTACCGAGCAATTTGATTAGTTAGTGATAGTTTAAAATATATATTTGAATCAGATTGGCTGATGTCATAAATAATGTGATTATGCATATTTCAATCAAAAGTGGTTGAAAAATTCACTAGTGTGTGGGTTGTTTAGGAGTTTGCATCATAATTGGTGCGAAAAGTGTTGAGTCAAATTTGGCGCGAAGTGGAGAGTGGGACTTGTATTACATGGCTTTAACATGGTACACATAAATTTTTCACAAAAAATAAAGAGGAAGTTAGCTATATTATGTTGTGTATTTAATTTTTATCTCTATATCTATTAGTGCGACAAGTTTGGGGCAAAACTTTTTAACAAATTTGTAGAAATATTGTCCCCTTGCTTTGTAATGAGGGACACATTTGTAGCATAATCCATAAGTAGTAATGTATTTTTCATTTGTATCCCTATATCTACTAGTGCACTAAATGTGGAGCAATATTGTTTGATTTAGAAAGGGTATACAATTTTAATAGAGTTTCAAATTTACTTTTATTACGTAATATACTTCATTCTCTTGCAGCATCGTACATAAGCTTTCTGTGTTTTCAGACTCCCATTGAGTTCTATGGCATCCGCGACCTCAAGGGTGGCAGATTGAAAACTAGGTACGCTGCGTCGGAATACACGCGAGCATACCTGTTAAATGTTTGATAAATTGGGAAAAGTGTCAAACAGAATCAAATGTGAATTTGAAACATCTGTAATGACGCAAGCATCAATCTGCGTCAGATTGAGATTGTGGGATTGTATTTTACGTCACAAATGTCAACATTTACCTATCTTGATGCTTTGATAACTACAGCGGATCAATCTTGTGACAAATATGACGCAGAATTCAAGTGTAAGTGCTGCAATGCGGCAAAATATTCAAAAGGGATCCGTAGCAAAGTCGAGAAAGCCGGCAAATTAATCCAAAGAACCGACAGTATGGTTTAAAGACGGCATTGCTGAGAGGCATCTTACCGTACATGTCAGTGGATGGCAATACTTTTCTGATACTGTTGATATATTCAAAGCAGAAGGGAATGACCTGTATTTCAATAGGGAACATTGCTGTGGGTTTCTAATATTCAGAACACTTAGCTATACAGCCATATCAGTCTCGCCTGCTTTTCAGTGACGATATTTCCCAGGGTGACAAAAACAAGTGAATGTACAGTGAAACTGAATATGCATAATCTGAAGTATTACTAAACAGAGAACACTTTTTTTATTTTTGCAAATGCACAATCTATTTTGTATAAATACACTTTAAAGACAGCACCACCGCCACATTGCAGCTCAGTGGCGATGTCGATGGACTTTTGCTGCAGTTGCAATCCCCATTATATCCTATCAGAGACACATCTCCACTCGTCAGCACAGCAAGATTCAGACCACTTGTTTTAAAGGAACAGTTTACACCAGAATTTTTATTGTTTAAAAAGATAGATAATGCCTTTATTACCCATTCCCTAGTTTCTTTTACAAAGATATGACGAGTCCACGGATTCATCCTTACTTGTGGGATATTATCCTCCTGCTAACAGGAAGTGGCAAAGAGCACCATAGCAGAGCTGTTATATAGTTCCTCCCTTGACTCCTCCCCTCAGTCATTCTCTTTGCCTGTGCTAGTAATAGGAAGGGTAAAGTGATAGTGGTGATAAAATGATAGTTTTAATTTCTCCAATCAAGAAGTTTTTTATTTTTAAATGGTACCGGTGAGTACTATTTTGCTCAGGGAGGATATGGAGGAAGATTTCTCCCTGAAATTGATGATCTTAGCAGCAGTTACTAAGGTCAGTTATGGTTTCCACAGATCTGAAGGTAATATGAAGGAAACTCTTCAGTGTGGAGGATGGTCTCATGCAATAAGCAGCATTTGAGGTATGTGTCAGCCTAATTTTTCTGAGGAAACTTTGTATATCAGAATTGGCTGTATTTGGTTCCTTATAATGGGAACAGGGTAAGCAGTAGTCCTAAATGTAAAGGGGAGTTACTGTCCTACTGGATGTTTTTCTTTCTTACATTATTGCAGCACATTTCATAAGCAGCATATACATTGACACTGGGACCTTTGTTTTTTTCATAAGTTTATTTATGAAGGACAATCGTAAAAGAGATTTTATTTGTGTGTAGACGTTTGGGGACCACTTGGCTGTTTATAACCGCTTCCCATGCGGTAGTTGAATTTCTTAGTGTGACGTCCATTGTGGGCGGGGCCTATTTTTGTGCCTCAGATGCGCAGTTTACTCTGAAGGAGACAGCAGACATTAGCTCCTGTTGGGCCCTATCTGTGTTTTTCACTATCCGGATTGGTGTAGATTCATTTGGCAGTTCTCTGGGGGCAGGTAGGTGCCACAGCAGAGCTGTGGCGAGGTGCAGGGGTCATTATTTAGAAAATTGTATTTTTTTTTTTTTTATTATTATTAATGTTCCTGTAGAGAGTAAATTCAATTGTTGCATGTGGATGCAATAATTTTTGGCAACATTATATATCCATACATAGGTTTTAAATGTTCATAGACGTTTTTAAGCGTGTTTGAGAAAAAAATTGTGTGCTTTTATTTCTTAAAGGCACAGTACTCGTTTTTTTGCAAAATATTTTTTTTTCAATAAATAAAGTGTTTACCAACTGTTGTGGTTATTACTACTATGTTTAACATGTCTGACATTGAGGAATCTCATTGCGCTATGTGTTTAGAAGCCATTGTGGAACCCCCACTTACATTGTGTACCTCTTGTACTGATAAAGTCTTATACTGTAAATAACATATTTTAGGAAATGAAAGTGTGTCTAAAGATGATTCTCAGTCTGAAGAGAATCAGTATATGCCATCTAATTCTCCCCAAGTGTCACAACCTTTAACACCCACACAAGCGACGCCTAGTACCTCTAGTGCGTCTAATTATTTTACTCTGCAAGATATGGCTGCAGTTATGTCAACTACCCTCACTGAGGTATTATCTAAACTGCCAGGTTTGCAAGGTAAACGCAGTAGGCCAGGTATTAATGTAAATACTGAACCCTCTGATGCTTTAGTAGCCATTTCCGATGTACCCTCACAATGCTCTGAATTGGGGGTCAGGGAATTATTGTCTGAGGGAGAACTTTCAGATTCAGGGAATGTGTTACCTCAGACAGATACGGACTTAGCATCCTTTAAATTTAAACTTAAACACCTTCACCCGTTGCTCAGGGAGGTCCTAGCGACTCTGGATGATTGTGAACCTATTACAATTCCTCCAGAAAAATTGTGTAAGATGGATAAATATCTAGAAGAACCTACTTACACTGATGTTTTTCCAGTTCCTAAAAGAATTTCGGAAAATTGTTATAAAGGAATGGGATAGACCAGGCATACCGTTCTCTCCCCCTCCTAATTTTAAGAAAATGTTCCCTATATCAGACACCATCATATCAGACACCATCAAGGACTCTTGGCAAATGGTCCCTAAGGTGGAGGGAGCAATATCTACTCTAGCTAAGCGTACAACTATACCTATTGAGGACAGTTGTGCTTTCAAAGACCCTATGGATAAAAAGTTAGAGGGTCTTCTAAAGAAATTATTTATTCACCAGGGTCTCTTGTTATAAACCTACCGCCTGCATTGTTCCAGTAACTACTGCGGCGGCTTTCTGGTTTGACGCCCTTGAGGAGTCTCTGAAAGTAGAGACACCCTTAGAGGACATTTTGGACAGAATTAAAGCTCTCAAGCTAGCTAATTCTTTTATCACAGATTCTGCTTTTCAGATTGCTAAATTAGCGGCAAAAAATGCAGGCTATGCCATCTTGGCGTGCAGAGCGCTATGGTTAAAATTGTGGTCTGCTGATGTATCATCAAAATCTAAGCTTTTAACTATTCCTTTCAAGGGTAAGACCCTATTTGGACCTGAATTGAAAGAAATCATTTCAGATATTACTGGAGGTAAACGCCACGCCCTACCTCAAGACAAACCCCTTAAGAGGATAGGTAAACAAAATCATTTTTGTTTCTTTCGAAATTTCAAAGGAGTACCCTCTGCTTTCCCTTCCTCTAGTCCCCTAGTCCAGTCTGTCTGGAGACCTAACCAGACCTGGAATAAGGGTAATCAAGCCAAGAAGCTCACTGCTGCTACCAAGACAGCATGAAGGGGAAGCCCCCGATCCGGGACCGGATCTAGTAGGGGGCAGACTTTCTCTCTTTGCTCAGGCCTGGGCAAGAGATGTACAGGATCCCTGGGCATTAAAAATTGTTACCCAGGGGTATCAACTGGAATTCAAAAATTTTCCCCCAAGAGGAAGTTTTCATCTTTCACGTTTGTCTGTAGACCAGACAAAAAGAGAGGCATTCTTACACTGTGTAAAATACCTCTATACCATGGGAGTAATTTGTCCTGTTCCAAAACTGGAACAGGGACAGGGATTTTACTCAAACATTTCCGTGGTTCCCAAAAAAGAGGGAACTTTCAGACCTATTTTAGATTTAAAATGTCTAAACAAATTTCTCAGAGTCCCATCGTTCAAGATGGAGACTATACGAACAATCTTATCAATGATCCAGGAGGGTCAATACATGACCACCGTGGACCTAAAGGATGCGTACCTTCACATTCCTATCCACAAGGATCATCATCAGTTTCTAAGGTTTGCTTTTCTGAACAAGCATTATCAGTTTGTGGCCCTTCCTTTCGGGTTGGCCACAGCTCCCAGAATTTTCACAAAAGTGCTATGGTCCCTTCTAGCGGTTCTCAGGCCGCGGGGCATAGCGGTGGCGCCCTATCTAGATGATATCTTGATTCAGGCGTCAAAACGTCATCTGACCAAATCTCATACGGACATTGTGCTGTCCTTCCTAAGAACTTATGGTTGGAAAGTGAATATAGAAAAGAGTTCACTTGTTCCACAAACAAGAGTTCCATTCTTGCTCCCCTTCATCTCAGACCACTGCAGCTGTGCATGCTCAGACAGTGGAATGGGGATTATGCAAATTTATCTCCTCAGATAAATCTGGATCAAGAGACCAGAGACTCTCTTCTGTGGTGGTTGTCACAGGATCATCTGTCCCAGGGGATGTGCTTCCGCAGGCCATCATGGGTTATAGTGACAACGGATGCCAGCCTCTTGGGCTGGGGTGCAGTCTGGAATTCCCTGAAGGCTCAGGGAACTTGGACTCCGACGGAGTCTCAATTACCAATCAATATTCTGGAACTGAGAGCAATATTCAATGCGCTTCAGGCGTGGCCTCAGTTGGCACTGACCAAATTCATAAGATTCCAGTCGGACAATATCACGACTGTAGCATATATCAATCATCAGGGGGGAACAAGGAGTTATCTTGCGATGATAGAGGTATCAAAGATAATCCGATGGGCAGAGACTCACTCTTGCCATCTATCAGCGATCTATATCCCAGGAGTAGAGACTTTTCATCCGGGGGAGTGGGAACTCCATCCGGAGGTGTTTGCATCATTAACTCAACAATGGGGCACACCGGAATTGGATCTAATGGCATCTCGACAGAATGCCAAACTTCCACATTATGGGTCCAGGTCAAGCAATCCCCAGGCTGTACTGATAGATGCTCTAGCAGTACCTTGGTCGTTCAACCTGGCTTATGTGTTTCCACCTTTTCCTCTCCTACCTCGTGTGATTGCAAGAATCAAACAGGAGAGAGCTTCAGTAATTCGAATAGCGCCTGCGTGGCCACGCAGGACTTGGTATGCGGATCTAGTGGACATGTCGTCTCTACCTCCGTGGAAACTACCATTGAAACAGGACCTTCTCATTCAAGGTCCGTTCCAACATCCAAATCTAACTTCTCTGCAGCTGACTGCCTGGAGATTGAACGCTTGATTTCATCAAAGCGGGGATTCTCTGAGTCGGTCATTGATACTCTGATTCAAGCTCACAAGCCTGTCACTAGAAAGATTTACCATAAGATATGGCATAAATATCTTTATTGGTGCGAATCCAAGGGCTACTCATGGAGTAAGATTAGGATTCCTAGGATATTGTCCTTTCTCCAAGAAGGATTGGAGAAGGGGTTATCTGCTAGTTCTTTAAAGGGACAAATTTCTGCTTTGTCAATTTTATTACACAAGCGTCTGGCGGATGTCCCAGACGTTCAGTCTTTTTGTAGGCTTTATTCAGAATCAAGCCTGTGTTTAAACCTGTTGCTCCGCCATGGAGTCTGAATTTAGTTCTTAATGTTCTTCAAGGGGTTCCGTTTGAACCCATGCATTCCATAGATATTAAGCTGTTATCTTGGAAGGTTTTATTTTTAGTTGCTATCTCTTCTGCTCGAAGAGTTTCTGAGCTTTCTGCTTTACAATGTGACTCGCCTTATCTTATATTCCATTCTGATAAGGTGGTTTTACCTACTAAACCTGGATTTCTTCCTAAGGTTGCTTCAAATAAGAATATTAATCAGGATTTGTTGTTCCTTCCTTGTGTCCTAATCCTTCTTCTAAGAAAGAATGTCTATTACATAACTTGGACGTGGTTCGCGCTTTGAAGTCTTACTTACAAGCGACCAAGGATTTTCGTCAAACATCTTCTCTTTTTGTTGTTTATTCTGGAAAGCGTAGGGGTCAAAAAGGCTACGGCTACCTCTCTTTTTGGCTGAAAAGCATCATCCGCCTGGCATACGAGACTGCTGGACAGCAGCCTCCTGAAAAAATTACGGCTCATTCCACTAGAGCTGTGGCTTCCACATGGGATTTTAAAAACGATGCTTCTGTTGAACAGATTTGTAAGGCTGCGACTTGGTCCTCCCTTCATACTTTTTCCAAATTTTCCAAATTTGATACTTTTGCTTCTTCGGAGGCTGTTTTTGGGAGAAAGGTTCTTCAAGCAGTGGTGCCTTCCGTTTAGGTCTTTGTCTTGTCCCTCCCGTTCATCCGTGTCCTGTTGCTTTGGTATTGTATCCCACAAGTAAGGATGAATCAGTGGACTCGTCATATCTTTGTAAAAAAAAAGGAAATTTATGCTTACCTGATAAATGTATTTATTTTACAATATGACGAGTCCACGGCCCGCCCTGTCATTTTAAGACAGAATTTATTTTATTTTTAAAACTTCAGTCACCTCTGCACCTTTTAGCTTTTCCATTCTCTTCCTATGCCTTTGGTCGAATGACTGGGGGGAGGATTCAAGGGAGGAGCTATATATACAGCTCTGCTGTGGTGCTCTTTGCCACTTCCTGTTAGCAGGAGGATAATATACCACAAGTAAGGATGAATCCGTGGACTCGTCATATCGTAAAAGAAATAAATGTATCAGGTAAGCATAAATTTCCTTTTTGCACAACCAACACAGTTATATATAAATAAATTGTGGGGACATAGGATCGCCACCCGACAGGGGCTTAAGTGTGCTGGGGGAAAAGCTGGGCCCAAAGAGATTATCAATATGGGCGTATACTGGCCAAAAAACAACACATAGTACTGTATTACTAAAGAGCGTAGAAATAACACATAGTACTGTATTAATAACGCATGGTACTGTATTAGTAAGGAGCGTAGAAATAGGGTAAAAATACAGACAATAAAGAATATATAAAAACATATGCTGTATATAAAAACGGTTTTAATCCAAGGACAATCTGGAACAAGATTGCTAGAACTATGTGGCAATCTGGCAGAGTTATTCACAATCTAGAGTAAAATGATTAAAAAGCAACAGTGAAAAACATATGTCAAACATATAACAAAATAAGGGTATAACAAAACAAAAAAAAGAACAATAAAGAAAATAATGAAGTATATTAATGAATCTGAGCTCAGATAAAGGGACATCCCATATATAAAGCAACAGTCTATGCAGTCACAAAGAGTCACAAAAAGTAAAAAATCCAGTGGAGGTCCAATGTGGAAGTATCCAGAGAAGAGAGAGGAAAATACTTTTATCCAGGGGAGGAAAATCTTTTATCCAAAACTTCTGGTTCAGAGTAAGAACACAGTTATAGAAATACACGTTTTACCTCTGTGATTACCTTGTATCTAAGCCTCTGCAAACTGCCCCCATATTTCAGTTCTTTTGACAGATATCCATTTTAGCCATTCAGAGCTGGCTCACCTGAACTCCACGTGCATGAGCAGAGTGTTATCTACATGACACATATGAACTAACAGCCTCTAGTGGTGAAAAACTGTTTAAATGCCCTGAGAGAAGAGGCGGCCTTCAAGGGCATAGAAATTAGCATATGAACCTCCTAGGTTTAGCTTTCAACTAAAAATGCCAAGAGAACAAAGCAAAATTGGTGATAAAAATAAAATAAAATTGGAAAATTGTTTAAAATTGCATTCACTATCTGAATCATGAAAGTTTATGTTGGACTAGACTGTCCCTTTAAATAGATCACCAGACTGGCGGGTTATTACTCTAATAAACGCACGATAGTTCACCTCCCAATAATTTAATAATAATCTATGTATTTATAATGGTATATAACTAAATCAGTCATTTTCCGATATAACTGGAGAAATAATCTAAAAGGTTATTCTAAAAATGGAAACCTTTAAATTGAAAATCATGATTTAAATTGAGTCTTACTGACTAGTGATTTAAATTTAATTCACCCTGATAGAAAATAACTGTACCAGTAAACTGTCTTTCTCACATCTCTTCATGGATGTCCTCTCACTATCTTAAAGGGACAGTCAAGTCCAAAAAATACTTTCATTTTTCAAATGGGGCATGTAATTTTAAACAACTTTTCAATTTACTTTTATCAACAATTTTGCTTTGTTCTCTTGGTATTCTAGTTGAAAGCAAACCTAGGAGGCACATATGATAATTTCTAAGCCCTTGAAGGCTGCCTCTATTTTATTTACTTTTCACAGCAGGGGGAGAGCAAGCTCATGTAGGCCATATAGATAGCATTGTGATTACGCCCGTGGCTAGTGGCAGACACTGCACTACTTGGCTAAATGCAAGTCAATAGATAATAACTAAAAGTCATGTGATTAGGGGCGGTCAGAAGATGCTTAGATACAAGTTAGTCACAGAAGTAAAAAGTGTATTAATATAACAGTGTTGGTTTTGCAAAAAACTGGGGAATGGGTAATAAAGGGATTATCTATCTTTTCAAACAACAAAAATTCTAGTGTTGACTGTCCCTTTAAGATAAATCTCTCCAAAACTGAGCTTCTTATCTTGCCCCCTTCTTCTAAAATCTTCACCCCCATCTTTATAACTGTTGACAACTCCATTATTAACTCTACCCACATGCCCGATGTCTTGGGGTCACACTAGACTCAGATCTTTCTTTCACTCCTCACATTCAGGCATTGGCTAAATCCTGCCGCTTCCGCCTTAGAAACATCTCTAAAATTAGAAATTTCCTTACATAAGAGACAACATTTTAATCCACTCTCGTACCCTCTCCCGCCTCAACTACTGTAACTCCTTTCTGGTCTCCCTAGCTGCCGCCTAGCTCCTTTACAATCCATTACACGTCGCTCTTCATCTGCTGCACCTCTCTGCCAATCCCTTCACTGGCTTCCTCTTGCCGTCAGGATTAAACACAACATTCTCACTCTGACATACAAGACCCTCAACTGCACTGCTCCCCCCCTATATCTCAGACCTTGTTTCCAGATACTCTCCCTCCCGTCCCCTTCCCTCTGCTCACGATTACCTACTCTCCTTCTCTTTTGTTACCTCCTCGCAGTCATGTTTACAGGACTTCTCCAGACTGGCTCCCATCTTGTGGAACTCTCTGCCTCACTGCATAAGACTCTCCCCTAGTTTTGAAAGCTTCAAGCGCTCTCTAAAGACTCTACTGTTCAGGGATGTATACAACCTTCACTAACCTTTCCTAATATCAGTTGCTCTCCTCCGTTGCTATCCGCCATGAACCCCCTTAGCATGTAAGCCTAAGAGCCCAACTGCTTGCAGATCACCTTTACAAGATCTGACTACAACAGTGCGACTCTAGGCATTTTATCCCTATAATTGCTACCTTGTATACCGCCTATGTTTATAGCACTGCAGAATCTGTTGGCTCTCTACAAATAACCAATAATAATAAAAAAATAATAATAATAAAGAGAGATACATAAAACAATAATAATACTTACATTGCCAGAAGACAGTGCCCATGTCTTTAAAAAAAATAGATAGATAGATAGATAGAAGCGATAGATAGATAGATAGATAGATAGATAGATAGATATATTGATAGAAGGGATAGATAGATAGATAGATAGATAGATAGATAGATAGATAGATAGATAGATAGAAGCGATAGCTAGATAGAAGCGATAGATAGATAGATAGATAGATAGATAGATAGATAGATAGATAGATAGATAGATAGATAGATAGATACAGTAGATAGACAGATAGATATAAAAATATATTGTACTTTTGATTTTGTGTGTACAAAGTTTTGATCAAGCTTAAGAGTGAATACTTCTTTACAACTGACAAGCCATCCCCTTGGACTCCACATATTTATGTTGAATAAGCTGCTTGGCTAAGTAAAAAAAATCCCCTGTTCCTGGGAGAATTTGTATTTGGAATTCCTGGTATTCTGTTCAGCCAGTGAGAGCTATGGTCTGTAGCTACACAGGTGTTCGTTCTCCTGGGATGTGTTTGCGCTGCTGTACAAGTTACA
This sequence comes from Bombina bombina, assembly GCF_027579735.1. Taxonomy (NCBI): domain Eukaryota; kingdom Metazoa; phylum Chordata; class Amphibia; order Anura; family Bombinatoridae; genus Bombina; species Bombina bombina. The sequence goes on along the minus strand of NC_069510.1, from coordinate 14,984,622 downwards.
TATTTGTCTGCTGGCTCTGCTCCCATTTGAAGCACTGTGTCAGACAAGGGATGTTGAATGGAATGTGATTATTATTTTTTTTACATGTGGGGCTGAATACACAACGTCATTCAGCAGAAGGAGACACATTACTGGTTCTGTGGCCTTGTAAATGACGTTAACAGTTTTGCTCTTGGTATCTAAAGCACAGATTGAATGTTTAGTCTGACGAGTGAACAAAAAAATGCCAACGTCCTTTATTGTTCAATCTATCCCCCATAGAAATATCTCCATAGCGCCAAATTCTACTGGCACAAGTATGTAAAGTAAAGAGGATTTGGGCAAAATGTATATAATTAGGTGTAGATTAAAACATGTATAATTAGACAGGACAGTTCAATAGTGATTTTGTTTTTGAAGGGTAAAAAAAGGGTGTGTCTTCTTTTCCAAACAGTCGCAATTCCCTCAAAAGTTGCATCACAAAACTTTTCATTGGCTTTCAAATTCAAACTCTCTTTGAAAAACTTTGTTATATGACATATTTTCCTTGTGATATATCACTGTGGCAATATATCTGTCACATGTCTGTGTGACACTTTCTCACAGTGCTATACACATTACCTGGCACATTACACCATGGTATATTTCCCTGTGATATATCACTGTGGCACTATATCTAGCACATGTCTGTGTGACACTTTCTCACAGTGCTATACACATTATATTTCCCTGTGATATATCACTGTGGCGCTATATATAGCACATGTCTGTGTGACACTTTCTCTCAGTGCTATACACATTACCTGGCACATTACACCATGGTATATTTCCCTGTGATATATCACTCTGGCACTATATATAGCACATGTCTGTGTGACACTTTCTCATAGTGCTATACACTTTACCTGGCACATTACACCATGGTATATTTCCCTGTGATATATCACTGTGGCACTATATCTGTCACATGTCTGTGTGACACTTTCTTACAGTGCTATACACATTACCTGGCACATTACACCGTGGTATATTTCCCTGTGATATATCACTGTGGCACTATATCTAGCACATGTCTGTGTGACACTTTCTCACAGTGCTTTACACATTACCTGGCACATTACACCATGGTGTATTTCCCTGTGATATATCACTGTGGCACTATATCTGGCACATGTCTGTGTGACACTTTCTCACAGTGCTATACACATTACCTGGCACATTACACCATGGTATATTTCCCTGTGATATATCACTGTGGCGCTATATCTAGCACATGTCTGTGTGACACTTTCTCACAGTGCTATACACATTACCTGGCACATTACACCATGGTATATTTCCCTGTGATATATCACTGTGGCACTATATCTAGCACATGTCTGTGTGACACTTTCTCACAGTGCTATACACATTACCTGGCACATTACACCATGGTATATTTCCCTGTGATATATCACTGTGGCACTATATCTAGCACGTCTGTGTGACACTTTCTCACAGTGCTATACACATTACCTGGCACATTACACCATGGTATATTTCCCTGTGATATATCACTGTGGCACTATATCTAGCACGTCTGCGTGACACTTTCTCACAGTGCTATACACATTACCTGGCACATTACACCATGGTATATATACCTGTAATATATCACTGTGGCACTATATCTAGCACGTCTGTGTGACACTTTCTCACAGTGCTATACACATTACCTGGCACATTACACCATGGTATATTTCCCTGTGATATATCACTGTGGCACTATATCTAGCACATGTCTATGTGACACTTTCTCATAGTGCTATACACTTTACCTGGCACATTACACCATGGTATATTTCCCTGTGATATATCACTGTGGCACTATATATAGCACATGTCTGTGTGACACTTTCTCACAGTGCTATACACATTACCTGGCACATTACACCATGGTATATTTCCCTGTGATATATCACTGTGGCACTATATCTGGCACGTCTGTGTGACACTTTCTCACCTGGCACTTTCCCTTTGACAAACTTTATATTAGTGTCTCTCAACTCCAGTCCTCAAATGTCACTAACAGGATAGAGGTTAAGAGATCCCCTACATGAGCACAGTCGAGTCAGTCCCAGTGACTGATCAGCTCAGACAGGGGAATACAATCTGGTAGAACTGAGAAACACAGATTTCTGCGATACATTAAGGGCTAGCTTATTAGTTGAGCACAATCAATAGCAGAAGCTAAGGACAATGTGCTGGCTAGTTTTTCAAGTAGGGATGCACCGTAATTTCGGCTGCAGAAACGTTTCGGACGAAAATGGCATTTTCATTTTTTTGCCTGTTATTTTCGTTAAAATTATTGTGTATCATATTTCAAATTTGAGGCTAGCCTACAACTGCTGTTTCAGGTAAATTACTTGACTTACTGTTTTGCATATAATAATAGTTTCTAGGACTATACTTTATTTGGATAATTGGTAAATAAAACTGATTCTGTTGGACAGAACTAAATAAAGAATAATACACTATATTAATATTTAATATTGTTTTACGTAGTGAGGCACCAAAATTTCGATCACTGAAACATTTTGTCCAAAAATGACATTATCGTTTTTTCATTTTTTTGCCTGTTTTTTTTCTTGGTAAAATTATTGTGTAGCATATTATTGTTTGAAGATATCTTTGTCCAATTTTAGTTTGTTACTTTCAATAAAAGTGTGGTTATTTTATTCAGATTTATTCATTAATTAATCTAATTACGTAAAAAAAAAAAAAAACTAAGAAAAAATAAATTTTCAGCTTCTATTTTCGGCAAAGTGCATCCTGGATTTTCGGTTCGGTTTCGGTCGAGAATTTCCATTTCGGTGCCTCACTAATTACAAGTGGATGGTTACAGATTTTAACAAGAGCATCCTAAAGTGATGGTAAATCCTAGTGTTTGTGAAATGCTAGGATTTACCTTTGGAACAAATAAAGGTGGTTTTCATTCACAAAGTATAAAATGCTTCGTGCTGAACGCTCCTTTTTTTGTTTCAAGTGATCGCCACCTGAGCTGCTATAGCAGCCCACGGCAGAACGCTGTTTTCATTATTTGGCTGAGAGGTGGCGTTTCCACCTCTTAGCCAGTAGCCGTGCAGGAAATCCAGCTTGGCACTGCAATATGCAAATATACACAAGCAATAGTGCAATCTTAAAACACTGCAACACAACAGAGGAACAAGCATTTTTATGTTTGTGGTTTATTTTATTTTTTTATATAATAGCAAGAGATGTTTGTCTCTTTAATATTTAAAGGCATTGTTCTGTCCCTTTAAGCACTCATTCATTAGTGCTCACCACCCAAAGAAAGGGAAGATTATGAGGCCTAGTTGTCAACGTGTCAACTTACCTGCCTTCGCCGGCCCAATATGCCCGCCTAAGCTCGCCTACCATCGCCGCCGCGGACCTGCAAAATTTCGCCTAAGTTATCAATAAATCTGTCAAAAAGCCGCGCACCAAGTATGGGGCGATGAGCAGCGGACTGTGAGAGTTATCACTCATCCGATCTCGCTGCTCTTCGGCTTTTTTGACAGCTTTCTTGCTAGCCTGTCACTAAGCACCACCTAACTACACTGTTCTACCCCCTATACCGGCGCCCCCGGAGCCCCACGCAACTCAATAAAGTTATTAACCCCTAAACCGCCGCTCCTAGACCCCGCCGCAACTCTTATAAATGTATTAATCCCTAAACCGCTGCTCCCGGACACCGCCGCCACCTACATTATACCTAGTAACCCCTATCCTGCCCCCCCTATACCGCCGCCCTCTATAATAAAGTTATTAACCCCTATCCTGCCGATCCCGGACCTCGCCGCAACTAAATAAATAGTTTAACCCCTAAACCGCCGCTCCCGGACCCCGCCGCAACCTATATTAAACTTTTTAACCCCTAATCTGCCCCCCCTACACCTATAATACATTTATTAACCCCTATCCTGCCCCCCTACACCGTCGCCACCTATAATAAATTGATTAACCCCTATCCTGCCCCCCCTACACCGCCGCCACTGTAATAAAATTATTAACCCCTAACCCTAACACCCTCCAACTTAAATATTAATTAAATAAATCTAAATAATATTTCTATTATTAACTAAATTAATCCTATTTAAAACTAAATACTTACCTTTAAATTAAACCCTAATATAGCTACAATATAAATAATAATTATATTGTAGCTATCTTAGGATTTATATTTATTTTACAGGCAAATTTAAATTTATTTTAACTAGGTACAATAGCTATTAAATAGTTATTAACTATTTAATAGCTACCTAGCTAAAATAAAGAGAAAATTACCTGTAAAATAAAAACTAACCTAAGTTACAATTACACCTAACACTACACTATCAATAAATAAATTATTCCTATTTAAAACTAAATACTTACCTATAAAATTAACCCTAAGATAGCTACAATGTAATTAATAATTACATTGTAGCTATTTTAGGATTTATATTTATTTTACAGGTAACTTGGTATTTATTTTAGCTAGTTAGAATAGTTATTAAATAGTTATTAACTATTTAATAACTACCTAGCTAAAAGAAATACAAAATTACCTGTAAAATAAATCCTAACCTAAATTACAATTAAACCTAACACTACACTATCATTACATTAATTAAATAAATTAACTACAAATAACTACAATTAAATACAATTACATAAACTAACTAAAGTACAAAAAATAAAAAAGCTAAGTTACAAAAAATAAAAAAAAATAATTTACAAACATTTTAAAAATATTACAACAATTTTAAGCTAATTACACCTAATCTAAGCCCCCTAATAAAATAACAAAGCCCCCCAAAATAAAAAAAAATGCCCTACCCTATTCTAAATTAAAAAAGTTCAAAGCTCTTTTACCTTACCAGCCCTTAAAAGGGCCTTTTGCGGGGCATGCCCCAAAGAATTCAGCTCTTTTGCCTGTAAAAGAAAAATACAACCCCACCCCCCAACATTAAAACCCACCACCCACATACCACTAATCTAACCCAAACCCCCCTTAACCCCTTAAGGACCAGCGACGTACCCTGTATGTCACTGGCCATTTTTTCGGACTTGATTGTTTTATAGCGTGGTCTTGCCACCAGCGTTGAGACTGCTCTATTCCACAAAGCCTACTGGAGGGAGTGCATTAATAGCGTGTTCTTGTTAGACTTGTGCTATTATGTCCTGAAAAAAACCTTAACGACCAGTGACATACAGGGTACATTGTGGTCATTCAGCCAGCCGACCATCGATGGAACCGAAGAGGAGATCCGGAGCGGCAGAAGTGATCCTCCAAGGGGCGCTGAAGAAGTCTTCCATCCAATGAAGTCATCATCCAGGCGGCGCTGAAGAAGTCTTCCATCCGGGCGATGTCATCTTCCAAGCGGCGCTAAAGAAGTCTTCCATCCGGGCGATGTCATCTTCCAAGCGGGGTCTTCAATCTTCTTTCTTCAGGATCCATCTTCATCCCGCCGACGCGGAACGTCCTTCCCCGACGGACTAACGACGAATGAAGGCTCCTTTAAGGGACGTCATCCAAGATGGCGTCCCTTCAATTCCGATTGGCGGATCGAAGCTTACGTCACAAAATTCTACTTTTGCCGGTCTCTAGCCTTT